>NW_006793856.1:1762189-1813978 GCF_000442215.2 Lipotes vexillifer | reverse complement strand
CCCTACTGTTCAGACTCACTTGGTGACCAATCAACTCGCACTGCTTTAAGTACCGTCTATACACTGATGACCTACACATTTTCTATCTTCAGTTTGAACTTTCACTCCGAACTCCGAACGTGCATGTCCAGTTGTTTACTTATAAGCTTTACTTGGAGGTTTAACAGGCATATCAAACATAACAGTTCCCAAACTGAGCTTCTGCTCTTCCCCATTCCTCCACATGGTTTCTCACACTGTAGTCCCAGTGCCGGAAAATGGCAACTTTATCTCTCCAATTGTTCAAGACAAAAATTTTGGAAAGAGACGCTTCTCTTTCTCTCCTAGCTCACATCCAAATCTCGCAGACAATTCTATTGACTATACCTATTGACAATTCCATCTAGAATCCAGTCACTCTTCAACACTTTTTCTGCCAGGATCCTAGCCTGAGCCACCACGATCTCTTCCTAGGTTATTTCCATAGGTAACTAACTGGTCCCCTTCCTCTGCTTTCCCCTCATCTATGCTTCAACTATAGTGACCTTATTAGAGCATAAAACATACCACGTGACTTCTCTGTTCAAATGGCTCCCTATCTGCAGTGGCTCCTCGTCTCAGCCAGAGTAAAAACCCAAGTCCTGACAACAGCATACAAGGCTCTACATGACCTGATCATCCTCTCTGTCACCTGTCTGACATCACCTCTTACTACTCTCCACATGGCTCCCTTTGTTCCAGCCACACTGACCTTCTTGCTGCCCTTTGAATATTCTAGCCTGCTTCTGCCTCAGGGCCTTTACACTTGCTATTTCCTATTCCTGGAATGTTCTTTTTTTCCTGATATCCTTATGACTGGCCTTCACTCAAATGCCATTTCGCAATGCCATTTCGCAATGAGACCTATTTTTGATCACCATATTTAAAACTACCTCTTCTTTTTTCCAAGAGTTCTTGTCCTCCTTTCTGTAATTTTTTAATTGCACTAATAACTATCAGAGTACTATACTTGTTATTTTATTATCCTCTATGTCTTTTTACTAGAATGTAGTTTCCACAAAAGCAGCAATTTTTCCCCTTGACTATTACATCCCCAGTTCTTACACATTGCCTGCAACACAATAGATCCTCAAGAAATTTTTGTTGAATGAATACATGATGGGCCCATATTTCCATGAGACAGACCACGCAAGTATTTTTGTTCCCATTTAACTGGGAAGGAGGCAGAGAAGAAAGCATTTAGAGGTAAAAAACTTGTCCAGAGTAAACAAGTTTGCAATGTGAGCCCAGTTCGCTCAACTTCAAGTGCTCAGGCATTTTAGTACATGTGTCTTTTAGTTCAGCAGAAGCTATATATATGAAGATCTTGCTGAACTTTGCTAGGCTAGGGTTATAAAAACAGACCTGGGGCAGAGGAGTACACTAAAGCCATTAGTGGTCAGCTGGTTAAATTTTTGGGATCCAAACTTCTTTTACAAGAGAAGAATTCCAAGTAAGCTTTCACTGCAGGGTGACAAGAAGGAATATTAATCTGCCAGAGCAGCTGTTTGCTCTTATAAAATACATCAGTCTTCATCATAATGGAAAATCCAAGAGGCAGCTTGCTGATTGAATTGAAAGTCAATGGAAATCAAGGAATTGTCCATGTTGAATTATTAAGTAACTATTTCTAAATTAAGCCTTTTGGATGAGCAGCAAACTGGACTGCAGCTTACACAAATGTATGTTTTCCTCACTCCTCTTCTAGAAGAAGTTACGTTAGATGTATGCCAGCACATCAATCAAAGACCCCCAAACAGGTGTGTGAAATGCCCATCCATCATATGGGATCTTTGGCCACTCCACAGCAGAGTGATTTGGAACTCGTTCAATGGATAATGCACAGGAAAAAGGAGAGGCTGTGCAGAGCTATTAGTGTGAATTCAGAAGCACATGGAAAATACAAATTGATGCTGGAACGAAAGCTGAAGATCTATTCAGCAGTTTGCTTATTCTGATGTAGGCTGCCAGTTTGAGAAATGGAAGAAATAATTCAGGCATGTGTGGAAAGGGCCTATTTTTAAAAATAACCTTTTTGTTTTAGAACACTTCTAGATCTATAGGAAAATTACAAAGATACTGCAGAGTTCCCTTATATCCTACAGTGATCTCCCCATTATTAATATCTGACATTAGTGCAGTACATTTGTTATAATCAACGAGCAAATATTGTTACATTATTACTCACTATAGTCCATATTTTATTCAGATTTTCTTAGTTTTTACCTAATGTCTTTTTTCTGTTCCAAGATCCCATGTAGGATACCACATTACATTTAGTTATCCTGTCTCCTTAGGCTCCTATTTTCTGAGATTTTCTCAGATTTTCCTTGTTTTTGATGACCTTGTCAGTTTTGAGGAGTACCGGTCAGGTGTTTTGTAGAATGTCCCTCAACTGGGATTTTTTCATGATTAGATCAGAGTACTGTGTTTTGGGGAGGAAGACCATAGAGGTAAAATGTCGTTCTCATCATATATCCAGGGTACCTGTTATCATTATGACTTATTATTGTTGGTTTTAACCTTGATCACTTGGCTCAGGAAATGTTTATCAGATTTCTCAATTATAAGGTGACTCTTTTTCCCCCTTTCCATACTGTACTTTTTGGAAGGAAGTTTTTTATGTGCAACCTCCTCTTAAAGACTGGGAAGTTACGCTCCACCTCCTTGAGGGTGGAGTATCTACATAAATTATTTGGAATTCTTCTGCATGGGAGATTTGTCCTTTCTTCCCCATTTACCTGTCTACCTACTACCTACCTATCTATCTATCTATCTATCTATCCATTCACTTAGCATGGACTCATAGCTATTTTATACTCTGTGTTATAATCCAATACTTTATTTTTTTGCTCAATATTTTCCAGTCTTGGGTATTAGGAGCTCTTTTAATTGACTTCTGTGTCCCTTTGACATCCCCTCCCCCATTCCGCATGAATGTGACTATATATGTGTAAAACATTTGCTTACTTTCTGGCAGTACAGTATGCTCAGGCTCATCTTGCATTTTCCTGTCTTATTCCTGGTTCCTTTTATTGTAAAATGGCATTAGAAACTAAGATCTGTGTTCTACGTATGCCTATCATTACTGGGGTATAGTTGATTCTAGGTGTTCTCAGTTGACAGGGCAAGGAAATATATATATGTCTACTAATCCATATGTGTGTGTGCGTGTGTGTGTGTATTTGTATGGAACTGTCCGTTCTATATTTAAGCTAAACATATATTTATACTCATGTGTCTAACTCTAATCTGTTACCACATGGATCATTCTAGTCTCCTCTCCTTGCTTCTCTGTAACCTTCCATTTCAACAGTGAGAATTTGGCTTTCATTATCCATCATTTACCCAATTGTTCAATTTCAGTATACATGCAGAGTGGTTCCAGAATTGTTAACCCATGCCCTTGTGAGAAAAACCTTTATCAACTACAGTTCAGTGCTTATGTATAGTGGGGTTGTTTTTCATTTAATCTTACAGACTCTATTTACTTGGAAAATTGCTTAGTTTAGCATCTTTTCCCCCTTACCCCTTCAGTGAAGTTATTTAATACAGTGGTAATATATTTAGATTCCTTTGTCACATTTGTATATCATCCTGGAATCTTCCGACCTCCTGAATGATTTTTTTTTTAAGTTATAATAAATAAGGTTTGTTCTTAAGGCTGTAAAGTTCTATGGGTTTTGACAAAGGCATAGTATCATGAATTCATCATTATGGTATCGTACAGAGTAGTTTCACTGCCCTAATGGCTGAATAGCTTCACCCATTCAATCCTCATCCTTCCTCCATCCAATCCTTAGTAGCTACAAACCTCTTTACCATCTCCACAGTTTTGTCTTTTCCAGAATGTTATATAATTGGAATCATAAGCCTGAAAGACTGCTTATTTCACTTTTTAATATTCACTTAACATTCATCCATGTCTTTATGTGATTTGGTAGCTCATAATTTTTTTTTTTACTGCTGAGTGATATTCCACCGTGTGGGTATACCACAATTTGTGTACCTATTCATCTATTGAAAGACATCTTGGTTGCTTCCAGTTTTGAGTGATTATGACAAAATCTAATATAAACATTTATGTGCAGGTTTTTGTGTGAACATAAATTTTCAAATAAGTTCGGGAAATATCTGAGAGTGTGATTGCTGGATCATATATTAAGACTACGGTTGGCTTTGTAAGAAACTGCCAGACTATCTTCCAAAGTGGTTGTACCATTTTGTATTCCCACAAACAATGAATGGGAGTTCCTGTAGCACGGCATTCTTGCCAGCAATTGGTGTTATCAGAGTTTTGGATTTTAGCCACCCTAAAAGGTATTTAGTGGTCTCTCGTGTTGTTTTAATTTGCATTTCCCTGATGACAAATCATGTTGAGCTTCTTTTCACACGTTGATTAGGAAAGGGCCCCTTTTTAAGAATCCCAAAACCCCTTACATCATGTGAGCTGGCTTTCCTGTGTCAGGAATTTATTACTATTCAGTCTAAACTTCCAGAAGTTGTGAGAAGGAAATTTCAAATAAAAGCTTTTCTTCCTTACAGCCAATTTCAAAATGGCTGAAAATAGTTCTGACATTTTTACAAAGTGGACAGTCAAGAGATGGCAATGTTGCTTTCTGACAACGAGTCTATTCTTTGCATAATTATTTAAAATGAAGTTGATTTGTGTTCCAGATAATAGCATTTTAAAATTTTTAGGTAAAGTATATGACTTTTCAATGAGTTTCCCCAAATGTTTTAAAAAACTCTGCCTCATCTCTGACTAGTCTTTAGCCTCCGATTAAAGGGCACTGGACAATTGCAAGGACCATTTTATAGACTTCCAATGCTTCTGGCTTTAATATTCTGTGCTAGATTCACAAAATTCTTTTACAGATGCTAAGCATTCAATCCTGAAGGCTCCGCTTCATCATCAGGTAATTAGTATTTTCATTAACTTGCTTATTGTCAAGGAAAATGAGCCTTGATCATCTAATTTTTCCTCAATGAGTTGAATATTGTAATATATCTATAATTAATGTGCTTTATGCCACAAACGTGTAATGGAGTGGAAATCTGAGGCTGCTCTCAGCAGTCACTGTCAGTAAATGTTTGATGAATAAACAGAGACTTTCTAATGGGAAATGGTGGCGACTTTTATAAGCAGACACAATAAAGACTTTATTAACATACTTAAGAAGCATTCTGGGAAATAGAATTGAATGCATTATTACTGTAGGCTCCTTTTGTGAAAAGTAAATTTTACTGTCCCCATAACAAATGTTTACTTGTTTGATGCAAGTTGTGGTATCAGTATTTTATGACGTATTCTACAATTTAATACAATGAAGCTTAAATTAGCTACACATTCCTTATGGATTTGAGATTGTGAAAAAAAAGCAGCAATAATTCTGTCTGTTAATCAGTTGCAAACCCTGGTTTACATGGAAAGGAAACAGTGCACCTATTTCAGGATTTTTAAGAGCCCAAAGACAAATTTTAAGATATTTATGCTAGCTAGTAAAGAGAAGAAGGAAATATGGGTGTGTTTTAGTTCCATATATAAAGAGTGCAGTTTTATTTATTTATTAAGCAGTATTTTAGTTTTTATAATATATGTCTTTTTCACAAAGTGGGTATTTTTTTTTTTTGCGGTACGCGGGCCTCTCACTGTTGTGGCCTCTCCCGTTGCGGAGCACAGGCTCCGGACGCGCAGGCTCAGCGGCCATGGCTCAAGGGCACAGCCGCTCCGCGGCATGTGGGATCTTCCCGGACCGGGGCACGAACCCGTGTCCCCTAAATCAGCAGGTGGACTCTCAACCACTGAGCCACCAGGGTAGCCCAAAGTGGGTATTTTTCAGTTGAAGTGTAGTTGATGTATAATCTTGTGTTAATTTGTGCTGTACAGCAATGTGATCTATATATACATTCTTTCTTAAAAATATTCTTTTCCATTATGGTTTCTCATAGGACATTGAATATCGTTCCCTGTGCTATATGGTAGGACCTTGTTGTTTATCCATTCTCTATATAATGGCTTGCATATGAGAACCCCAAACTCCCCCTCCACCCCTCCCCCACTTCTCCTCCCCCTTGGCCACCACAAGTCTGTTCTCTATGTCTGTGAGTCTGTTTCTGTTTCGCAGATAAGTTCATCTGTGTCATATTTTAGATTCCACATATAAGTGATATCATATGGTATTTCTCTTTAAAAGTGCAGTTTTAAATGGTAGATCAACAAAAGGGCAAAGGGATCAAATTTTAGAGTATGTATTCACAGACTCTAATGAAGGATCCAGAAACATGTGAATTTCCTTGTATCAACATATTTGTTGTTTTTATTTTATTTTTATTTTTTTTTGTCAAACCACAGTTTGACTTAAGAGCTGCCCTTTCTTCAATTATTTGTGAAATAGAATTGGAAGGGTGGAAGGGAACCTGTCCATAGTTCTGTCTTCAATCTAAAGATGAAGCCTGTGCAATGGGAATATTTAAAATAATTTCCCCATGGTTTTATAGATAGAAAGTGGCAGCAGAGGAACTAGAACCCAGGTGACCTCACTTTTCTTCCCACACACTCTCCACTAGGCATGGATTTGTAAGTGGTGAACACTTCCATCATTGTCACTTGAACCACTTTCACGAAGCTGTCCCCAGTACCAGGGGGATGGCAGCCTACATCTTATATATGAAAGTATAAGTGTCATTTCCAAGTCTGCCTTAGCTTGGCCCAAGCCTGGTTATAAGCATTCTTTAAACGTGAAGAGAAGAGAGTATTAATTTGGGCAAAGAGTAACTTAGGGTAACATTTCCTGGCAAGAAGGGAACCAATCTGTCCTTTACATTGTAAGACAACGTGGGTTTCCCAAAAGAAAAATTGGATCATGTCATCTCAATGCTCAAGACTCAGTGGCTTCCCATTGTTATTGGTTTAAAGGCTAAACTTTTTACACGGCCTGTAACCCCTACCTACGTCTCCAGCATCATCCCACAGCACCCCTTCTTCAGCTATGTTGTGCACAGCCACGGACCTTATTTCAGCTCCTCAAAGCTGTGTCCCCTCTTACCACAGGGCCTTTCCCACGCTGTTTCTCAACCATCTCCTACTCATCCTCCAGAATGTGGCTCAAATGTCACTTTCCTAGGAAAGTCTTCTCTAACATGCTTCTTTTCTTATATGTACGCGTAGAGCTGGAACTATGTTTTTCTTCTTAGAGCATCTGACCTCATCTGTGTGGTTATTTGAGTGAGGTCTGTCTCCTCCCACTAACTGGAAAGTTCTTTGAGCCGGATTTGTATTTATTTTTGCTTGCTATTATACTTCTAACACCTATCATGGTGCCTGGCGCATAATAAACACTCAGAAATGTATCTTTTAAATAGATAGAGTTATTTACACATCAAGTATTGAAATATAGTCATTCCTCTCATAGACAGGGTTTAATTTAAATTACAAAGATGTCTATAGTCTTCAGGCTACTGCTAAGTCTAGTGCTTATGAATCTGAAGAGGTTGTAGTTACACCAACTCTCCTCTAATATGTGAGTGAGAAACTAGAAGAGAATGTGATGTGAACACAGGATGCGCAAAAAGGGAAAGAATCAGCTGCCTTTTTTCAAAGGCTTATGAATGGCTGGGATTTTTTTTTCTGAGCAAGGTGGTCTGGGCCAGTTATTCAGCACACTTTCATTCTGACCTCCAAATACTTACTTCCAATGGACTCCTAGACGCCTACCTGTACATGGGTACATTCTACAAGCGACTGGAATTCATTGCCTTCCCTCTCAAACCTGATTCTTCTCCTCTCTGTAACACCAAAATTATTCTCTACTCCTTCTGCCCGCCCAACTCCCAACTCCAATCCATTAAAAAAATTCTCCTTAATAGCTCCTTTCCACCCTGCAGTCAATGGCTCACATTTCAACCACCTTTAGCAAGGGCTGTTGCCTCGCCTTTCCAAGTGGTCTCTGTTGCCAATGACTGTCCCCACCAATCCTCCTCTGTATCATCAGAGTTTTCCCTTCAAAAAAAAAACCTGAGCATGCCTCTCCCTTACTTAAAATCCTTTTTTGAGAGGATAGGGGATGGCTAGCTATGGCCTCCAGGAAAAAGTTTGAATTCCTTATGACTGCAAATGAGGCCTTTCACAATACCATCATGACTTACCTTTCCAGCTTCATCAATCGTCTTTCTGGATGCACACCCTGAACCCCAATCATTTTGAACTTTTCTTCTTGTCTTTCACATGATATGGCCTTTCACTTTCGGGAAACATTAAGTATTCCTGCTTAAAATCCTCCAATAACTTTCCTCAACTATCGGAATCAAATGGATATAGAGGCACTTGATTTTTGTAAAGATTATACTCATCAGTGGTAAATAGTCTAAGTTTCTGTTCTTTCGAAGTAAAAGGCTAAACTATGAAATAAAACTGTTTTATCGTTTCTGAGCACTTAAACTAGATTACAATTTTTGGGATATGGCATAAGGAGTATAATAAGGTGATAGGGTTAGTTAGCAATTTCAAGTATAAAAATACTATCCAAATTAATTTCCTTTACCCAGGTCCGCTTAAAATAACAAAGCAACACTTCATAAAGGGTTGGCATTATATACATGAGACTTTGTGTCGGACAATGTAAGTTAGCAATCTTCCTCCCCAAGTTGCTGTTTTCTTAATCTAAGTTTTCTCATTTGTGTATGTGGATAACAGTAACTAATGTGGGTGTGTTTTGAGAGTCAATCTGAGGAATAAAGTGCCTTATAAATGAATTCAATCATGTTAGGTATTTGAAGTATCAGTTTTGGTTTTTCTCACTTGTTCTAAATTCCAGACAATAAAATTCATCTTATTTTTTAGAAGCTGCAGTCTGGTTTATGATACATGTGGCATTGATCAAATGGATGCAATTATGAGATTTTCTGAGTTGTGTTGAAGGAAGTTTATAAACATTGCAGTCAAACAACTGGAAGTGAGAGCTTCCTTATTTTGCACATGTTTTAATCTTGGTCTAAGTTTTACTGTCTTATTTATTCTTAACACTTTGTTGGTCAAAATAAGCTGAGTATTACTTGCATTCTTACTGAATTTCCAATGCATCTTACACGTCTTTGCATATTCTATAAAACTTAACATAGTGCTTAACTTTGTTGAACACACAGAAGTTGTTTGAACCAAAAGGAAACATTATCAAAATATTCATCACTGGGTTAGGGATAAGGTATTTTCATTTTTGTTATATTTTTTCCATAGTCAATGAATACATGTTTATACATATGTTCATGGACACAGAATTTGAGAGGAAATACAGAAAATGAAGAGTTTAAAGGGACCATTCAATATTCATAGCAACACTATTTGCAGTAGCCAAGACGTGGAAGCAACAGATGAATGGATAAAGAAGATGGAGTATATATATATATATACAATGAAATATTACTCAGCCATAAAAAAGAATGAAATAATACCATTTGCAGCAACATGGATGGACCTGGAGATTATCATACTAAGTGAAGTAAGTCAGAGAAAGACAAATATTATATGATATCACTTATATGTGGAATCAAAAAAAAAAGTACAAATGAACTTATTTATGAAACAGAAAGAGACTTACAGACTTAGAAAACAAGCTTATGGTTACCAAAGCAGGGAGCGGGGAGAGAGATAAATTAGGAGTATGGGATTAACAGATACAAATGACTATATATAAAATAGATAAAAAACAAGATTTTACTGTATAGCACAAGGAACAATATTCAGTATCTTGTAATAAACTATAATGGCAAAGAATCAAAAAAGAAATAAAGGGCCCATTAACTTGGTTAGTGCTTGGCCTATGACAGTTTATTTAAAAATTTTTTACTCTTTCCTCCAAATGATCTATGCAAATTATTAGCAAGAATAATTATAAATGTACAAATATTAATTTTTGCTATTATTCTTGCCCACTCCCCTTTCATCAAAAGCTTTCTCAGAATGTTCATTCATACCACAAGAGTATTCTGGTGGTGGAAGGCTTAAATGCACCCAGGTTAGAGGGGTGTGAGAATTAAATAAGAATATATGTCCTGCGCCTGGCACACAATAGGACTTCAGGAACTGTTAGTCCCCACTTTTTGTTCTATCCTCAGGACATTTGAAATTTGATCCTTATTAAAGCCTTGAACCAGAGTAATTAAGCTCTAATATTGCCTTCTTAGTGTGTAGATGGCTGATGCCCGTTTTGAGTGTGGGATTGAGCTCCTGTGAGGCACCGAGTGGTCATCTGACAGCGGGTTTGGTGAAAGCCGCCAATATCCTCCAGTGGGGCCTTGTGGGGTTGAACCAGAAAGTGGAGAAAGAACATTTCGGCTCTGTCACTTTGCAGCTGTGTGGCTTCTGACCTGTGGGTTACCTTTTCTGAATCACTATTTCCTTAAATGCAAAATGAGACAAGTGACAGGGGTGATGGGATTATTGCAGTAGCAACAATCTATGTAAAGTGCCTAGCCTAGCACAGTGCCTAACACATAATCACTTAAAAAAATAGTAACACAGTAATGTGTTGCTCCTCTTCCTCTTTTCTTTCTTTCTCCTTTCCCTCTTTCTTCAGCAAGAAAATCACGAGCAAGAAGGAGCCACAATTAATCTAACTTTGAAAGTTCTAACTAAAAACCAAAACAAAGCAAAAAACCCCAAGCATTTTAAGTGCCTTTAAAAGAAATTAGAAATATTGACCAAATAAAGAGATGATGGTACAAATGTCTGTAGATTTTATACCTTTCCAGTTGTGGCTGGAAAATCAAATTATTGAGCAAGGGTCACCATCATAATGGAATTTCAAGGAGCAAAATAAAAGTCAAAAAAAGGGGAGGTATTTTTTGTGTATTTGCCTGCTGGGTGGAGATGCAGTTTTTGCCTTTTGTAATGAGAACTACATTAGAAAATGCAGTGAATGTGTTCATTAACTCAATTACAAAACTATTAATATTACCCTACTTAGAATGCTCATCTCTTTGTAAATATCTTACTAAACATACAGAAACCATTTTACTTTCACATAGGAATAGATCACCATTTCAGTTAAAGAGATCACCAATTGTCCTCTTCCCCTGGGACTCAACTCAATAATATATTGCTGAAGTAACAATAAATACATTGGAACAGAATAGGCTAATGTTTCAGAGAATGTAGTTTAATGACCTATGGGTATATAGAGAGCCGACCATGCTATCTATATAAATAGAAAAGTCATAGTGACCCTCAAATGACAAAAGGACTATATGTGACTTATTTCCTTTCTAAATTATTTCTAAATGATTGTCCCAGATTTCAGATTGCATTTTTCTATTTTAACTTTCTATTTTTAAACAGATTCAGTGACACTTAACATAGAATCCTTCAAGAGAATAGTGCAGAGAACCACATTTTAAAATGTAAAATTCATAATAACTTAAAACAATCTGAAATAAAAGTGCAGGAAATGTGATTATTTTGCTGGATGAAGACAGAGGGAGGAGAAAGTGGCAAAATAATCCATGTAAAGACTTCTGAGTCCTAAGGCACTGATTCTTCCCTAATGGACTACAGTGCACATAAAAATAATTAATCATGGGGAGAAGGCATTGCCAAGGTTAGAACTGAGGCCTCTGGTTTTTAATGGAAATGTTCTGTGCATGAACTAAAAGAACAACTTTCCTAGCTCATGCATTAGGGCATCTGTCATACTTAACTCAGAATAGTTCAGGAGTTCAGTAAAATATCAGATAGAGTTCAGCACTTTGATTTCGCAGGGTATTAAAACTATATATAATGAGGAAAAAAAGGGGTTGTGATGAACTACCTAACATGGTGGGTGGAACATCAAAGAAGTTAAACTTAGAATTTCTGAAATCTCAGGGAAAAAAAATTCCCTTATAATAGCCATTTCATTCTGTAGGGTTTTTGTTGTTATTTTATGTGTGCTTCTGAAGACACTGAAGTAATGATAAGCAAATAAATGCATAAGGAAAAACCTAGGCTGCACTAGAAGGAAGAAGTCTTGAAAGTATTTCATTGCTTAATTTAATGAACCAGATTAATGTACTCATTATTTTTGGCTCCTGGAGAAAGTGTAGACAGGTAAAATTAGGATCTTCAGGGGGAGCAAACTAATGGTTAAATTGTATACTTCCTTTCTCTGTGGCTATTTACGGAAAAACACCTCTCCTTAAGGACTGGGAAGGGGTAGGCTGGGGTTGTCCAGTGGCGAGGGTCCCGAGGAAAGTACAAGGGAATGGATTCCTGTGAAAGGCACACCCAGTGCTTTGGGGGCCCAACGCACGGATTAAAAGACTGGATTTCCTTGGTTCATTGAAGTGGATGAACACACTGTCGTTTCCCAATAATGAGCTGAATTCTTTCAGTCCCAGCTCTAATTCCTGGGAGCAGTTAATTCACTTGTACTTGTAGAATTTTGCTCAATAAGCAGAATTCTTTGCAGAAGTGGCCAAAATTGGGTTGGAGGTCTTGGATCCATGAAGGTTTGGTGTGGGTTTAGGACCTCTGTTTGAGACGCCGGGAGAGGAGTATGCATCAAACACGTAAAACACGTAGCACAGAGGTGATAACATTCAATGATTAAAGTGCTATTCTGATTTTTGAACCTACAAACTGGATTTCATACTCCTGCCTCATTTTTAATCTCGTGAGCACCCTGTGGTTGGAGTCAATACTAAGACCTTCAGGACCGCAGTCCTGGACAAGGTGGGGTCACTCTGCCCTCTGCGCAGCATCTTCCCCTTTCCCCCACCCCAAAGGAAGAGGGATGGCTGGAGCCACACCCTAGGGTAAGTCTAGCCTCCCAGGAAGCCTCTTTGCCAGAAGGGCTTGAACCTCTGGGGCTGGAGCGTTCTTCTTTTTCTTGTGCGTGTCCACCTGCTCTGAATTCTGCTTTTTGTGGTTTGAGATTATTGATGATTATCATGGGAGGGGAGAGTGTTTCTTCTCTGAATCGAATGCACACAGAGAACACCACATGATTCACACATACTTTGATTTGTTGAAATAGCAAATCCCAAAGTGCAGCTCTGGGGAAGGTGGGAGGAGCGTGATCAATCTTTTTCATCCAATCAGCACTTGTGTTACTAGGAGCCATGACTCACTAGATGACCCGATCTTTTGCTCGGTAGAGATTACATATTAATGTTTTGAGAGAGTTGGAGAGACGTGGTTGAGTGATCTGGGAAGAAACACGAGAGGATTTGCCTGGACTTAAAAAGGCTGGCTCTTTGAAATACTCTGAGTTTTCCAAAGCATCAATTAGCTCATGTAAAAATGCAAATCAAAGAAAAACTTTCTCAGTCTTTTAAAATATAAATTCATAGCTCAGTTTCCTGGCGCATCTTTTAGGTGCCCTCACCCCACTTGCCCCATGAGCACGACGATAAGTTATATTTTAAGTGTACCTATGATTTTAGGAGGATGGCTCTTGGAAAGAACAAAACACCCTGTGATTTTAAATATACATGTACTAGCGAGCTTTTGAGGAGAAGCTTAAGACAGACAAGCTGCACAATTATTGAAATTTTATATAGATTTTACTAGCTCAAACACTAAAATCAGATATAAGATTTGAATATTGTTTCTACCACTGAATAATTTTGTGACGGTGAACAAGTTGATTTCTCTGAATATCCTTATCCTCACCTGTAAAATTAGATAATGGAACCTACTTCTTAGTGTTATTTTGAGGAATAAATCAGATAATAAATTTAAATGCCTGGCATGCTGTCAGGCACCTGGGAACATTTTACAAAATATTAGCTATTTTTATAATTGTTGTCACTGTTATTTTTATTCCCCAGCTCTGTTTTATTTTTCTTCTCTATTCTAGAATTTTCTGTGTTTGGTTTATCCAGGAATAAATTGAATTGAATTGAACATAGACGTATCTTCTTGTTGAGTTTTATCTGCAACATCTGCCATGACCCAGGCTGTCTACTTTCACAAATTTCTGCTCTGCCACTTTGCAGATCATTCAAATACATGGAAACCCCCTGGAAAGCTTGTCACCTACATATACTAACATCTCAATTCAAACAATTTGCTTGCTTTTTCTTGTTGGCTCAAAATTCTTAATTTTTAAAGTTTTTGTTTCTCCAATGCATGTTTCAATTGAGTTTTTCTATCATAGTTTTATGGGATCTAAAATGAATATTTAATTGCTTTACCCTTCTTTCATCTGAATTCTATTAATTAAGCTTATATATGTTTCCCTTTTCCCTGGTGTTCCCAATGCGATCTTTTAACTCGTAGCTACTTTCCATTTAAAAAAACCAATCTTCAGTTTCCTCTTCTACCTCTTTCTGCTCTCCCTTGACTGCTTTTTCGCTGGGCCCCAAAGTAAAGCAGTGAAAAGTCTTTGCCTCTTGGCTGCAACCCGCTGGGCTGTGTCGGGGCTCTCCCATCATGACAGAGTGGATTGCCAGAAACTTGTTCTAACACACTGCTCTTCCTTGTAATCCCTTCCCATGCTGTAAGCAAACCGAGTACATCCTCTGCCTTCCTTGAGCGCATAATTACTTCCCCTCCTGTGGCAGAGCTTCCTGTAGGACAGTCAGAGAGCCGCAGTAGTTCCGAGGCCAGCTGAGGAAGAATGCCTGCCAGCAGCCTCCTTCTATGAGGCTATTATGCTGGAGGAAGGGTTTAGCAGCCCAAGCATCAGCTTTCAAATCCAGGTTCAAATTCTGAGTTGGCCACTTGTCAACACGTAATGTTGGAGGAATGCTTGTGTAGCTCTGTTTGGGGAGGGGTGTCTTGCTAAGTAAGAACACTACTGCAGCTCCCTTTCAAATGATCCCAGGGCCTAATTGATATTATCTTGGCATCATGGACATAATAGCTGTTTTCTCCCTGCTTGAAATAATTTTCCATGTATCTCAGAACTTCATGTTTGGGGAGAAATTCTTTGACTTTTCTCCTGCATTTTTCTTCTGTTGAAAATAGGGATGGTGGGTGAGAGGGTTAAATTGAGAGGTTTGGATTGACGTATACACATCTACTATATACAAACACATCTACTATATATAAAATAGATAACTAGTAAGAACCTACTGTACAGCACAGGGAATACTCAATACTCTGTACTGACCTATGTGGGAATAGAATCTACAAAAGAGTGGATATACATATATGTGTAACTGATTCACTTTGCTGTACAGCAGAAACTAGCACAACATTGTAAGTCAACTATACTACAGTAAAAAATTTAATTAAAAAAAAAAGAAAACGGGGATAATGTCATTTTTGCCAATTTCTAAATAGAGCTGGGGGGATTCCCTTAGATATTTCTAACGTTAGCAAGATATAGAATCAGAAAAATACTTTTGTGATCACCATTCACTGCTGATTTATATTGCCTTGTGGTGTATCTCTTTACTTCCACGTGGAACTAAATAACTTGTATGAGGTCATACAAGATATAGCTGGGGCTCGAACTTAGCCTGTGTATAGTCTTTCTACCACATCACTCAACTCCTGACATACTTCTATGGAGACACAGCCCCACCTTCTTGGGAAGCTTTCACCAAGTCTTGCTGTAGCTCAATACCGATCCTAGCAGGGAGCTAGAAGCAAGAAGGCAGCAGCTCAGTTGAATATGGAAGACATCTTGTTCAGGAATTCTCCTACTCTGAGCCCTGCCCTTTCTAAAGACTGAAACTACTTTTATTTGCATTTTAGCCTTTAAGAAGTTAATTAATGGAAATTAATATGTGTGTAAGAACTTCAGAAATTTCCCAAAGGCTCATTATAAATTTAGTGTAAAAAGAGCAGTGGATATATATTTTTTTAAAGATAGAGCTCTCATTAAATGTTTAGGTTATTAATAAAAACATTTTTATCAGGGCAAGTTTAGTGTGAGTGCTGGGATGAAGATATCAATTAACACACTTCAGCCATATTCAATTGACTCTGCCAAGAGAAGCCATATGGCATGTGTGTGTGTGTGTGTGTGTGTGTGTGTGTGTGTGTGTGTGTGTGTATAGAGTGGAGGGGAGATTGGTAGTGAGAAGTATTAAAGGCTGCCAGAAAAGCACATATTCATAATTTTCTTTTATTAGGAAAAAGGTTCCCAATTTAACTGTCTGTGTCATTTAGTTTATATAAGCAGAGCCGAGTGTCTGCTTCTTTGGGAATTTATATCTGTTTATTCATTTATGATCACCAGCCAGGTAGCCTGATCAATGATAGTAGGAGAGCTTTATGAGGAATGTTGCGATATGGCGTGTGTGTGTGTGTGTGTGTGTGTGTGTGTGTGTGTGTGTGTGTGTGTATAGAGTGGAGGGGAGATTGGTAGTGAGAAGTATTAAAGGCTGCCAGAAAAGCACATATTCATAATTTTCTTTTATTAGGAAAAAGGTTCCCAATTTAACTGTCTGTGTCATTTAGTTTATATAAGCAGAGCCGAGTGTCTGCTTCTTTGGGAATTTATATCTGTTTATTCATTTATGATCACCAGCCAGGTAGCCTGATCAATGATAGTAGGAGAGCTTTATGAGGAATGTTGCGTGCACGAAGTCCACTGTTTCCACAGAGAATAAGTGCGCAAAAGTAAATCTTAGTACAAACAGGAAAGTGGCTTAACTTATGCTCTTTCTAACTGTCTTTAAATATAGGCTTAAACTGGTTGGGCCTCTGTGGGCTTTCCCCTGGCTTAGTATCACTGCGTTTAGGGTCAGAAGGCACCTGAGAGGCACCCGTCTCTCGTTGCACACGTGTCCTTTCTATGTACTTCTAAAGGTCATGCTGTATATGCTTGCAAACCCCAGGAACTATGACTCACTACTTTGCTAGGGAGCAGGTCCTGTTAAGAGACCGTAGAGAAGTGGTAGGTCTTTGTTTGTTAGAACACACCTCATCTTGGGGTGGAATCTCCCTCCCTCAGCTTCCACCCATGCACCCAGGCCTGTCGCTCAGAACAGTGGTACAGGGACCATCACAGTTATGACACAGCACTTTCAAAATATTGGAGGAGCCTCTTGGCTCTCTCAAATAATCAATCTTCCTGGGTTAAACAGCTCCATTTTCATGTAATTAATTAAACAGCTCCATTTTCCCGTAATTAATTTTTTTATCACATGTTCTAACTTTTAGAATTCTGAAAATCCTACAGCCCGACAATACTTTTCTTAAAATATGACCCCCAGAAGTAGGCATCCCAAGCTGTATGACATCTGTGGGATTACAGGGTAGTGTGACAATACCTGTGTCTGGAGCCTGTATCCCAACTGTTGTAGCTAAAAGTAAGATTGTGAATTCCTTATGGGCAGGAACTGGCCCTACTGTGGTAGGTGGAGTAGTGAATGAATAAAGCTGTGGGAATGCTTCCTAACAACAATGACAATGACACAAACCTTTGGTCAGTCAGCATGTCCCCTTCCTGTTAGCAGTTAGATGATTCCCTGGGTCCTAGTAGATGTTCTGTCTGTCCTTATCAGTTCAAACAGCATCTTTCCAGTTCCAACTCTGATGTCACTCCACCTGCCTCATTACCCCAAGCCCTCTTTGTCTTCCTGAACCCCAGCTACTCCAACTGGTCCTATGTCACATGCAGACCTGAAAGAGCATATTTTCTATTCTTAATGTAAATTACTGTCACAGGTATCGAATAGGACAGATCCTGACAGCCTGCCCATCAGTCTATTGGTCTACCTTTCTTGTCACTGGGGCTCTGAATCTGATTAATCGTACCAGCACGACCATCACATCTACATGGAAACCGCAGTAATTTATTTGCCTTTCTAAAATAAAAGCATTCAACGTTTAGTCATCCCATACATTCCAACATTTAGCCACTAGGTACCGACTGAACCTCTTTCAAGTATCTTGCATTGTATTGGATGTTGGGAATAAAATAAAGATCAAAAGGGACAAAGCCCTTGTTCTCATGGATTTTACATTATGAAGAAAAAAAGAAGAAACAAATAATTACAATTGTAACTGATTCTATGAAGGAAATAAACAGAGTGATGAGATAGTTCCAGGTGAAACCTACTTTATATAGAGCAGGCAAGGAAGCCTCTTTGAGAAGTGGCTGCAAGACGAAAGAGAGCAGCAATGAAGAGAATTTGGGAAGAACATTCCAAGCTGAGGGAACAGTTAAAGCCCAGCAGCAAGAGTAGGGTTAGTGTGTCCCAAGAACTGACAAAAGGCCAGTGAGACTGGAGCATGAGCGAACCTTATGCGGTTTTTACATGAATTACAGCAGGAAGTCATTGAGGAGTTCATAGAGTGAAGCGACACAGTCTAGTTGGCAGTTTTTGAAGGACCCTCTGCTGTATGATGAATGAACCAGAGAGTGAGGAGAGCAGAAGAGGGAATGGCACTTGCACACCTCCATGACAAGATCTAAGTGAAGCAAGAAAGGGCTGGGGCCAGCTGGCGGCATTGGAGATGGGAGGATAGATTCAAGATATGTTTTGGCCGTATCCTGCTTAAAGATTAAGGAAGAGGGGTGGAGAGAAAGGAGGAATAAGGGTGATTTTAGCAATTGGAGGAAAGGCCATTCATGGAGATGAGAAGACTGGGAGAAGAATAAGATTGGGAGGGGGAAATGTCATTTTGGACGTGTTAAGCTTGAAATCAATCTGAGACAAGAAAACGGAAAGCTAAGGAAACAAACAGATCATTTTAATTGCCAGAAATAATTTAAAATGTGCAGGAAAGGAAAGATAATCACTGTTTATCCCACAGCTTAGCCTTGAATGGTACACAGGGTCAAAATAACGTCCACGCTGAATATTGATCTAATCAAGCATTTAAAATAAGTATATTGGGAGGATGGGGCCCGAGAAGTGGACATTTGGGCATAAAGAGTGTTAGGTGCTAATCTATGTGGGAAGTCAAAAGAGAATGTCTGGAACTGGAAAACTCAAGAAACAGCAACATAAGTGTGTCATTTTGAAATATAGAGGTAAATATTAATAGAATCAGTTTAAAATGTTAAAAGTGATTACCTTTGAACAGGGGAAAGCAAGGTGGTGGGGAAAAGGCTAATGACAGCTGATTGTTAAAAAAACATGTAGACCTGGATGACTCTTTAAGTATGGGCATATATAATTTTAATAAAAATAAGAGCTTAAAGATTTTAAGAGAGCCAGCCATCAGAACAGCCAGCCCTACAAGCATACCTAAATCCCATGTGAACCCAGAACTGATGCAAGGCTAAAAAGAAGGATGCTGTCACTGGGAGTGCTCTCTTACAGCCCATTTACTTCTTCTTTTTTTAAATTTTATTTTATTTTATTTATTATTTTTGAATTTTATTTTATTTATTTTTTTATACAGCATGTTCTTATTAGTCATCAATTTTATACACATCAGTGTATACATGTCAATCCCAATCGCCCAATTCATCACACCTCCCCCCCACCACTTTCCCCCCTTTGGTGTCCATACATTTCTTCTCTACATCTGTGTCTCAATTTCTGCTCTTCAAACCAGTTCATCTGTACTATTTTTCTAGGTTCCACATATATGCATTAATATATGATATTTGTTTTTCTCTTTTTGTCACACTCTGTATGACAGTCTCTAGATCCATCCATGTCTCAACAAATGACCCAGTTTCGTTCCTTTTTATGGCTGAGTAATATTCCATTGTATATATGTACCACCACTTCTTTACCCATTCGTCTGTCAATGGGCATTTATGTTGCTTCCATGACCTGACTATTGTAAATAGTGCTACAATGAACATCGGGGTGCATATGTCTTTTTAAATTACGGTTTTCTCTAGTATATGCCCAGTAGTGGGATTGCTGGATCATATGGTAATGCTATTTTTAGTTTTTTAAGGAACCTCCATACCGTTCTCCATAGTGGCTGTATCAATTTACATTCCCACCAACAGTGCAAGAGGGTTCCCTTTTCTCCACACCCTCTCCAGCATTTATTGTTTGTAGATTTTCTGATGATGCCCATTCTAACCAGTGTGAGGTGATACCTCATTGTGATTTTGATTTGCATTTCTCTAAAAATTAGTGATGTTGAGCAGCTGTTCATGTGCCTCTTGGCCATCTGTATGTCTTCTTTGGAGAAATGTCTATTTAGGTCTTCTGCCCATTTTTGGATTGGGTTGTTTGTTTCTTTAATATTGAGCTGCATCAGCTGTTTATATATTTTGGAGATTAATCCTTTGTCCGTTGATTCATTTGCAAATATTTTCTCCCTTTCTGAGGGTTGTCTTTACGTCTTGTTTATGGTTTCCTTTGCTGTGCAAAAACTTTTAAGTTTCATTAGGTCCCATTTGTTTATTTTTGATTTTGTTTCCATTACTCTAGGAAGTAGATCAAAAAAGATCTTGCTGTGATTTATGTGAAAGAGTGCTCTTCCTATGTTTTCCTCTAAGAGTTTTATAGTGTCCGGTCTTACATGTATGTCTCTAATCCATTTTGAGTTTATTTTTGTGTATGGTGTTAGGGCGTGTTCTAATTTCATTCTTTTACATGTAGCTGTCCAGTTTTCCCAACACCACTTATTGAAGAGACTGTCTTTTCTCCATTGTATATCCTTGCCTCCTTTGTCAGAGATTAGTTGACCATATGTGCATGGGTTTATCTCTGGGCTTTCTATCTTGTTCCATTGATCTATGTTTCTGTTTTTGTGCCAGTATCATATTGTCTTGATTACTCTAGCTTTGTAGTATAGCCTGAAGTCAGGGAGTCTGATTCCTCCTGCTCTGTTTTTTTTCCCTCAAGACTGCTTTGGCTATTTGGGGTCTTTTGTGTCTCCATACAAATTGTAAGATCTTTTGTTCTAGTTTTGTAAAAAAATGCCATCGGTAATTTGATAGGGGTTGCATTGAATCTGTAGATTGCTTTGGGTAGTAGAGTCATTTTCACAATATTGATTCTTCCAATCCAAGAATGTGGTATATCTCTCCATCTGTTGGTATCATCTTTAATTTCTTTCATCAGTGTCTTATAGTTTTCAACATAAAGGTCTTTTGTCTCCCTAGGTAGGTTTATTTCTAGGTATTTTATTCTTTTGTTGCAATGGAAAATGGGAGTGTTTCCTTAATTTCTCTTTCAGATTTTTCATCATTAGTGTATAGGAAAGCTAGAGATTTCTGTGCATTAATTTTGTATCCTTCAACTTTACCTAATTTATTGATTAGCTCTAGTAGTTTTCTGGTAGCATCTTTAGGATTGTCTGTGTATAGTATCATGTCATCTGCAAACAGTGACAGCTTTACTTCTTTTCCGATTTGTATTCCTTTTATTTCTTTTTCTTCTCTGATTGCTGTGGCTAGGACTTCCAAAACTGTGTTGAAGAATAGTGGCGAGAGTGGACATCCTTGTCTTCTTCCTGATCTTAGAGGAAATGCTTTCAGTTTTTCACCATTGAGAATGATGTTTGCTGTGGGTTTGTTGTATATGGCCTTTATTATGTGGAGGTAGGTTCCCTCTATGCCCACTTTCTGGAGAGTTTATATCATAAATGGGTATTGAATTTTGTCAAAAGCCTTTTCTGCATCTATTGAGATGATCATTTGGTTTTTCTTCTTCAATATGTTAATATGGTGTATCACATCGATTGATTTGCCTATATTGAAGAATTCTTGCATCCCTGGGATAAATCCCACCTGATCACGGTGTATGATCCTTTTAATGTGTCGTTGGATTCCGTTTGCTAGTATTTTGTTGAGGATTTTTACATCTATATTCATCAGTGATATTGGTCTGTAATTTTCTTTTTTTGTAGTATCTTTGTCTGGTTTTGGTATCAGGGTGATGGTGGCCTCATAGAACGAGTGTGGAAGTGTTCCTTCCTCTCAATTTTTTGGAAAAGTTTGAGAAGGATGGGTGTTAGTTCTTTTCTAAATGTTTGATAGAATTCACCTGTGAAGCCATCTGGTCCTGGACTTTTGTTTGTTAGAAGATTTTTAATCACAGTTTCAATTTCATTACTTGTGATTGGTCTGTTCATATTTTCTATTTCTTCCTGGTTCAGTCTTGGAAGGTTATACCTTTCTAAGAATTTGTCCATTTCTTCCAGGTTGTCCATTTAATTGGCATAGAGTTGCTTGTAGTAGTCTCTTAGGATGCTTTGTATTTCTCCTGTGTCTGTTGTAACTTCTACTTTTTCACTTCTAACTTTATTGATTTGAGTCCTCTCCCTCTTTTTCTTGATGAGTCTGGCTAATGGTTTATCAATTTTGTTTATCTTCTCAAAGAACCAGCTTTTAGTTTTATTGATCTTGCTATTGTTTTCTTTGTTTCTATTTCATTTATTTCTGCTTTGATCTTTATGATTTCTTTCCTTCTGCTAACTTTGGGTTTTGTTTATTCTTCTTTTGCTAGTTCCTTTAGGTGTAAGGTTAGATTGTTTATTTGAGATTTTTCTTGTTTCTTGAGGTAGGCTTGTATAGCTATAAACTTCCCTCTTAGAACTGCTTTTGCCACATCCCAGAGGTTTTGGATCATCACGTTTTCATTGTCATTTGTCTCTAGGTATTTTTTGATTTCCTCTTTGTTTTCTTCAGTGATCTCTTGGTTATTTAGTAGCATATTGTTTAGCCTCCATGTGTTTGTGTTTTTTACATTTTTTTCCCTGTGACTCATTTCTAATCTCATAGTATTGTGGTCAGAAATGATGCTTGATATGATTTCAGTTTTCTTAAATTTGCTGAGGTTTGATTTGTGACCCAAGATGTGATCTATCCTGGATAATGTTCTGTGCACACTTGAGAAGAAAGTGTAATCTGCTGTTTTGGGGTGGAATGTCCTCTAAATATCAATTAAATCTATCTGGTCTATTGTGTCATTTCAAGCTTGTATATCCTTATTAATTTTCTGTTTGGATGATTTGTCCATTGGTGTAAGTGAGTTGTTAAAGTCCCCCACTATTATTGTGTTACTGTCGATTTACCCTTTTATAGCTGTTAACAGTTGCCTTATGTATTGAGGTGCTCCTATGTTGGGTGCATATATATTTATAATTGTTTTATCTTCTTCTTGCATTGATCCCTTGATCATTATGTAGTGTTTTTCCTTGTCTCTTGTAACATTCTTTACCTTGAAGTCTATTTTATCTGACATGAGTATTGCTACTTCAGCTTTCTTTTGATTCCATTTGCATGGAATATCTTTTTCCATCCCCTCACTTTCAGTCTGTATGTGTCCCTAGGTCTGAAGTGGGTCTCTTGTAGGCAGCATATATATGGGTCTTGTTTTTGTATCCATTCAGCAAGCCTGTGTCTTTTGGTTGGGGCATTTAATCCATGCATATTTAAGGTAATTATTGATATGTATGTTCTTATGACCATTTTCTTAATTGTTTTGGGTTTGTTTTTGTAGGTCCTTTTCTTCTCTTGTGTTTCCCACTTAGAGAAGTTTCTTTTGCATTCGTCGTAGAGCTGGTTTGATGGTGTTGAATTGTCTTAGCTTTTGCTTATCTGTAAGGCTTTTGATTTTTCCATCGAATCTGAATAAGATCCTTGCTGGGTAGAGTAATCTTGGTTGTAGGTTCTTCCCTTTCATCACTTTAAGTATATCATGTGACTCCATTCTGGCTTGTAGAGTTTCTGCTGAGAAATCAGCTGCTAACCTTATGGGAGTTCCCTTGTATATTATTTGCCATTTTTCCCTTGCTGCTTTCAATAATTTTTCTTTGTCTTTAGTTTTTGCCAATTTGATTACTATGTGTCTCGGCATGTTTCTCCTTGGGTTTACCCTGTATGGGAGTCTCTGCACTTCCTGAACTTGGTGGTATTTCCTTTCCCATGTTAGGGAATTTTTCAACTATAATCTCTTCAAATATTTTCTCTGGTCCTTTCTCTCTCTCTTCTCCTTCTGGGACCCCTATAATGCAAATGTTGTTGCGTTTAATGTTGTCCCAGAGATCTCTTAGGCTGTCTTCATTTCTTTTCATTGTTTTATCTGTATTCTGTTCCACAGCAGTGAATTCCACCATTCTGTTTTCCTGGTTACTTATCTGTTCTTCTGCCTCAGTTATTCTGCTATTGATTCCTTCTATTGTAGTTTTCATTTTAGTTATTGTATAGTTCATGTCTGTTTGTTTGTTCTTTAATTCTTCTAGGTCTTTGTTAAACATTTCTTTTATCTTCTCGATATTTGCCTCCATTCTTTTTCCGAGGTCCTGGATCATCTTTACTATCATTATTCTGAATTCTTTTTCTGGAAGGTTGCCTATCTTCACTTCATTTAGTTGTTTTTCTAGGGTTTTTATCTTGTTCCTTCATCTGGTACATAGCCCTCTGCCTTTTCATCTTGTTTATCTTTCTGTGAATGTGGCTTTTGTTCCATAGGCTGCAGGATTGTAGTTCTTCTTGCTTCTGCTGTCTGCCCTCTTGCCCATTTACTTCTGACAACAGTCCCCTAGGATAGGTATTTGTGTTACCATTTTACAGATGAGCAAACTGAGGCTCAATGAGATCACAATTTATTCACTCATTCACTTATTCAACAAATATTTATGGATTGTTTCTTCTGTACCAGCCAGACTAAAAGTTGCCCATTGACTTCTTAGACGCTAGAGACTGTGGTCATTACCTTGTTCTATTCTAAATCTGTCCCATGAAAACAGATCCCCCAAATTAGAGATATCCCATGGACAGACTCTTTTTAAAGAATATGATATTAAAGGGAATGAGAGGTTTTAAAAAATATATAATTCTGACTATGTAAGTGAGACTAATTTAAGTGAGAAGGAAATGAGATTGAAGGTCAGGATACCCAAAATAGCTACAATATTAACTCGCTCATGAGCTCAGATTTTTAAATATGCCAAATAAGCTAGAAAGAGCTCATGACCAAGAAAAAGTACAGAAAATAGTTACAAATCTGTAAGACCTGGGTCAGAATGGTTGTGGATGAATACAAGGTAAAGTTTTATACATGTTCAAGATCACCACAAATAACTAGAAAAATTGTGGAAAGGGAAGGTACATGTCTGCTGTTCAATGAAGTTATGATGTTAACAGATGTCAAAGAAAGAGCCAGCCTTTTCTTAAATTCAATTTGTTTCTATTTTCTTCATCAACAAAATGGTTTCTAAATGGAAAAGAATAAAATGTGTTACTGAGAGGTATTGGAAAAGCAAACCATGAAAAGAGATAGTAAGTTAATACTTGGAGAATTCATAAGAATTTAAATAGGTTTAATTCTCCAAACCCAATAGAATTGCATGCAAGGTTAGTGAAGGTTTTTTCCCTTGTGACCATGGAGTCATCTATGAAAATCAAATGATTTAACCCAGAGTCCTGAGACACAGGAGTTGCAATAAAATAGTGAGCAAAATTATAAAATGCTTATACATTAAGGCTCAAGACATAAGAAGCATTGGTTGGCTAGAGCTTTGGCTGACAGGAAAGATAGCTTCCTAGAGAAGATATGAATTCCTTAAACATCAGGTATCAGCCACCACAGCATCGACGGCATTGGCAGCAGAGCTGGCCCCTTTGGATGGCAGAGTTCTCCATCATAGAGCCCTTGGTGACCTCATAGCATGGTTGGCCCTTTGGTTATCTGCAGCTGTAATATCAAATGACCAAAATGGTAGGAGCATCTTGGTAACCAGGAGGAGGAGTTCCTAGAAGACAGGTGAAAGTGCCTTTGGGAATTCTCAAAGGAATTTGAAGAGATGTGGGTTTTTGGGGGGTTTTTTTGCGGTATGCCGGCTTCTCACTGTTGTGGCCTCTCCTGCTGCGGAGCACAGGCTCCGGACGCGCAGGCCCAGTGGCCATGGCTCACGGGCCCAGCCGCTCCGCGGCATGTGGGATCTTCCCAGACCGGGGCACGAACCCGTGTCCCCTGCATCGGCAGGCGGACTCTCAACCACTGCGCCACCAGGGAAGCCCTGAGACCTGGGGTTTTTAAGAAATTGGTGGGAGCAGAGCATTAACATTCTATTTTGTCACTATTGTTACAGGTCTTCAGTCAAATCCATTCTTCTTGATTTTTCAGGGAAATTATTGACTCTTTTGTGAGCCTGTGCTGCTGATAGCCGATCTGTATCTTTTACATTTTAATAGAGCATTGCTATAGGATATTTTGATCCAAAGGGATGAGCTCTTAATGGTAGACATTTAGATCCTGCAAGAGTATGCCTTAGCAGAGGACCATTTCCCTGAGCCTCTCATATCTCATAACTGGGGTTCCGTCTTTGCTGCCATATATTTTCATAATGTCTATATGGGTCCTCCATCTCTTTCTCTTCATTAGGGTCTCTGAATTATTTTCTGACTTCCACAATGGTACATGCCAGTTGAAGTAGCATGTATAGATGCACTTGTGAGATCTGGAGGCTCATTCCCTTCACACTATTTAAGGAGGTGCAAAGAACACACTAACTGGATTGACTTCACATTTCAGATGTTTAACAAATGTTATGAGCCACAGTGTGTATCTCAAATGTATGTTTATACATTTGAGCACCATAGAATGTGTCTTCAGGTGCTATTTTAAACAAGCTGTCAAGCCTAACTGGTTTATCTTGGGGGAGCAAAAACAGTCCTTGTTTCAAATGCCATTTACAAACCTTGTGAGAAACATTCACTAATCGAATTGATTGAGCAGTTGTAAGAACATGGAGTACTGTGCTATCTGTTCAGAAATCCAAACCTTAGGTCTTTTCTATTTAGCATTTGGGAAGGCTGTTTTTAAAATTAAAAATCAGTCAATTAACAGATTGCCTCAAAATTTTTACAACTGTTACCGTGTTTTCTTACTTTTAAAAAACCAAACTAAATTGATTTTTAGTCCATATATAATATAGAGAGTAAATATCAGACTTTGGGTAAAGTTAATATATTCACCTTTTCATTGTTCTCCTTTTATTAGAGGATAAGCAGCCTTAAACAAATATCCCAAATTTCTAAGGTTAAATCTAAAGTAATTTTCATCTTAAACATAAAGCACTAGAATTCCTCAAGTAAAATTTTACTTATTACATTTAATGTTAAGCTTCTTTGTGAGAGAATTAATGGAGTAGAGGATTAACTTTGGAGCAGGGGAGGCTATAGCCAAGGGTAACAGGGAAGGCTTCCTGGAGGAAGGGGGATTTGAACTAGGCCTTGGAGAATGAAAGGAATGTCCACAGATGGACTCAAACATGAAGACATTCAGGAAGGAGGGTAAAATAGGGGAAAATCTAGGCATGTCCATGAAATAATGGCTAATGTGATGTAGAATAAAGTGTATGTACTTAAGTAGTAGGTCCAATGGAGGACCTCCCACAGCAATTCAGGAAAGAAAGAAAATGTTGTAGAGGCAATGTATCATTTTGTATATTGATTCATTTCTTTGGCAACTGTTTATTGAGCACTTCCTACACGCCAGATCCTGCTGTGGGCAATGAGAGTATTAAAAAGGGAATGTGGAAAGAAATGATGAGAGGTCTTTGGATAGAGTACAGCCACACATTAGTAGAAGATATGCAGGAGAGGAGGAAGTCCTCAAGAATTCAGAGGAAGATCACCAATATGCACTAGAGAAAAGTGCCTTCCACTGAAGCCCAAGGAGTTAAAATGTCTGAACAGGAAAAAAAAAAAAAAGTCCAATAGCATTGACTTCCATTCATTCATTCAACAAGGTTTTTGGAGGCCCTTACTTGGGCAAAGTGCCATGTGAGCAGGGGAAGGGATTCCGGGCTTCCTTGTAGGACGTGTTGCAGAAGAGCACAAGCCTGCCTGGAATGGTCGGTGCACAGGACACCATGGGCATGTGACCTCTCTTGATGGGGCAGGAAGCTCTCTGGGCTCCCTCGGCGCTCAGGTCATCTTTATGGACATCGGCTATCTTTGAACTACAGATTTGCAGAAGTGCCAACTATTAATAGACAGGAGAAAGCAGAGTTTACTGTAAGAGGCTGACAAATATAGATCTGAGATATCATTTTATTGCTAATTCTCCCCTGCCCGCAAAAGCTTTGTTGGCCCTTGGGCTGCTTCTTTGCTCTTGCTCTTTTCACTAGGGCAACGAACACAAATGGCTGGTACAGCGCATACTCTGGGTCTGTTTGCAAACACAGATAGAGCACAAAATAAAAACAAGTTCTGTTATTTTAGACCCAGTTTCTTACTTTCATTTGTTTATTGTCTGACTTTTTAAAAAACATTCCTTCTCCATCTTTTCCTCCTCTCTCCCCTCTGAGCAGCCCACAGCACTTGGACTTATATTTATTTTCATGCATGATTTACAAGCTTTCTCATTGGGAATTTTGAAGCTAGGTCCTTCACTAATAGAGGATCCTGAAGTCATGTCAGGGAAAGATCTACTTTTGTTTAATGGAGCAATAAACTGGTCATGGAGTCTCCTTAGAACTTTCTAGAAAGACTGCTGTAGGCTGTAGTTTCAATGTCTTCCAAATTCTGAGCAAGTCTTTTTCAGTCTTAAATAATTACAGAGTGGGCATGTTTTTGTGATTATCCCAGTGACAGACTCTCCCAGAAACAGAGCAAAAGTCTCTTAAAATATTGTCCACATTGTGGTTCTTTATGTGCATAAAGGCTAAAATAAAATACATAGTTCAAACTTCATGGAGTTGCAGCTACAACTTGATAAAATATCTGTGTGATTCTTTGCCTCCACTGGTGAAAAAGTTTAGATACATTTCAGATATGTTATTCAAGGGAAATATTATGGAATTTGTTACCCATGAATGCAGAAACATAGCATTGTGGACTTTTAAGTGAATGATGAATGTCAGTTTGTTGTTTCTACTGTAGTGTTGAATTGCTTATCTAGAGTAAGGCATGGTAGAATTACGCTTGGACTTAAAAACATTTTTCCCCCCGTGGAACTATTTTCTATTGCCTCAGCTTTGCCCTCTACTTTGTTACAAAATATTCTATTTTGTTTTCCTCACAGACTTCCTTGCCTGAAAGTCTTTTAAAACATCATGGTACTATAATATTTCCATGGTTTGTCCTTTTTTCATTTTAACCCTGAATTTCAGGACTATTTTTTGGTCTTCAATTAGGTAAGTCTATTTTCTTTATTCATTTATATAATGCTGAAGGATCCAACTTGAAGTTTTGCTTTCTTAATAATACATTGTGAAACTACAAGATATAATTCACATTTGATGGATGAGAATATATCAGAAACCGGTGAGAAACGAAATGAATCAGAAATCCGCTGTTAGTGACGATGTGAAGACTATTACACGTTTGTTATAGTTGTTATTTGTTAGTGTAATGTAGACTTTAGAGTTATTATATGTGTCTATGAAAATATTGGCTGAATATGAGAACTGAGTAGAAATCCAAGATAATATGACATGTAAGCCTTATTTATTGTCAGGCACTAATATTCCTGAAGAAATGCTGTTTGAATAATAACCTATCCTGTTCATCACATGCTGACAAGATGCCAGGAGTTGGGAGGGATGCTAGGCATACCATGGTGAACAAGATAAAAGCTCTGGCTGGAAGGGCTTGACATCCAGTGGGGAATAACCCATCATGATACTGTGGGATCATTCTATGACAGGAAAGTACAGGAAGACACATGTGAGTTGGAGAGTAATTCAGTTGTAGGGAACAGCAAAGAACTCCTAAAGGAAGTAATGTTAAATCTGACATAGTAGAAATAACTCCAAGATGACCTCCGGGGAATCATGCCTTTGTATCATCCCTTCCCCTTGAGTGAGAGCAAGACCTGTAACTTACTTAACTTACTTCTATCCATAGAATATGGCAAAAGTGATAGGATAATACTCCTGCGATTATATTACATGATATGGCAAAGGTGGAAGGATTTTGCATATGTAATTAAGGCTACTAATCTGCTAATTTTAAGTTAACCAAAGGGGAGAGTCTCTTGAGTGGGCTGACCTGATCAGGCAAGCTCTTTACAGGAAACTAGAAGTCAGAGAGATTTGCCACCTGGGTTTGGAGAAGTAGGCTGCCCTGTTGCGAGAGGGTCTGTGAGCGGGCCATATGGCAAAGAATTGTGGGGGCCTCTGGAAGCTGAGAGAGGACCCTGGCTGACAGTCAACAGGAAAGCAAGAACCTCTGTCCTACAACAACAAGGAACTGAATTCTGCCAACAACCATGTGAGCTTGGAAGAAGACTTTGAGATCCAGAAAGGAATGTAGATTGCAGCCTGGTGACACCCTGAGCAGAGGACCAATTGGACTGAACTCAAGCTTCTGATCCATAGGAACTGTGAGATGGTCAAAGCATGTTTTAGACTCCTAAATTTGTGGTAATTTGTTATGCAGAAAGAGAAAGCTAATACCACTGAGATGTGAACAACGGTACTTAGATGGGGAAAGAATGTTCCAGGATTTTAGTAGAGTGGCTAAAATCACAGACTCTGTAGTCAGGATTAACTCGGCTTCTCCTTTAGCTCTTTGACTCTGAGCAGGTTACATAACCTCTCATTTTTCCTAATCTGTAAATGGACATCGTCATTATCATCACCATCACCATCCTCCTTCTCTTCATATTATCATTATTATCGCCATACTTATCATCACCATGACCCATCATATTCATTTTCTTCACTATCGTCACTCTCAGCATTCTACCTTCATAGCGCTTTTGGGAGGATTAAGTGAACTAAGCTGTTGGATGATTTTAAATAGGAGAGTAGTGTGAACAGAGCCAGGATTCTAACTTAATCTCTTTGACCCTGGGTTCCTGTTATTTTCTAGAATGCTCTTCTCAACTATAATTTGTTTTGCATTCTTTATTGTTATTGCTCAGGCTTAACAACATGACAGAGGTGAGTTGAAAATCCAGCTTCACTTTGAGCAAGAAATGAAAGTTTTAAGGCTCAGATTCTTCATATATAAGAATGAGATAACAGTACTAACCTTATAAGGCTGTGAGGATTCAATGAGATAATGAATATGAAATATGTAGCAAAGTACACACTTAAGAATTTTTTCAATTATTTAAGAAATGTTTATATATATTATTATTTGCAGCTTCATCATTGTATACATGACACACACAAATAGTTTTATCTACACATGTATAAAAATCTCTGCGTAATGAATAGATTATGGAGGACAATTATAATCTCTCTAAAGATCATTGAAACTAAGATATATTTTACTTGGTCTGGAATGCTTTAGGTCAGATAAATACTGAAAATTAGTTGGTGGATTAGATGTTCTGAGATTATCTTTCCAATCATTGTTTTTTATTTTAAAAAAATCTTCACCGTAATTATTTCCTGGGTTTATGGATATAGCTGAGCAGACTGATCTATATCCCTCAGGTCCTTCTCTGATTGTATAATTATTTGTTCTTTGATTTTCAAGGGCTGAATCATTGCTTTCTATTTTTATAGCTCCTTTTTTTTTTTTTCAGAAGAGCTTGCCTGTGAAAAAGTGATGTTTAGTTAGCTGAAACAAGCTTAGTTAGCCAAAAGCGGGCATTTTCACATAATGTGGCTTATTATTACTATAATTTTCTAAACTTGGCTATTGCCACTGCTAGTCCAGAACAAGCTGAAAACTGAAAATGCTGGAAGTTATGATAAGGAATGGGAAAGATTCGTTTTATTTTCTCATTTTGCTATCATAGTCCTTGCCGTGCTGCTCCGCTTGTTTTATTGGCACTTCTGCTTCCTCTTTCTTTCTGCCTCATTGGTACAGACTATGCTTATTGTTGTCTTACAAATTATCCTTCCACTTGGCATTTGCTGTTGTTAATTGCCTACTAACTTTCTCCCCATTTGAGTAATGAGTGGCAATTTTGCATCCACCTCCACGCAGATATTATGGCTTCTTATCATTATTACACTGCGTCTGGTTCTAATACTCTATTTGACTTCTATGTATATAATGCCTTTTTTACATGAAGGAAAAAGAAGCCATTGATATTCATAATTATTCCATGTTTTCAAGAGCAAGGCAAAAAAGGTATATTCAATACATTCTGTATAGCAATTTAGATTAGGGAACTGAATTACAGTTACTAACATTTTCAATAAAGTTTGAAAATTGTGCAATTGTACAAACATATCAGAGCCTGTTTATCACTTGTGTCAGGGCAGGGAGCTGAAGTCTGTATTTGCTTTAGAAGAACCGTTTGAGATTCCTGAGTGCCTGCTGTGAGCTGACAATTGATTTGGGACCCCTTTATTGGTCATCAGGTGGCTCATTTTAAACTCTCCACAGCTGTGCCCACTGACAAGTGGATAGTACCCCCTTTTCAGGCATAGTTTGGACCCCTGAGAACCACAAGACAAAAAGCAATAGAGGGCAGTGTTCTTCTGCTATAGGAAGATTACAGAAAACATGATAAAGTTATCAGTGTGTGGCTTATTTGAATAGGCATTTCTACCCACATTCACCTGATTTTGGATAGGAGAGTCCATAGGCATCCTCCAAAGGGTAGCCGATTGTTCCTGTCATCACTACTGACAATGTTGCTAGTTTAAGGTCTCTCTCCTGAACTGAAATTATCTCCCACTTCTCTTAACTCCAGGCTCATCCCTTTCTGATCCACCCTTCATACTGCTGCCAGAAATTTCTATTTTAAACAGAAATATGACTATGTCACCCCCAGGCTTCAAAACCCTTGCCATCTCGCAACTGTAAATAGGAGATAATGGTTAAGATCAGAGGCTTTGGAGAAAGGGAAACATGGCTGGATAAACTTTGAACAGCTCTTCTATTTGAGCCTCAGCTTCCTTCCCTAAAATGGGGGTAATGATGCTTACTGCGCAGGATTTCTGTAATGATTAGAAATAACATGTGAAATGCTCAGTGGAGCCCCTTACACAAAGTGGGCTTTCAAGAAATTCTAGCTCTTAGCTATTCTTTTTTCATAGATATTATTGATTTAAAGTCAGTATTCCTTTCAGAAAAAGGGAAAGCATCAGGAGAGACATGTAATTTGGTCTCTTCCTCCAATCCATCAAAACTTACTGTAATTCAATTGTAAAGCAACTGTAATTTAGTGCTCTGTTTTTTCATGTGCCAGGTTATTTTATATTCAAGTGATCATGACTATTAGAAGAATATTCCATTTTTAGAATCTGATTTCAGGGGGTTGACAGAAATGTCAACATAACATGACCAAAAAGAGATACATAAACAATCAGATCAAAGAGACTCAGCCAGAAGAGAATCACATTCAGAGCAAGAGAGAAAAATGTTCAGAGGAAAATTAAAGAGGATGACAACAAATTAAATATCATTGGCAAGAACATTTTTATCTGGTGCAAGATGCTTTGTGGGTTCTGATTCTTCTTTTGAAAATTCTCGCTCTTATTAATCTTTTTGCGTTTGCTGCTCTTCTGCCTGGGATGCACCCCAGAGTCTACCCACAATAACATCTTTGCTCATTTCACATTTCACATCCCCTTGCTGGGCCTTCTTTCATGGCCCCATCTTAAGGAGCTGCTGCTGATTACACCTGTTTGTCTTTACTGCCTTACTTTACATTGTTTTTCTACATGGCACTTTTCACTACTATGAAATATTTGTGTACCATCTGCTTCCCCCACTAAAATGTACACCGCCCAAGGGCAGGGTGCTATAGACTAGACAGAATGTGTCCTCTCAAGATTCATTTATTGAAACCTAAACCCCAATGTGAAGGCATTTGAAGGTGGGACCTTTGGGAGGCTATTGGGTCATGAGGATGGAACCCTCGTGAATGGGATTAGTGCTCTAATAAAAGAGACTCCTAGACACTTCTCTCATTCTGCTGCCATGTGAGGACACAGAAAGAAGACAGCTATCTATGAAACAGGAAGTGGACCCTCACCAGATACCAAACTTGCCAGCACCCTGATCTTAGACTTCCCAGCCTCCAGAACTGTAAGAAATTAATATCCCTTGTTTATAAGCCACCAGACTATGATATTCTGTTATAGCATTTGAATGGACTAAGACATAGGGGCTTTGTGTTATTCAGAATTATACCCCTGGTACCTGGAATAGAGCTGGATACCACAGTGAGTATACGGATACTTGTAGGATGAGTAGGTGGATAGTAAGTTTAATGTTCACATTCCCAAGAAGAAATGTTTTAAATGCCTTCTCCAACTTTGTAAATTGTCAAACCAATTTCTCATAGATCAAGACTGCTTCCTAAATAACTCCTAAGTAGGGGAAAGCTGCTTGGGCTCCTGTTTTCTCTGCATGTAATGTACGAAATTTGTTTGGTGCAGTTATTGGCATATAGTGTTTATTAAGTACTACTAGTAATTATTATAAGTATGATAGATTAAAAATGAGATTTCTACTCAAGAGTGTAGTCTGCATTACAACAGCATGAGTATACTGCTCACAAAGGAGTTTCTGACCATCACTTTTCTATCAGACTTGAAAACCCACACTGGAATTTATCAGTGTGAGCAATAGGAGGGGGATGAATAGTGAGGGCACTATTGTCAGCACCGATAGAAGCTGCATTAAGTAGCAACACCAGCAGAGCCTTACAGCCACCACTCCCGAGGTCCTTTCATGCTCTGAAATTCAGAGCAGTTCCATCTGGTAGAATTTTCAAAGTTCTTCCCTATGTTTTTCCATCACCCATGTCAGACAGTTCCCAGCTGCGCACCGTAAGAGGCATGAAGAGGCAGGAGACATGGCTTCCTGATTTAGTTCTGTCACTTTGTGCTCTTGATTAAACACCACTTAATCTTCTGGTACCTTAATTTCCTCATCTATAAATGGGAATAATGCTAGCTGCCCTATAGTAGCTCAGACAAATGTCGTGAAAAAGAAAACAAATGGTGGCATGAAAGTATATTGACACATGTAAGCACAAGACTTTTTAAAAAGCAACATTTAGCACAGTGTATGTGCCCCTCTCTTGCATCACCAATAGAGACAAAGAAAGAAAAAAAAAAAAACCTCTGCCATCATTTCAAAAGGCAGTCCTAACTACACCAAGAACATTCAAGAACTGTATCCTGTGTTAAATATTAGCTCTACTGGCAGAGTCTTCAAACTGTCATTTGATATCTCTTTTAAAAGTATAAATATGAATGACAAATTACAGAAAAATAAGAATAGGACCAAAAGAAGAAACAAAAGAAAAGAGACTCTGAATATATACGTCTCAATTTGGGTGTACGCTAGCTAAAAAATCAACCAAAAGCATTCCTGTTTATAAGATGTGTCATCCGTTTTTCTTTTTCCATCTCCTCTCTCTTCTTTATTTCTCTACAGATTTTCTAAACTTTGCAGAGGCTATTTTTGCATATTAAACTTAAGTCAGCTTCAAACACAAGCATAAACAACCCTGCTAAAACATTTTGTTCAATGAAGTATAAAGTATATGACTTAACCACATTACTAGTTTTTGCAAAAAGCTATTATGTAAATATACAGGCTTATATGAGCTTAAATAGTCTGAGGCAAGGATGCAAAGAAAGGGAATACATACACATATATGGAAGCAATGCTCACGCTGCCTGGTTTTAGCAGACAATTGCATACCCTCACTTAAAGGGCAAAGAAGAAACCATAAGTCTATTTTAGTGACTCCATTCTGAAATGGTGCACTTATTCCTTTTATTACATTTTCAAACAAATACATATGGGACCCGTCAGATGTCAACAGTGGCTCAGAAAAGAGTCTGAATTAGTCACACTGGCACACAGGGCTCAGGAACAATGAACGGTGCTCTGGAAGACCCTTGAATACAAGCCTATTTGCCTCTTAATCCAAATGAATAATTAATGATAATTATCATGCTGCAGTTATTATCTGTGATAATAATATATCCGTAAGGTGAATAAATTCAATCTGCTACTATGCAGAAATGGCAACTCATAATATTCTTAAGAAATACAGATACAATTATCAGTATTAATGGTCAAGGAAAAAAAGATTTTTTATATAAGGAATTACGGCAAAAGGTCTAAAGTAAGGTGGAAAAGAATCCTTCTGATAATATTTCTTCCATTGCCATCACCGCCGTGGGCCTGCTGTGGTGATGTTGAGGTTCCTACTTTTGTGGGTAGGTTCCATTTAAGTAAAGGCTTTACTATGCACTTGTGCACTGCAATCTGCCCATAACATTTCCATTATCGCCTTTTAGAAAATGACTCCGGTTACGTTTAAGATCCTGTAAAAGGGCATGTGAAGCATGTTAGGACAGGTGGGGCTGCTTGGGGCACCAACTTGACAATTTAACACTTAAAAGGGAAAAAGCAAAAAGCCAAATCAAAAGCCAAATAAAATGTGAAGTGTCTGGGTATTTGACTAGGGGTGGAGGTGGGACAGTGCTGATTGACGGCAGTTGTCAGTAGTGGTTGTTTTTTTTTTGAAATGCTCTAATGGCTTAGAGTTAACCAGTGAAAGGGCCCTACTCATTCCTTCTAGCTGTCATCCTCATGGGAAGGCAAGCTGCTTGGTTGGCCATCATTTTATGTGTGTTTGTGTGGGCATGCAGTCACGCCCACGGATGTACACGCACTCACACACATATCCTTTTTGCAAAAGTCAGGACTATCGAGGTATAATTTACATAAAGTAAAAATTACCCTTTTAAAATTTACAATTTTTTAAGTTTTGGAAAAAAGCATACAGTCAGTCGTGTAACCTGTCACAATTTAGATATAGAATCTTTCCATCACCCTTAAAGCCTCTTTCAAGGACCTATGTAATCATTCCTCTTTCTCACTCCCAGTCCCTGGGAACAACCAATCTGTTTTCTCTCGCTATAATTTTGTGTTTTTCAGAATGTCATATAAATTAAATCATGTGTAGATTTTTTTTGTATCTGACTTCTTTCACTTAGCATATGACTTCTAAAATTCATCCATGTCGTTGCATTTTTAATGGTTTTCTTTTTCGTTGAGTAAAATTCCATTGTATGGTTATATCGTGATTTATTTATTCATTCAGCAGTCCATGGATGTTTGGGTTTTATCCAGTTTTTAACAATTATGAATAAGGCAGCTGTAGAAAATAACCTACAGGTCTTTGTATGCACATATCTTTTCATTTCTTTCAGGCAAATACCTAGGAATGGGACTGAGGTCAAATAGCAAATGTGCATTTAACTTTATGACTGCCAAATTATTTTCCAAAGTGGTTGAAACATTTTACACTCCGGTAACTGAGAGTTCCAGTTGCTCTGCATCCTCACCAACACTTGGTATTGTCAGTTAAAAAATTTTTGCCATTCTGGTTAGTTTGTAGCAATATCTCATTGTAGTTTAAATTTGCATTTCTCTAATGACTAACAATGTTGGGCATTTTTTCCTGTGTTTATTTAACACCTATAAATCTTTTTTGGTAAATTGTTCAAATATTTTTCTGTTAGAAAAATTGGGCTAGCTCAATAAGAAGTAGGTCTTTTTCCTATTGAGGTGTGAGAGTTTTTAAATTTGTTTTGGATTCAAGTCCTTTATCAGATATATGTTTTGCAAATAATTTTCCCCAGTCTGGGACTACATTATCATTTTGTAAACAATGTCTTTCAAACAGCAAACGTTCCTAATTTCTTGAGCCTGTCTGAATTTAGCAAGCAAAGCAAAATGGAGTGATTGTGCATGTTAGGACTCTTCCCTCTTCCCAAATAAGTCAGTGGTATTTATTGAGCACTAACTACATGTAAGGCTCTAGGCTAAATGTATAAAAGCATAGAAACACCCACTTAAGGAAAAAAAAAACACTAGCAAAAGTAATTCAGTAGCTTGTATAATTTAGTTAAGTGCCATACCACACTACGTTATTTTGTATTTATATACACAGCTATAGGTAAATATTTTTACCTAGAAAAATATTTAAAGATATATGTATAATTATGAAAGTGGGCTTTTCCTTTGATAAAATATAAATTTATCTAAATTCTATCATTTGTAACCTTTATACCCTTAAGATTTATAAGCAAAAATGTTAACATTACCAGTTACTTGGCATGTTTAATATGTTAGCATTGGGAAAAGTAAACTTTTATTTGACATTGGTGGAAGAAGTCTAAAGTATTAAAGGCATATAAGACAGTTATCTCTAGAGAATGCTTAACAGCCAGATTTTTAAAAAATTGTCAAGAGTAACATTTATAAGGGATTACTACAAAACTTTTAAGGTTTATACTCAAAGACTTCAGATTTTCATGGAACATATTTCATGTACTTCCTCATTACTGATTAGTTAAGCAGATGAGAAAAATTATTAAGCCCACTATTTGCAACAATGTTTAAAAGTCTCTCTTTTTCTCTTTTTGTACTATTTCTAAGTTCTCCTCTATTCATTTGGTCTTTCTTTGAATAGTTTTCTCAGGGGTTCTAAAGTTTATCTGGTTTCCATCTTCCAAAAACAAAAGTTAATCTTTGTAAAATCAGATTTTTTTTGTCTTTTCTCTTTTAAATGTTTTAAAATAGAAGTATTAAGAAGTTTGGGAACATCAAAAGTTAATTTGTTGTCCCATTGAAAAGAAAAAATACACAGTATCTTTTAGAGATATCCTGATGAGCTACTTATGTTCTGTTTTTACTTTTGAGAAAAAAAAAAATCCCACAGTAGGAATGCTTATTAGATGTTGGGGAGGGAATAACAAGTTTACAGGAGTTCATTTTCTTGAGACCTTTGCTCTTAACAATGAAAAAAAAGTAAGATTTAAAAATTTCTATAGGAAAGACTCCAGGTGATATAAAGTTATATTACATTTTTTTTTTCCAGCTCTTTCCTGTTTGTGCCATTACGAAATTACTTCACTAAAGTGACTCAACAGGGTTGGGAGAGAGAAAAATGTAATTAGAACACAGAAAATATGACTGATTTTCTTTAAACAAGTGTACATATGTTTTCTAGTTCAAGACAAACTTTAAGTTCTTATTGAACCTAACAAAATTTAGGATTCATTTCAGAATTGTAGATAATAAAATTTCAATATTGTGGTGTTTTTCAATTGAAGAGCCCCCAAAGCTAAGATAGGGTATTGGGTAGCTGATATTTAAATATCAGCTTTGCAGGAGAAAAATTGCTTTTCTTTAAAATGTTTGAATAATTGATAAATCAGTATAGAATCACAGATAATCAAGAACTGACTGAACTAGAGAACTTAAAAAAATATCTTACCTATTCCTTTCTTAGGTGCAGAGAAATGAAAAATTATCTTATTTTGAAAGATTTTCAAAAGTGAGTCCTTTATCCAGTTCATTGTTTGAATCAATTATTTGATAACACTCAAAGCTAGAAAATGTCTGAGTCCAATGCCCTATGCTTTATACACGGCTTCTATTCCATTCTTCCATGGCCACTGTACTCTGTGTGGGAGGCTTTTACACACCAGAGGACAATAATTAAACCTCCCTGAGCACTTTAATCATCTTGGTGGCAGCATTCTGAACCTGCCCTGAATTCTTCATTTCCCCCCCTTATATTAGAGTCTGTGTATGTTGATAAAAGTCTGCCTAGAACTGATTAATATGGAGAAAGTGATGCTTTTGTGCATTCCAATATTCAGATTGCTTTGTAAACATTGCAATGTCATGTTATTAACTTACTCCTAGATTATTATTTACTGTGAGCTTCTGATCATTTCTTCCCTGCTACTACTTAGTAAGTTTTTTCCAGCTTATATTTTTGCACTTTGAAATTCCTTATTGGTTTCTCTCCTCTTCTTCACTCAGAGGTGGGATCCTATCCTTCGGTGTGATGGTAGATGCTATAATCTGAATGTATGTGTCTCCCCAATATTCACGTTAGATCCTAACACCCAATGTGATGGTGTTAGGAAGTGGGGACTTTGGGAGGTAATTAGGTCGTGAGGGCGGAGCCCTCATAAACGATTAGTGTTCCTATAAAAGAGGCCCCTTACAGTACTCCCTACCTCCTTCCTTCATGTGAGGATACAATAGTAAGTCCTCAGCTCAGAAGAGAGCCCTCACTTGACTATACTGACACCCTGATCTTGGACTTCCAGCCTCCAGAACTGTGAAAAACTAATTTTTGTTGTTTATAAATCACCTAATCCATGGTGTTTTGTTAGCAGTCCAAACAGACTAAAGCAGAGGGACTTGGTGAGTTGGCAGAAGTTTATTTTTGTGTGTAAATCTTTCTGTTATTCAAAGACACAACATGAGAATTAAAAACTAAAAAGGCTGGAAGCGTTCCAGAAAACACTGAGAGGCTTTGAGAGTAGTGAGAAGGAGCCAGTGCCACAGATAGCTGTCCAGGCTGTCCATAGACAGTCTACAAACACATGTAGAAGGTGGGGGGTTTCCATTTGTGTTGGAGGAATTTGGGATTCTGGATGCTTATGGCAGACAGATTTAAGACAGATAATTAACTGGGTGGATAACTAACTGGGTGGTTCACTGGTTCAATTTCTTCTTTATACTCTTAGATACTTTCTAAATTGTAATTTAAAAAATAATTAATTAACTAATTAATTTATTTTTGACTGCGTTGGGTCTTCGTTGCTGTGCCCGGACATACTCTAGTCGAGGCAAGCGGGGGCTACTCTTGGTTGCGGTGCGCGGGCTTATTGCTGTGGCTTCTCTTGTTACGGAGCATGGGCTCTAGGCGCACAGGCTTCAGTAGCTGCAGCATGTGGGCTCAGTAGTTGTGGCTGTGGGCTCTAGAGAGCAGGCTCACTAGTTGCGGTGCACACGCTTAGTTGCTCCGCAGTATGTGGGATCTTCCTGGACCAGGGCTTGAACCCGTGTCCCCTGCATTGGCAGGCGGGTTCTTAACGACTGTGCCACCAGGGAAGTCCCTAAATTGTAACTTCTATGACTATAAAGCATAACTTATGGTCCAGACATTGGTCTGTGAAGAATACATACTCCAAGTAAATACTGAGAATAAATGATATCAATGACATTTAAAAATTTATCTGGGAAAACATATGCTACCTCTTAAATCTAAATATTCTGTTGGTCTGAGAAATGGAGTCTTTTGAAAATTTGCAAAAAATATTTTGTATGAGGTTAAAGCAATAATTGTCACACCCTGGTGTTTTCATAAACTGGTCTCTTCATAACCAGATACTAAGTGCTGCCTGACATATGTAGAGATGAAACTGTTGTGATAATGACAATCCAGGGTTTTATGCTTTGAGGTAGTAGATTTACTGTGATTTACTCATGTCCTCTTAGTTGGGAGAGTTCATTTGTGATCAAACAAACCTCTAAAATATCTAACCAAAATTAGTGGAGCAGTTGTAGATGTGAAGCAAACTAAATGCATTGGAATGAAATGTAGAAGTTTATGGAACCTTTTTCATTTAAAATTCTATGGGAAGACTTTGCGATTTGCAATCCCTTTTTGAAGACCCCTGGATCTATTACCTAATTGGCACATTAAAAAATGCATATACAGACACACATACCACACTTACAAGCATATAACTGCCACATATTTTGATAACAGGAGATGGTCTGGTGTATGGCACTGTAGCACATACTCAAAGGGCCATGCCATGTTTTTGTGTGTAATGGCCAGAGCAAGATGACCTAGTTTTGATTTTCACCATGGCTGTCCTGAGTCAAAACTGTGTGTTAACTGAATTTGTATTTAGCTCCTTCTGTCCTCCTTTCCTGACTCCCTTCCTTTCATCCACTCAACCTTGTGGTTCTCAGTTACTTTGTATTCTCAAGCTGTTTACTGGTTGCTTAGAATCTTCCACTAAAGTATCACCACTCGGTCTGCCCTCCTTCCCAGGGCCCTCTTTTCCTCCGTCCCATCCGAAAGATCTGCCCTGTGCCCTATTCTCACTATTCTTAGAGGGTGAGAGCTAACATGAGTTTGTAAAAATGTGAGCCATCAAATTCTTCACCTACAGGGATTTAGTATTGTGGGAGTTTAGATACTCTTGCAGGATTGATGGGGGAGATATTTTGGGGTTAGAGAGTGATCTGACTTTGTATGTTTGTTATGCCTGTGAATCCAAATACGTCCTTAACACATCTGGTGTAGCTCAGAAGTATGGCTGGGAGGAAAGCAGGAAGGGCAGTTGATTTCCCAGAGACCATGGAGCTCCCTCCCTCAAATGGTGCTTTTCAAAAAAACTTTCGATGTAATATTCACTGACATGGTGATTTTTATTACCATGATTAAAAGACTAGAGAAAGCAGAGTAATAGAGAATGAAGTCAACAGGCTGTAGAGGGTCAGTGTTCTTGCTTCCTCACCAGCAGGGTGGTCCGACGCCTCCTGGCCTCCCTCTGAGGCTGGCTCCCCCTGGTGTTGGAACCTGGAATCGGTTCTAGACTAACCCTGTGCCCATACAACTGGAGAGCTTGAGTTATTTTAGGAACCCCTTGTGGCTTCGAGACCATTTATGCCTGGCATTCGTCAGTTTTGGGGGAAATTTCACTGACTAGGAATGGTTACCTTTTAATATATTTGTATTGGCAGAGTTTGATCTCTACTGACAGAGCAAAAACATTTTTAAGCTTTATCCCGTTACTGAGGAACTATTAATTTTGTTTTTTGTTTTATTTTAAATTTTATTTTGGCTGCACCATGCAGCATGTGGGATCTTAGTTCTCCCACCAGGGATCAAACCCGTGCCCCCCTGCCGTGGAAGCACTGGAGTCTTAACCACTGGACCGCCAGGAAAGTACCAGGAACTATTAATTTTGAAAGGAAGACAGGTTCTCTGGATAATTCTGGATCTGGATACTCATTTAACAAAATTTAACTGAGCACCTGTTGAGCTAATGTCCTAAAGATAGAAGTGAGCAAAAGAGGCACAGGCATTTAAGAAGCTTATACTTCAGAGACACAAAAGTCCTTTGTAAAGCTTAAATCACTATACAAATTAGTTATTGGTTATAATTTACTATAAATACTCATCCAATAAATATTTAATAAGCACCTGCTGTTTTCTAAGCACTGGGGATACTGGAGAATATAAAGGTGCATGAAATATAGTCTCTGCGCTTGAAGGAGTTTATAATATGGGATCAACAGTTATTTTAAAAAATAGCCAAAATGCCAGGAATTAAACTCCATAAGGTACAAAGTGCTTCAGGTTCGTTAAGAAAGGCACTCGCTGCTAAATACTTGTGAAGGCCTAGGCAGGCCTCTGGTATTTAATTTGGATTTGAAGGATGATAGGGAATCTGTAAGGTAGAAAACGTCTGAGTAGATGGTACATGTAGAAATTTGAGGGCAGGGATATCCGAGGTTGAGGGGAATTTCCAAGGTCTGGAATGCTGTGAATTTTATCATGTATGAGAGCAGATGAGAATAACTGCACATGAGACTCACCAACTACATAATGCTCCTCCAATTAACTCAGTGGGCCAGTTCTCTTCCTTCATATCTGAGCTGATTCTGGTCATAAATCCTTGGCCTTCACAGGTAGCTTGCTTACTCTGCTTACTAAAATATCAACAATATCCTTCCATTTGCGTAAAATGTCTCTCTTTCAAAATGTGTCAACAGATCAAGGGTAGTGCAGCAGTAATGTGTCACAAATAATGTACAATAAAATAAACAAAGTAGAAAATATATTAATGTAATATGAAATTCTCTCTTAAGAAGATAGATGTTATCAACTGGTCAGTTTCTCAAAATGCCCAAGGTACATAAGTACTTGTATGCCCTTAAGTATAGCAATTTTATCTCTATATTATCTTCTTTAAACATAGATCCTGAAATCCCAGCTATGTTCCCTTTCTACACCATTATTCCTTGGAGGTCTGATATAGAAATCCAAGGGCACATTTAGCTCAGAGAATTGAAAAAATCCCATGCGTTAGCACATTGACACTCCACCTAGCAAATTATGATGGGGTGGTGAATGTGAATTCAAGTTATTACAGAGAAGTGTCTGCAGAGATTTGCAATCTATTTTGGTGGCCCTGAATGTCACACTTCCTTCCCTTTAGAAAAAAATAATCCTGTCATTCAACAACCATAAAATTCCGGTCTTTAACATTCTGTTATCTTATGACTTTGTACTTGGCACAATTGGAGTTTTCCATTTCTTCTCAAAGCTACAGTCTTTACCCTACATTTCTTCAAACTCACAGTCTATGAGTCTTTGTCATTGATATTCTCTCCTCGTAACCCTCTCTCACTTCGTCATTATGACCCTATCATTCCGGCACTCTTTTACGTACAGTTTGCCCCATAAGATCCCCTAATTTCTCTTTGTCCATATTTTTCCCTTCATTTCCTTTTCTTTCTCATGGTTTCATAGACCCTGAACTCCTCTGCTTTCTCATCATCCACTAATTAGCATGTCTCCATGGTAACAGACAGTTGCAGAACAGGAATCATTCTCTGTACCAGCTACTGCTGAGTAACCTCTGGGCCTAGCAAGGAGGGGCCTTGACCTGCTTAAGATAGGAAGACTTTTCTCTTCTTGGCAGGAGAGGATCCATATATTTCAGAGAAGGCCCTGTTTCCTAGGGGAAAGAATAAGTCCATTTGGTTGAAAAGGAGTGTACACTTGGATTCAGGAATGCAAAATCAAAGTATGGAATAAACTAAGAAAATATTAAAGAAGATGTAGGAAAAATATCTGATGCTGATGCTCTGCTCCCGGTTTGTAAAGATTAGCAGTGCTTTGATCTGGAAATGGCTATGAAGCAACTGGTAGCAAATATTTAGTAGCATTTACCTTCTTATTTTACACGTATGATTCAATAAGTGTGTGCCATGGGACTGAATCTAAGACAGAAAACCCCGCTACCCCCAGCTTTAAGAGGTTTATTTATCATTATTTTAAAATTTCACTATTTCAAGCTATTTATCAACTCATAGTCATATATTTCCTAAGCAACTGTAATGGCATTAATTATTGTAGGGGTTTACTGTTGCAGTTTTTTTTGGGGGGGATAGGTGATATAGCATTATACAGTGCATGTAAAATTTTCTATGGCTAAGAGTCTAGGAAAGATATTAGTTATAATTTATTGAGCACCTATTATGAATTAAACACTTTATGAAGTAATTTGCATATATTTTCTCTAAACCTCATGACAGTGTTTCAAGGTAAGATACTGTTATTTCAGTTTTGTGGCTGCAGTTGAGATTCACAAAGATTAAGTAATGTTCCTGAGTTCAAAAAACTAGTCAGAGCCTGGAACAGGACTACCAGATACCTGAGATGAAGACTGTGTACAGATTCTCATTACCTGTACTACATAGATGCAAAAGTGTAGACTCCTGTTTTCACAGACAAACCTTGATTAGTAAGAAAGAGAGGCTGAATTTCGAGGTCTCCCATGTTGGAAGCTGTAGTAGCTGAGAGGATAAAGATTCAAAGCAGCAGGTGAATTTACTGGATGTCAGGGAATGACATGTTTTATCAACATGTGGAAACTAGAAGAGTAGGAATTTACTGCTTGAAAGCAAGCTGGTCATGATGTAAGCTTGGGTAAACTGGCTGGAAACATTTGTCCCCCGACCTATAAATGTGGGCATGACGTTGCGATCCTGGAACCCTGCTTTTGATAGTGAGTGGGGATGGAGAACTTGCATTTGCTGGAAGCGTGCTCACCTTTCATCCTCTTCATTCCTCAATGTTTATAATGAAAAACATTCTTTTTTCAAATTTGAATGAGACGTTACCAGTTGGTACACTGCATTTCATCAGCCAAAGGTCAACTAACATCTCACATTTGATTGAAACCCTGAAGACTGTACTCTCTTTATCCAGCCTATGAGCAAATGTCTGACATCTAAGGCAGAAAAACACACTTGTTGATTGACTTCTATATGCCAATTACGGAGCAAAGTGCTTCTATATGCAACTGGTGGTGGCTGTGAGGGTACTCCTCTCTGATTTTCTTTAGCAGGGAGTGTAATTATCTGTCCCCAGCTGCTGGGCTCTGAAATGCATGGAGGCCTAAAGGTTTCTGGTCAGCAGTTCTAATGTGTGCGTGTGTGCACTGGAGTGGGGTTTTCTCAAGTGCCAGCTGAGCGTCCTGTAATTCAACTCAGTTCTAACATGGTCTACTTGGAGATAGTGTCAGAGCCCACAGGTTGAGGGCTCAGTCCTTCAGAACTGCCCCCGCCTTCAGATGCCAGTCGAAAGCCCAGGTTGTTAACCTTACTTCTGACCTAATAGCTATAAATGAGAGGTTCCAATGACCCCCCCTCCTTGGGTTGGATTAATTTGCTAGAGTGGCTCACAGATCTCAGAGAAACATTTTACTTACTAGATTATCGGTTTATTATAAAAGGATGTAACTCAGGAACGGCCAGGTGGAAGAGATGCTCAGGGCGAGGGATGGCGAAGGGTCTGGAGCTTCCATGCCTTCTCCCAGTGTGCCACTCTCCTGGCACCTTCATGTGTTCACCAACTCAGAAACTCTCTGAACCCCAGCTTTTGGTTTTTTTATGGAGGCTTCATCACATAGGCACAGCTGATTAACTCATTAGCCATTGGTGATTGATCTCAATTTCCAGCCCCTTTCTCGTCCTGGGTGAGTGGGACTGAAATTTCCAACCTTCTAATCCCAAGGTTGTTTGGAACCATGCCCGCATCCTTAGGTGACCTAGGGGCATTGCAAAGGTCACCTCATTAACATAAAAGAGATACCTTTAGGCCTTTATTGCTTAGGAAATTCCAAGGCTTTTGGGAGCTCTGTGCCAGAAATGAGACAAAGACCAAACACATATTTCTTATCATAAATCACAGTATCACAAGGCCACACTTCCACAGGCTGCTCCTAGCCAGTGGCTGAGTATGGCTTGGATGTCAAGGCAGATCTGTTTCTGGGAGAAGTGTTCTCTGAAGAGCCACTGAAGCTTGAGTACTTCTTGCTGTACTTGCTGAGCTCCCATTGGTCTTGCTGAGCTTTCTTAGACCTACAGTCAAGACTCTTCCACCCAACCTTCCTTCTCTTCCCTCTCTCCTTCAGGTGCCAGACAGCATTGCGGTCTGAAGGCTTTTCCTACCTTCCCTGTTCCCTCCTCATGTTACCCTGAGATGTTTCCCTTAATGAACTTCCCTGATGCCTGCTTCTTGGAGAATCTACATCAGCACACTGTCTAATTTAATCTTCCCAATCTTATGAGCTATTTATGATGATAAGAAATAGAGTCTCAGGCCATCATCAAAAAATCTATAAATAATAAATGCTGGAGAGGGTGTGGAGAAAAGGGAACCCTCCTACATTGTTGGTGGGACTGTAAATTGATGCAGCCACTATGGAGAACAGTATGGAGGGTCCTTAAAAAATTGAAAATAGAGTTGCCGTAAGATCTTGCAATCCCACTCCTGGGCATATATTTAAAGAAAACTCTAATTCAAAAAGATACATACACCCTAATGTTCATAGGCAGCACTGTTTACAATAGCCAAGACATGGAAGCAACCTAAATGTCCATCAACAGATGAATGGATAAAGAAGATGTAGTTTATATATACAAAAGGGTATATTACTCATCTGTGAAAAAGAATGAAATATTGCCATTTGTAGCAACATGGATGGACCTAGAGATTGTCATACTGAGTGAAGTAAGTCAGACAGAGAAGGACAAATATATGATATTGCTTATATGTACAACCTAACAAGTGATACGAATGAACTTATTTTCAAGACAGAAACAGACTCACGGATATAGAAAACAAGCTTATGGTTACCAAAGGGGAAAGGGAGAGGGAGGGATAAATTAAGAGTTTGGGATTAGCAGATACAAAGTACTATATATAAAATAGATAAACAACAAGGACCTACTGTATAGCACAGGGAACTATATTCAATATCTTGTAATAAACTATAATGGAAAAGAATCTGAAAAAGAATACACACACACACATATATATCAAAAACGGATTCACTTTGCTGTTCATAAGAAACTAACACAACATTGTGAATTAACTACATTTCAATTAAAAAAAAAAGAAAAAAGAAATAGAGCATCAGGGAGTTTGAAATACTGACACTCAGGTCACCCAGCTAATAATGGCAGGCTTCAAACCCAGCTGTTTGCTCCCATGGACTGTTGACTCTTCCCACTATACCACACTGCCTAGGATGTCTTATTGTAGCCACCACTACCTTATGTGCTACTTTGCCTGTTGACAAGTCCTATGGTAAAAGCAGAAGGTAAAAATTACCCTAAAGCTCCCTGACAAAAGAAAAAAAAAAAGATCAGGAAGGCAAACTGCTAATATAAAATGTGCACTCTTTTTTTTATGGTAACTTAGACTTTAAGCTTTCTCATATGTGTCATTGACAGGGAGCTGTCTGGTTACATGAATATGTTGTTTTTCTTTTTTTTCCCGCTAATGCCCCTTTTAGGTAAATCAGAGCTGCAGGTGCTGTATCTGATTTTCAGAGATAACGTGAATTTGTGACACTCCCTATGGAGCTTGAGGTCTAGGAACCAATGAAGAGATCACAATGAAACAAGAGCATTACGTTTTCAAGTGCTAGAGTGATATGTCTGAGAGTCTTAGCATTATTTAAGAGGCAGCTCTTCTTATTTGGATCAGGCAGCTGTGTGAGTTTTCCAAAGGTGAGAAGGTCTTCCTCTCCTGAATAAAGGCTGAGTACAGAGTGGAGCTGCAGGCTGCTTGTTTTACTGTGGAGGCCAGCAGCCAAAGCCAAGGTAGCCAGCCTCAGGGAAGCAACTGCAACCGATTCTGATGAACAAATGGAGAGCCCAGTGGGGAAGTATAGAAAACAAAGGGACACTTTTATTTTTTTTACGCCCTCCCCGCCTTTTTCATTTAGGCCAAAAAAGTACAAGTTACTGCAATTAATTCCCAAGCCTGGTGAAGGTTCAAGAGGACAGGGAGCCTGAGGACCTTCACCTGAATGGCTTCTTGAAAGATGCTGTATCTGAGGCCTTCGGTGCTGGGAGAACACTGACTTGTCTCCCTCTTTACTTTGCGGGGAATCCTTTTTTTGACCGAGGAAACTTCATCCTTCTCAGAGCTGTGCCGCTGGCGTTGCAGGTGGGACAAGCTGATGTACAGACTCCTGCTGCCGATCCATTCTCTCTGTTTCTCAGGGCTCCAAACAAAGGGCAGGCATCTTGACCATCATCTGATTCATTTCACCAGATGAGTCTCCCACAGAATCTTAGCTCTGAGATGGAGGCCCTCACTGTGGGCCTTATTCTGCCTCAACATTCCTTTTAACTGGATAGTGTCCTGCTTACCTCTCCAGCCTCATCTCCCATAGCTTCTTCACATCCAAATAAAGTGCTTTCTATTCTAGAACCTTCCATGCTCCCTTATACCACATGCCTTTGCTCATACCCGCTGCCCGTCACCAACTCCTATACTCTTTGCCTATTTGGTGCATGTCTAATTCCATTAAGCCTGCAATCAAATAGAACTCCTTAGTGAAGCCTTCCCTGACTTCTCTAAACTCTATTAATTACTTCATTCTCTGCACATTTCAGTTGAGCTGAAATTAATTTCACTTCTCTCTGAAGATACAGATTCAAATTCAACAAATTTTCTCTGAGTGAATAGTAAGTGCCTGGCACTGAAATGATCACTTTCACATATAGCGTTTCTTGAATTTTTATTTGGCAAAAAGACTAGAGAAGATGATTCTTTTGGATTGAGATGGACTAGTATGGCATTCTGAAATCACTAAACTCCACTCTTAAGAAGAGGGGATTGAGCATAGACATGAAAGGCATTTTTAGTCACTGCCCAGTATAAGAACAAAACAACACCAACAAAATCCTTGCTTTTTTAAAGGTCTCTAATTTTTCCAGAACTTTTTGGAAATTGTTCTGGAAAATTATGAACTCCCCTTCCAGAGACCCTCTACCCTGTGTGCTCTAGGGTACTTGTTAATAATCTGTTTCATAGTTCTCTTTGGAAGTGGCATTATTGTGTCTGAGCCACGAGCTCTTCAATCTCAGTCATTCCTTTTTGCAAGATTATAGGTACAGCCAGCATATCTACACAAGGCAAGAAGCACCACTATTTCATTCTTGAACAAATTTTGATCCACTTCCACTTTGCTCCAAGCCACGAGGAGTAGGTGGTCACCGCCATGAAACAATCAACAATCTAAAAAGTGGCTTCTATTTTTCACTAATATGACTGTCAAAAATATCTTTGAAATTGACAACTCTGCTTTTAATCAACAACGTAGACCACAGGTTGGTCAACTACCACTTATGAGCCAAACCCATCCTGCTGCATGTTTTTGTAAATAAAGTTTTATTGGAACACAGCTCTCACATTTGTTTTTTTTTTTTTTTAAATAATACACAATGTATTTATTTATTTATTTATGGCTGTGTTGGGTCTTCATTTCTGTGCATGGGCTTTCTCTAGTTGTGGCAAGTGGGGGTCACTCTTCATCACGGTGCTCTCACATTTGTTTTTTTTTTTTTAAATAATACACAATGTATTTATTTATTTATGGCTGTGTTGGGGCTTCATTTCTGTGCATGGGCTTTCTCTAGTTGTGGCAAGTGGGGGTCACTCTTCATCACGGTGCTCTCACATTTGTTTACATATTGTCCTTGACTGCTTTCTCATTATAACAGCAGAGTTGAGTAGTTGCAAGAGAAGCCATATGGCTTACAAAGACTAAAATATTTACTACCTGGTCCTTTGTAGAAAACGTTTGCCGACCCCTGACATAGCAATCTGAGGTATTGCCAGAAACCCTAAATGCAAACTCTCCAATATCCGGTTCTTATTAAAAACCTGATTGTGAGAATATATTTCTCTTGGATCTTAGTATCAGGAAAGCTATGCTTGTTCCTGAACTACTAGTGAGTTTGTATTCTTACGAACACTTTGAATCTTATAATGGATTGTCCTTCTCTCTGAGCTTTGAGTACCTGGATGTCCTGAGCCAAAATCCAGTCCTTCTGTGTGGGTGACACCCACTTTTAGTTTCAACTACTCCTAACTCTCTGATTTCCTAACTCTTTATTTCAGTCTGATGGCCTTCTATGTATTTACTTTTTAGGAAAACGTTAGGTATAAATAAATACGAAAATAACATGTATCCTTTGAACTTCTGTAGTCTATTTTCTAGATTTAGCTGTTTATATGTCTGCCTCTGCCTCCTGCTTTAAAACTTCTTTGGGGGACTATGTCATAAGGTGTTTTGCACATAGAACATAATACATGTCTGGGATTTTTTGTTTGCTTGAGTTTTGTTTGTTTGCTTATTTAGTAGCAAGTTGGTTTTAAGAAATTATTTGTTTCAAAGGTCAGCACATTTTCAGCTTAAATTAATTGGCTGCTATTAGTATAAATAAATTTCTGCAAGATGCATAAACTTGATTCCTTGGTTGAAAAATTCACTTAGTTTTCATGCTTTTATTAATAAAAGGAATGATGATAATTGTTACTATTGTAACAACAGTATGATGATACAACAATGATGATAATTGTTACTAGTATTTTCCTGATGCTTTATGTACATTGTTGGACTTATTCCTCATGGCAGTGTGTGGTAGGCTTGATATTCCCATCTCACAAGATCGTGATGATAGACTCAGGGATGACACACCTTGCTCAGAAGGAGTGTACAGAGTCTCAGCCACCAATGCCTGCGGGTGCCTGGCAGGTGATGTCAGTGAATGAAGCAGGTGGGCGTCATGCAGTGTGGAGTCCTGGGATCAGGGAGCACATGCTTTGTTTAAAGGGGCAGGCATTACCGTAATCAAGACAGTATGGTATTGGCACAAAAATATAGATCAATGGAATAGGATAGAAAGACCAGAGATAAACCTACACACTATGGTCACCTAATCTATGACAAAGGAGGCAAGGATATACAATGGAGAAAAGACAGTCTCTTCAATAAGTGGTGCTGGGAAAACTGGATAGCTACATGTAAAAGAATGAAATTAGAATACTCCCTAACACCATCGACAAAAATAAACTCAAGGGGCTTCCCTGGTGGCGCAGTGCTTGAGAGTCCGCCTGCCGATGCAGGAGACGCGGGGTCGCACCCCGTTTCGGGGA
>NW_006793856.1:1727244-1761988 GCF_000442215.2 Lipotes vexillifer | reverse complement strand
ATAAAAAAAAAAAAAAAAAAAAAAAAAAAAAAAAAAAACTCAAAATGGATTAAAGACCTAAATGTAAGGATGGTCATTATAAAACTCTTAGAGGAGAACAAAGGCAGAATGCTCCTTGACATAAATCACAGCAAGATTTTTTCTGATGCACCTCCTAAAATAATGAAAAGAAAAAGAAAAAATAAACAAATGGGACCCAATTAAACTTAAAAGCTTTTGCACAGCAAAGGAAACCATAAACAAAAGGAAAAGACAACCTCAGAATGGGATAAAATATTTGCAAATGAAGCAACTGACAAGGGATTAATCTCCAAAATATACAAACAGCTCATGCAGCTCAATATCAAAAAATCAAACAACCCAATGAAAAAATGGGCAGAACTGAATAGACATTTCTCCAAAGAAGACATATAGATGGCCAAGAAACACATGAAAAGATGGTCAACATCACTAATTGTTAGAGAAATACAAATCAAAACTACAATGAGGTATCACCTTACACAGGTCAGAATGGCCGTCATCAAAAGATCTACAAACAGTAAATGCTGGAGAGGATGTGAAAAAAAGGGAACTCTCCTACACTGTTGGTGGGAATGTAAATTGGTATAGCCACTATAGAGAACAGTATGGAGGTTCCTTAAAAACTAAAAATAGAGCTACCATATGACCCAGCAATCCCACTACTGGGCATATACCCTGAGAAAACCATAATTCAAAAAGATACATGCACCCCAATGTTCATTGCAGCACTATTTACAATATCCAGGACGTGGAAGCAACTTAAAATGTCCATCAACAGAGGAATGGATAAAGAAGATGTGATACATATATACAATGGAATATTAGCCATAAAAAGGAACGAAATAGTGCCATTTGTAGAGATGTGAATGGACCTAGAGACTGTCATACAGAGTGAAGTAAGTCAGAAAGAGAAAAACAAATACCATATAATATTGCTTATAAGTGGAATCTAGAAAAATGGTACAGATGAACTTATTTGCAAAGCAGAAATAGAGACACAGATATAGAGAACAAACTTATGGATACCAAGGGGGGAAAGGGGGGTTGGGATGAATTGGGAGATTGGGATTTACATATACGTTACTATGTATAAGATAGATAACTAATAAGAGCCTGCTATATAAAATTAAATAATTTTTAAAAAGACAGATAACTAATGAGAACCTACTGTATAGCACAGGGTACTCTACTCAATGCTCTGTGGTGCCCTAAATGGGAAGGAAATCTAAAAAATAGGGGATATATGAATATGTATAGCTGATTCACTTTGCTGTACAGCAGAAGCTAACACAACATTGTAAAGCAACTATACTCCAATAAAAATTAATTAAAAAAAAAAAAAAAAGAGGGTCTTCCCTGGTTGTGCAGTGGGTGAGAGTCCGCCTGCCAATGCAGGTGACACGGGTTCGTGCCCCGGTCCAGGAAGATCCCAACATGCCGCGGAGCGGCTGGGTCCCTGAGCCATGGCCACTGAGCCTGCGCGTCCGGAGCCTGTGCTCCGCAACGGGAGAGGCCACAGCAGTGAGAGGCCCGCGTACCACACACAAGAAAAAGAGGGTAGCTGCTACTCTGCCTCAGGCACCCACTGTCACGTTCAAATGTCAGCTCGCTGTTGCTTGGCTTTCCAATTTTTAACAAACCAGAAATCCAGACTTTCAGTGAAATGTTTTAATTTTAAAAACACTGTTCAGGCATAATGAAATACACTGTGTGTCAGGTTTGGTACCTGGGCCACCACTCTTTAAACTCTAAGTTAAGATCACAGCAGGTGGGGTGAACTGGTTGGGTGTGAATCCTAACTCTACCACATTCTGTGTTACTTCTAGCAACGTAAGCTCTGCAAACCTCAGTTTTCATCAAATGAGACTAATAGTACTATGATGTATGCATAAGAAATCCAGGACATGTGAATGCTAGAGCACAGCACCAACGTCAGACATACTGCAACAATCAGAAATGTCAATTTCAATTATATTTTGACTTCTTGATAGGTTTGGGTGAAGTGTTTAGCCTATGCCTATCACATAGAATGTACTCATTAAGTGACTGCATGTTTATTATGATTATGGCTGAAGGACACAGAGTTAGTAATTTCATATCTAGGATTTGTCACCGTGTCTTTATATCTGCAAAGCTCCAACCTTTTCTCACAGTGCAATCCTATTTCTCATAATTCAGTATTTTGTTTTCCTCCTAACTCCAGTTTTCCAGTTGTTTATCACAATAGAAGCAGACCAACAATGTTATGAGCCATATAAGCTTTTTATTTTGCTGATAAAATATAACTAATTGAAAAAATTATTGCTTTTGATTTTGCTCCAAAAGTCCTTTTTAAAATTCTCTATATTCCCTCTAAATTAAAAAAAGCTAAATTTATCTTATAAATGCACATACAGCTCTCATCGATTTCAGTGGGAGTCGAGAATTCAGGCATGAAATCTAGGCTGAAGAGTTTTAATTTTCTGTTTATTTACAGCAAGAGATAATGAAAAGTGGTGTGTTTGCTTAGAGTGTACCAGCCTTAAGTATTCTTGCTATCAGGGTAAAGTACAGCATTATGACTGAAGTTCAGAGAAGAGTTCTGCATTTCACTAGTAGACCTGAAGAGACTTTCTTGTAAATGAGCAAGCATAGCTTTTGGCATCAAAGATAACAGGTAATATTGAATAGGAGGAAGGGTTTCACTGGGTGAAAAGGATAATCAAATATGCAGTACAACTGATAAATAGCTCTTTACCTGTATCTTTTCATCTGACTGATATTTTTATTAAGGGAAATATTTAGTATAGTAATGTAAAATTTTCTCTAATAACATTTTTAATATGACAATTTAAATACACCACTTGCAGGATTATTCTGTTCTGAAAGAATTGGATAAAACAGTAGTATATTGGCATACAGTGGCAGTATAGATCAAAGGACTGAATTTGGAAATGGAGGATATAGGTTCTGGTCTCAGCTCTGCATATAAATAACTGTGTGATTTTAGGCAAATCATTCCCTGTATGATGATTGGAGATAATAAACCTGAACTAACAAAGTGAGATTATTTGTGGAAGTTCTTTGTTTCTAGATAAAATTACTGTATTATTGCCACAGTTATTTTTACATATAATGATGGTGATGTATAGAGCATACATGAAATTATAAACACTTTTCTACTAAGGGATTAAAGAGTTTCAGTTACTTTAATAACAGAGACACACTTTCAATTGCATTCATTTTGATTTTACCTCATAGAAATAGATAAGTTTGAGGTGGTTTATGGGCTTCTTTTTCCCCCTTGAGAAGTGAAAGCAATTTTACTGACAATAAAGAATAAAAATGGGGACTTCCCTGGCAGCACAGTGGTGAAGAATCCACCTGCGAATGCAAGGGACACGAGTTTGATCCCTGGTCCAGGAAGATCTCACATGTCGAGGAGAAACTAAGCCTGTGCACTGCAACTACTGAGCCTGTGCTCTAGAGCCGTGAGCCACAACTACTGAGCCTGCATGCCACAACCACTGAGCCCGCATGCCACAACTACTGAAGCCCACACACCTAGAGCCTGTGCTCAGCAACAAGAGAAGCCACCGCAATGAGAAGTCCGCACACCTCAACAAAGAGTAGTCCCCGCTCACCACAACTAGAGGAAGCCCATGAGCAGCAACAAAGACCCAACACAGCCAAAAAATTAAAATAAAAAAGAAATTTGAAAAAAGAGTAAAAGTGAAGGGCTTGAGGAGAGAACAAGAAAGTTGGAATAACTAACATGAGGAATGTAAAGTGGAGATGATTGAATGTAAGTAAACAAAATGATATTGGACTGAAGATCCTGGTTGAGTGTAACTTAGATGACTCAATTAGCTGATTTCTTTTTCCTTTCTTTTGTTTCCTCTCTCTATTATTATTTTTTCAACAGTACCCGATAGTTTAGGCACAGGAAAAGAGAGACAAACAATAGATATTCATACTAGACCAGTAATTATTTAGACGGATTCAGGAGAAGGAAAAGAAGATGAATATATGGAGGGTTTGGGGGAGAGAATTCTTTACTTAAGAGACAACATGTTTCAAAAATAATAGGGAAGGATGGGGAGTGAAGGTCTAAGGGTGACTGATTGTTTTGGAGGAAATGTATATACTTTAATAGTTATCTTTTTGTGAGAGTCTGTGAGTGGTAAACTCTCTTAGTCTTTGATGTCTGAAGATGTTTTATTGTGTTGGTTATGATAATTTAGCTGGGTATAAAAGTGCAGGTTGACTATTTTCTCCTGGCAATTTGAGAAATGCCACTGTATTCTGGCATATATTGTTGCTAGAGAGAAATCAACTGTGTAATTGTTGTTCTTTTGTTGGTAGATTGTCTTTTCTCTCTGGTAGTTTTTAAGATTTTATCCTTATCTTGATATTCTGTGGTTTTCCTATCATGTGCTTAGGTATGGGGTGATTTTATTTATCCTAGGAGTCAGATATTTCTTCAATTTTCGAAAATTCTTGACTATATTTCTTTAAGTAATGTTTTTCTATCATTTTGTTCTTCTAAAATGCCTATTAGACATATGTTGAAGTCTCTCTATAAGTTTTTGAGGGTTTCTTTGGTCTATGATGTATAATATTGTCCATAATATTGCTTTCAGTGAATTATGTCCTGTCCAGATGTTATCTTTTGTGTTTTAAAACAAATTTCCTTGAGAATTTTTAAAAATTCTAAGATGTCTAACAAGTTGTTGCTATATTAATTTGTTCTGTTTTTTCATTTCTGCCTGATTTTATTTTATATTTTCTTTTTTATTTCTAAATTGTTTTAAAAGTTTATAATGCACAAAAGTAGGACTGTTATCCTAAGGCAAGCACCTTTATAACTTTCATGCATATCAAGAAGTAAAACATTGCCAGCACCTCCAGAACCTCTTCCTAATCACTATCCTCTTCCTTTTCCACAAAGATAAACAGTATACTGAATTCTGTCACCATCGTGTAGATTTATCTGTTTTTGAAGCTTATGTAATTGAAATCATAGAGTGTTTCTTTCACTCAACATTATGTTTGTGAGATTATTATATCTTGTTGCTGAGAGCTGTAGTTCATTAATTTTTATTACTATGAATTATTCAATTGTATTGATAGACTTCATTTAATTATCCATTTTAATGTTAATAAACATTTTTTCAACTAGGATTTATTATGAATAATACTACTATAATCATTCTTTTATATGTCTCTTGGTGCACATGGCATACATTTCTGTTAGAAAAATATGTAGAAAAGAAATCAATAATTTAAATAATATGCATATCTTCAGCATTAGTAAATAATGCCAAATTATTCACTAAAGTTAATTTATGAATTTACATTCCCACTAACAGTATGTGAGAATTCTTATTGCTTCACATCTTTGCTAACACTTGGTATTATTACTTATTTTTACTTTAAAAAAATTTATTCAATTTATTCAAACTAAAAACAAGCAAACAAACAAAAAAGTTCACCCATTTCTCCTAACCCCCCACCCCCTGCCTCTTGCAACCATCAATCTGTTCTCTATATCTATGACCTCGGTGTGTTTTTTGTTTTGTTCTGTTTTTTATTTTGATTTTTAGATTTCATGTGTAAAAGAGATCATACGGTTTTTGTTTTCTCTGTCTGGTTTATTTCATTTAACATAATGTCCTCAAGGTCCATCCATGTTGTCACAGACAGCAGGATTTCCTTGTTATTTTATGGCTGAACAATATTTCCTATATCACAATTTCTTTATTCATTAATCTACTTAGATTGGAAATACATGAATGCACACACAGTGTGCAATTCATCTGATAGTATTTCAGAGGTTTCTTTTGCCTGCAACTGTGGAGCATGTGTCTTTGCTTCTCTCTTTGAGTGCATTTTGAAAGGGGATAATTCTATTTCTCTTACAGTGTCTGGGAGAGTGAGCTGTGTACACAGTCTGAATACTCAGTAAATATTGCTGAGAGGGGATGAATGTGGAAAATCCAGAAAACGTGTGTTTCTATTTTGATTTATGAGCTTCTTAGAAAAGAGTGGGGAAGGACCTAAATAGTACACTTAAGGGATCTTATATCTTTCCTACCCCTTAAGCAGATTAAAAGAGGGAGAAGAAATAGAACAATCTTGAAGGTTGATTGAGGGATAAAACACACACAGAACAAATTTTATTTAAGTTTCATGAATCTCAAACAGCAGGTTTAAGTAGATTTGCTGGAGCTTAGATATGTGTCTGCCAAGCAAGATAACTTTTAAAGAAAATAGTTCTTTGCATTTTCTCAGGTCAAAAACCAAGTTTGTTGCTTCACTTTTGCTCTTAGAAAATATCAGGTGAGGGCTTCCCTGGTGGCGCAGGGGTTGAGAGTCCGCCTGCCGATGCAGGGCACACGGGTTCGTGCCCCGGTCCGGGAAGATCCCACATGCCGCGGAGCGGCTGGGCCCATGAGCCATGGCCGCTGAGCCTGCGCGTACAGCAAAAAAAAAAAAAAAAAAAGAAAATATCAGGTGAGAAAGAAAAAAGTGCCATTTATGTAGTGATTGTAGAGCAAGTTCAATGACAGATCTAATCTCAGGTAAAGCTGAAGCTCCAGGTAAGGATAAAGAAAAGTAAGACTGTATTCTTTTCATGTGGCTCAGACTGGGAGATATTTGAAGCCAGCCCAGGCACAACTCATTGAGTACTTTCAAAATTGTACAGCAAAACTGTATTATAAACATTAAACTTGCTACAAGACTAGATTTTGTGTTCCCAACACTAGATGAAATGATAATTATGCTACTATGGCAATCATATTGATATATAAATGAATCAAATCAATACATCGTACACCGTAAACTTACACAATGTTGTTTGTCAAACTGAACTTAATAAAAAACCCAAACCAAACCAAACCAAACAAAACCCTTCTATGGCTCCCCTTCCTCTTGGTGACCTGTATACCCAAGTCTCTCTTCTTCCAGCTAGGGCTGCCGGTCACCCCATAATGGCTCTGTGGTCCGGGACCTCTCACTATAAGTGCCCACCTCAGGCTGGGCCCATGTCCTTCAAGAATGCTTGGTCACCCCTTGTCTATCTTTAGTCCCTCCTCCTTGGGATCCTGAGACCTCTGTTATCCAAATGTTACTTGATCCCAGAACCAAATTGTTCAGATGTGCTTATTCATGCAGCCTCACTAATGGGAGATGTTATTACACCACGCTGCCCTTTTTTACTTTCATTAATCAAATGTACATTAAAATGCCTTGTTATAGAAAATGGAGAAAACGCAGTAATCATGCATGAGAATAAAAGTATTCATAATCTCTCCATCCAATAATCGCCACACATATACACTTGTACATATATTTCTTGCTTTTTTCACTTAAATAATATTTAATTAAAGAGTTTTCATGTCAATATATATATTTCCATAACATTATTCTTTGTGGCTGGAAAGTATTCCATTTTATGAATAGACTCTCCTTTATTTAGACACTTTTTGACCTAGCTTATTTTTATTATTAAAAAGATGGAATGAATGCCCATTGTAAAATCTCAAATAATACATAGTGAAAAATAAGTTCTCCTTCCACTGACACTCCTAGTTCTCCCTGTAGGCAATAAACATTTCCTCTGTCATTCTCTGGAAATAGTCTATACAAGCATATATATGCAATATATTCTTGTCTTTTTACACATGGTTGTATACACACTATCATGTACCTTTATTTTGTAAAATAAAAGTGTCTTGGAATTTCTTCAAGTTTAGAATACATAGATCCAACTCTTGTTTTTTCATGGCCACATAGTAATCATGGTGTGGATTTGATACAGTCAGTGTTCTATTAATGGAGTTCAGCTGTTTTCTGTCCTTTGCTGAGACAAACACAGCAACAACAAACACTCTTATACGTCTGGATTTTTGCACATATAGAGTGCTGTTGAACTCTTAGAAGTAGACTTTTAAGACTTTTGATGCATATATCCAAACAGTCCTTTATTATTGAATGATGTTACATTGTTATGGTAGAAAAAAGAACTCCTGACCCCCTTGTTAAGCAAGAAGGCTTTAGAGGCAATATTAAGTCCTAAGGAGTGACTATAAAGTTGGCGTTTTCTAGCCCCTAAAGAAGAAAGCTAGGTAAAGGTGGAACCTCTTTAATATCCTTCCATTCCTCTGCAGAGGAAATCAATTCCTAGGCCTATATACACATTAAATGCTATATTGTTTGTGAACACGCTCCTCAGAGATATTTAAACCTTATCTCCTTCACCATGAAGGGTGCCATGAATTCGACAAATCAAATTACTTAGTCTATTTCTTTGCCAACCGTGGCACCTGTGCTTACCATGTTTTTTATTATTCTTTAAGCAGCTCTATCTCAGGTTTCTTCTCCCTAATCCTTTTCATTTAAATGTAAACTCCATGAGAGCAGATGTTTATTTTGTTCACTGCTGTATACCCTGTCATCTCGACCATAGTAATCACTCAGTAAGTTTTTGTTCAAAGCATGAGTCAATTCAACCAAACAGAAGTTTCTAGAAATCTTGATGTCTCTGACATAGTTCACCTGTCACACATTTTGCACCACTGAGTTAAAGCAAGAATTTATTTATTTATTTATATTTTTATAATTTTTATTGGAGTATAGTTGATTTACAATGTTGTGTTAGTTTCAGGGGTACAGCAAAGTGAATCAGTTATTCATAGCATATACATATATCCACTCTTTTAAAGATTCTATTCCCACATAGGCCATTACAGAGTATTGAGTAGAGTTCCCTGTGCTATATATACAGTAGGTCCTTATTAGTTTCTGTTTTATATATAGTAGTGTGTATATGTCAATCCCAATCTCCTAATTTATCCCTCCCCCGCTTTGTCCCCCCTGGTGACAAGTTTGTTTTCTGTATCAAAGAAGGAATATTAAAATCTATGGTTCAAAGATGAGCTTCAGAGGGTATGTGATGAACTTGCAGGCCAAGTACATGGGGTACATGTGTGTATATGTATTTGGGGGTGGGGAAAAGAAGAAGATTCCTAGGGCTTGTGGACACTTGTTACATCTTCTTTTCCTTACTCTCAACAATAATTTAGCATAATTTATACTAACTCAGATGTGTTGGGAATGATTCTTCTTATGTGACTAACAAACTAGGTGGGATGTTTTTGACTCTAAATAAATATTAAGCTGATTAAGCAGAGTGTTGAGTAGCTGTAAGGCGAGTAATGTCATGGGCAGCAAAGTAACCCTTACTAGTCAGAAACATGATTTTTCTTCTGGCATTGTAATGATTGTTGGAAAATTCCTGTGGGGAGAAAAGGTGTGACATTTCACATTCACTTTGAAAGCAAGACAATCAAACTTAGATGATAAATATTAAAAAATAACGTAATTAAAAAGTAACTATTTTGGGGCTTCCCTGGTGGCGCAGTGGTTGAGAGTCCATCTGCCGTTGCAGGGGACACGGGTTCGTGCCCCAGTCCGGGAAGATCCCACATGCCGCGGAGCGGCTGGGCCCGTGAGCCATGGCCGCTGAGCCTGCGCATCCGGAGCCTGTGCTCCGCAACGGGAGAGGCCACAGCAGTGAGAGGCCCGCGTACAGGAGAAAAAAAAAAAAAAAATTAACTATTTTGATTGGTGCCAGTTATAATTGAATAAAGAAGATTAAAATGTAATATATCATATGAAAATTTTTATGTGACTTTTCTAATGTTAGAAAGGATCAAAGAATGCTAAGTGGATTAATAAAATGATTTAATCAAGTTTTTTATATTTCCCTCCTTCAAGAGCATCTGTATTAACTGATATTTTGAACATGACATTGTTACACACATGAAAGTATGGGGATAGATGGAAACATAGAGTATGTTTTTTTTGAACAAGGATTTCTTCAACATGTGAGAAGAAATAGGACAGTGATTGGTCTTCTAGCTAAGGGTGATGCTGAAAGGACTGACACGTGAATGAAGGGGCCTGGAAGGAGGGCTGTTGGAAAAAATTATAATAATAATAAGAAATTCCTTTAGAAAGCTGTCCAGAAAAATAATAAAGAAGTCATAATACGTTATTTTCAGAGTCAATATTAACACATGACTCCAGTACCAAAAATGTCACTCCAGAGAAAGAAGACAAGGGGATTTGATTAAATGAATTTGGACTAGATTTCAGGAAGAAATGATTTGACCTTGAAACAGGACATTTCCATTCATTTGTTCATTCAATATTAAGTTAGCATCTACTATATCTTAGTGCTATATTAAGGAAGATTGTCTATTGTCAACTCTGGTCTATGCAAGGGAAGTAGCTTGATTAAAGTATAGAAAATTAAGTGTTTTGTGGGTTTTTAAATTTATTTATTTATTCATTTTTTTTTTTGGCTGTGTTGGGTCTTTGTTTCTGTGCGAGGGCTTTCTCTAGTTGCGGCAAGTGGGGGCCACTCTTCATCGCGGCGCACGGGCCTCTCACTGTCGCGGCCTCTCTTGCTGCAGAGCACAGGCTCCAGATGTGCAGGCTCAGTACTTGTGGCTCATGCGCCCAGTTGCTCTGTGGCATGTGGGATCTTCCCAGACCAGGGCTCGAACCTGTGTCCCCTGCATTGGCAGGCAGATTCTCAACCACTGTGCCACCAGGGAAGTCCCGTTTTGTGGGTTTTTAGAGAGCAAACTAAAGATGGAACAGGTCCTTATCATAATCAATTTTATGATAAATTAAAATTAGATTCTCTGCAACCCTACTACACAGGTAGGAAAAATAAACTAAAAAAGGGAAATATGGTCCTGGACCTCAGATCCCACAGCCTAGCTGACATTAGCTTCACAGCCAGTGTTCATCTAGGTTCTCATTAACTGCTGACTCGTGCTGAACATGCTTCAGGTGAAAAGAAATAAAGATTATATTGCACAAATTATCCTGTTACATTTTAAAATGTTTACTAGTAGAACATAAGCTGAGGTCACACAGTAATTAGACATTAAGCCACTATTACTGTAGCCTATTAACTACAAAATGAGTTTGATAAGAAATGATTGATTTTTTAACAATTTTTTTTTTTTAACTAGCAAAGAATTAAGAATTAGCAGTGGTAGGAGGCTGGGGTGTGTGGGGGGACAGCAGTGCCCAGAGAGAGTGGCGGTGTCCAGCAGGCATGGCGCTTGGTGGATGGAGATGTATGCACTGTCAGGGTATTTTTGCATGCTGCGAAGATGAAGCCAGCAGGTACCGCATGGTGGTACCCACACATTGTGAGCCAGCTGGAGATGCCCTGAAATACGTGGAGGTGAGGGGCTTTGCAGAGGCCTGAGCTATTGGGGGGAAAGAGCAGTCAGTGATCTCTGGGTTATTAGTACAAGTTGAGTGTCCTTGCTTCATGTGTGACTCCTGAACAACTGGGGCTCACAAAACACCATATGCATCAATATTTTAGCCTCCAAACCCATTTCCATTCAGTGTACTCTTTAAGAAGATAGCATATTGAATGCTACAATGAGAAAATAGGCCCCCATTTTGATAAGGAAGAGAGCAGGTGTACAAGGAATAAAAAGCAGGCAGAATTAACAAAGGTAATTAAGATGGTAAAAGCAAGAGAAGCTGTTTTCACATGACCAAATATATTTCATTTGAGCCAAAAAGAGAGTTATTCACATACATGTATTCACAAGAGGCAGAAACAGAGAACAAAAATAACCATGAAAAATGACACAGGAAATTAAAGAGGAGGAAATAGAGTAGTTAAATCTTGTATTCAGCCTAGTTTTTCTTTTCCACGCAGAAAAATGATAGTGGATTATAGAAGCAAAACGAGAATAAACTTACTGTGAAAGAATGCTAACTTCTAGCAGTCTCCTCTAAGCGCATCCTCATTATTTGTTGAGTCACTCGCCATCCATACAAGAACGCTGATTTTTTTCTTTGTGAACTGCCCACAGATTGGGCCATCTTCATGCACTGAAAGTATGTGTTTCTTTACGCATTGGTGCATGACGAATAGGGTTGTCCTTTTTCTAAATTATCATCTGCTTGCCTGTGCAATTTCCATGAGCAAATATGGGTATTTGCACACGCAAATGGAAGTGCATGAAAATAACATGTGCTCGATATTAGCGGGCCAGCCAGGGTTTGGCTTTTTGGTGTTAAAAGCCCTGTAAATGCTGCATGGATTTCTGAGAAAGCTTCACTCAGCAAAGGAGGGATATTTAGCTAATGGCTATAACTCCTTGCCTAGGTTCATGAATTGTACATAGTTATAAAATATGTAAAATATAATTATGTATATATTTAGGATTTGGAGTTGTAGAATGCTTTAAAGGACAACATTGTAGTAGGATGTGGTATAAGCTAACTTTTGGCTCTGAAGTATTTATTAATATGTTATGGCTTGAAGTGTAGGATAAGTCTTTCAATTTCCTCTTAAATCATCCATTAAATGTTATATAATTATAAAAAGCAACAGTGGGAGCTAAACATTTAAGTAATAATGCCAAATAATATCCAAAGAAAGACCAGAAGATTACAAAAATTAGCAAAGATTAGTAGTTACACAGAGCCAAGCTTCCTTCATAGGACACATGATATTTTAATATTTTAGGGAACCTATTTACTATATTATTTGTGCAGTATTCTAATGTTTATGTCTTATAGTCATACTGACACACATTTCTGTACCTTGAGAAATCTAGTGATTTCTTTTAGTCTGAAACCTTCCAGCCATGGCTTAGGAAGTGACTTTGGATGCCCCTTACTGTCCTAGAACCTCTTACAGCTGCCCCGCTTACAGACTCTTAAGCCTGGATCTCACTTTCACGACACAGACAAAATCCCGATACGTATTTTTCAGTTTGTATTTCCATAACATAATTTTCTTAGTCGAGCTGTTCTGAAGCATCATTTAGGAATTTCTGCTTCCTCATTACATTGTTTCTCGTCAGCATTCAATTACAACTTTTTTCAAATAAAAACGAATATTTTACAAAAGGTAAAAGGGGTGTTTTACTGGATCTTCAAGGTACCAAACAACCAATTTAAAAGTGAAAATCTAAATGAGTCAACTGGAATTGTTATATAGCATGATGCGTAATGGTTCAAATGTTTTCCTGCGTTATTTATTGTCGGTTGTTTTTATTTTTAGTTTTTTGAATCCATGGGGAAAACTGCCTTTTCCAAAGATCCGGGCCCACCAGCAGCTGCAGGGGGTGGGGTGGAGGGCTTGGTTATTGGTGTGCACTTCTGTGGCTGAAGTTCTCCCCGTGAGGGTGCTCTCTGTGGTGGAGGTTGGTATCAGGGGTCAGCCTGGGGGTGGGCAAGTGCACAGCAGCAATGATTTCCTGTCCTGTACACATTTCGAGAACCTTGCTACCACTCCCTCTATAAATGGAATAAAATTCTCCTTTTCATGGATCTGGACAGGCTTGCGATTTGCTTATAACTGGTAGCATGTGGTTCAAGTGACACTGATTTCTGAGGCTCAGTCCTAAAAGACAGTGCAGCTCTGCCTTGCTAGCTGGGACACTCACTTTTGGAGCCCTGACCCACCACGTAACAGTTAACACCCTGGGCCCTCCATCCTATGAGGAAGCCCCAGGCTACAGGGAGAAGCCATGTGTAGGTGCTCCTATTAAGGTTAGCCCTGTGGCCCAAAGTCACACCAATTTCTCCTTTCCCACTTCCCTTTTCACAGCCAACCTTTTCCTCCTTTACAAAAGGAAGGCATATCTCTCTGTCATCCGAGGTCTTACGTAGTGCATTGCCCTGAGGTATACAAATCTTGGGTGTGCCAAACAAAGGGACAATTAAAAATATTAGTGTCTACAAAGTATTCTTCAATCCAGGAAACTTAAAGAAAAAACTCAGAAAAGCATTTACATAAATTGTGGCGGCAGCTCACTGGTTTCTCAGATTTCTAGTTTATCTCCTGCTGCACTCAATTCCTTGAGTAATGGGACTGTGTCTGCTTTGTTCCAGCATCTAGCACAGCAATGAACATTATAGAAGCTATGCAAGAAATATTTGTGGAATGAAGTTGGGACATTGTAAAATTATCAAACATGGGAATGTTCACAGACTCACTGTCTCTTCCCTGTTCAACCCTAATCCCACTCCTCTGCTCGCCTCCCCTCTATGCTATCCTCCTTCTTCCATCCCCTTCCACAGCGTTCTGTTCTGGCCAGAGTGAATCCTGGAGTCTGGAATCCAAAGAAAAGCATGGGCAAATCTAAGAGTTTGGAGGTAGCGGGGAAGGATCTAGAAGAAGAGAAAAGTCGGTGGACCAGAAATGGTGAAGAGAGTCAGAGGCTGGGTGGATACAGAGTTTGGTGTGGGGTGTAGCTGGGATATTATAGGATATGTAGGGCAAAAAACTGGCTAGGAAAAATAAAAGATATGAGAAGATTACCGAGGTGATTATGAATGGAATTCTCTTTAATACCTTTTGAAAGGCACAATTAAAAATGGGATTTTTGTGTGTGTGTTTATATTTTCTTTGTGGGTTTGGAGCGAACTTATTTAGAGGAGCAGTCATGACTTGACAAGGTTATAGTGTGTTATAAAGGGTTATATATATATTTTTTTTAATTAATTGATTGATTAATTTATTTTTGGCTGAGTTGGGTCTTCGTTGCTGCGTGCAGGCTTTCTCCAGTTGTGGCGAGCAGGGGCTACTCTCCATTGCGGTGTGCGGGCTTCTCATTGTGGTGGCTTCTCACGTTACGGAGTACAGGCTCTAGGTGCGTGGGCTCAGTAGTTGTGGCACACGGGCTTAGTTGCTCCGTGGCACATGGGATTTTCCCAGACCAGAGATTGAACCCGTGACCCCTGGATTGGCAGGTGGATTCTTAATCACTGGGCCACCAGGGAAGCCCCTATAAAGGGTTATAAATGAATGAATATCCTTCATAGGCAGGTCCCACTGTCTCCTCCCCCTCTAAATAGCAACATGCACTGAGGTTTGCTCCATTCCCTGGAACAGGGCTCAATACTTGACTTGCATGATCTTATTTAACTTTCACGGTAATACTTTGAGGCAGAGATTATTATTTCCACTATTCCAAAGAGAAAAGCATAACTAAAAAGTTAAGCTGGTTATCCAAGTCACGCAGTGGCAGACACAAGATTTGAACCCAGTTGTATTCAATGCCAAAGTTCATATTCTTAAATACTATGTAATATTCCTTATGAAGGTATTAATTGGTTTTTTAAATAATAAAGTTCTGGAATCATGAAAGCACTGAGTTTGACTCTCTCTGCTCTGTGATATGGCTCATGATTTGTATCACATGCTTTTGTTTATCCTTCTGGGCTCCTCAAAATACACCTGTGACACTCAAAGACATATTATAGAAGTTGTCAGCACATCAGTATGTTTTCTGGATTCTGCCTAATGGATGTCCCCAAATCTCTGTGAAGTCCTCAAACAATATGTCTGCAGAAGCAGACATGAAAATCTAGCTCCATTTTATTAAGACAGAGTTAAAGAGATGTGAAAAAATTTTAGAATGCTATTCTCATAGTTTTTGGTTTGCTTAAAAAACCTATGAGAATGCTATTCTCATAGGTTTTTTAAGTAAAAATATGTTACTTAAGTTACCATATAATGGGTTTTTTATTATTATTGTTTTAAAGACTTAATAAATTAATATTTTAGAAGAATTTCAATTTTAATTCCTAGCACTGTACATATCAATATAAAATGAAAGCCCGTTGGGTTCTGAGATGAAAAGTTTGAGAACCACTGACATAGTTATTTACAGATCCACGCACAATGTATTTTTTAAAACCTATTATGCTGTTGCACTGTGTTAAGTATTGAAAATAAAAAGGTAAATCTAACATAAGCCCAGCCTTGGAATAGCTCCAAAGTTTACATTGTAAAGATAATTAGAGATATTTAGTACTGCTAAGGGTTGCAAACAAAATGCAAATCGTTCCTAATTGAATTCAATTCAGAATCCCAATTGCAAGTTCACAACACCTCAAGTATTTCCAACACCCCCATTTTATTGATATGGAGACTGAGGCTCAGAGAGAAAGTTATGTGGCCAAGGTTCCACAGCCAGTGAGTGGTGGACTAAGGTAGCCAATTTGATCCACACGACGTGTTTGTTTTATTATGAGGGGTTCCTTACCTTTTTAAAAAATCTCCAATGTTCTAAGATTGTATGATAAGTATGAATCTTATAGAACTCAAATTGTCAAGAAAATTAACAAACCTCCTCTTTGGGGACAATTTGTACAGTAAATTAGTGATCCTTATTAAAAGTAAGCTAAATCATTGTATAAATCATTGTATAAATTATGTTTTAGAGAATTAATGATTACTTGTTACTTAACATGTCAGTATATGAGTTTCCCCTTTTGTGGGGTAAAGAAAGACCCCACTTCATCATTAAATTGAACATATGCAATTTACTTCTACTGCCTTAACTAGAAGGAAATTCTATGTTTCTACTATTATTCAATTTTATTAAAATGTAAGAAAAATATGGCTCAAAAAGAACCAACCTCTAAATAAACATACAAAGTTTAAAAATGCAATAAATCCACTGGGAAAATCACCCCATGCCAACTGATATGATTTCACTCTGTGCAAAACCATGTCCATTTCAGAAGGTGCTCAGTGCAATAAATGTGGCTCAGTGGAACTTTTATTCCATAATGAAAGCTTCATAAATACAGACCTTGTGCATTTTACTTGATCTGCCATAGAAGTGCATTTTGTCAAAACATAACTTTTAAAGGCTTATGAAGACATCCTCATATATTCAGAAATACCATTCTTGCAGGAAAAAAAGCAACAGTAGCCTGTGAATCCTTTAATCAAGGGCATTAAAGATCTGTTCAGAGATTGCAAGGCTGCTGACTCAAGCTAACATTTTCTTGGCTTGCTTCTGGGCTGCTAGCTCTCTTTGCATGTGCATGATGTTGATGTAAAATGACATTTGCACCTGTTGTTGCCAACCTATATTAATTAGCATGGTGCCCTAAGTAGTAAACAGGCCATCCCATCCAAACAGAAGCCATTAACATATTGCAGCTGTCATGACTAAGAAAAATGCTGGGTCTGGGAGATGTGCACATCCCTGCATACTTTGGCTCAGTTAGCAAAGCTCTCCCCATTGGAGTCGCTTGGGAGAAGAAAAGAAGCGTGGGATGCAGCCAGTGAGGAGTGAAAGAATACATTTTACTGCAGGTTTACTTTCATGTATTATGCATAGCCTTCAAGGTCACTGCACAATCATTTATAAGATTTTAATGAGATATCAAAGTGGAAGAAACGGAATGTAATTAATGGAATCATATTGAAAAGATAGGCAGGTATAATAAAAAAACCCCAATATCATGCAGTCTTCCAAATTCTAGAGCTAACTAGGAGACAGACTATCAAAATCACACCACGGTGAAGGGGCGAATGTTACCACGTTGTGATAACACTTCATTATCAAAGGCCTTGAACTCCATTCAGAGATACAATTCCAAAAATTAAAGAACATCTAGAAGTTTCTGTAAGAGAGTAAAGATAGGTACTTGAGTTAGAATATACAGATCTTTTCTAAACCCAGAGGAGGCGGATGACCTATTCCAAGACTTCAAGAAGACGAGTTTCTGTTAAGTATGGATATCTTCTGTGAATCATTGGAACAGGGCACACAGGTCAGCTATCTTATGCCAGTGAGCACTCCATTCCCCAGAAGGTGTTTTGTTCAACATACAGTCAGGTTTCTTTGAAGTTGGTTTGGTTCTATATCTTTTATTCAACTTATAAAAATTGCTCAGCTCATACAAATGTTGGCTAAAATGTTGACACATAGCACAGGAAAAGTCTAGATTGATAAGTACCTAGTTAACCAGAAACTTCACTCAACTGACTTTGCACTCAATTTAGGAGAAAGAAGCAAATGAAAATAAATTAAGTGGACAACAGGGGTTTAATTTTTTTTTAATTCTGGACTATGTCCTGTGGATTGATATCTATGCTACTAAATTTCCCAGAACTTCATACCTGCATTTTTGTTCAGGGAGAGCTGATGTTAAAAATAATGATCCCTAGGCTCAAAGGACGTTGAAGTCTTTCATGATTCATCAAAGAAAAAAAGATTCCATTCAGCACACTATGCTAACTAAGGCAAGGATGTGGAGTGGTTTAGAAAGACTCCATAGCTAAAAATTTGGGGGGAAGAATAACTCTGCTTAATCACGGAACACCCAAATCTAGATATTTAGTTCCTGAAACATTCTGGGTAATTTCATTCAGCCCCCAAATCTGTCTTTTAAAAGGCAAGTTGCTTAGTGTGAGTAAAAATTTCTTTTCAGAATAATATTAAAGAATGGGATCTATACTTACCCGACACCCAAGCATATGGCAGAGGGGATGGAAAACAGCTAAACCAGTTCAATTGAACCTATACCACATATTGATTGGCAGGATGACTGATTTTTTACTCTGGTAGTAGTAGTTTCAAGGTTGAAGAGAAAAGACCTTCATGTATTTGTAAGGCATACATCAAGAAGAATATTAGTATTCAAAAAAATTTTGTTTATTGGTCATGAAAAAAACGCAATAAAATCATAGACTTTTATTGATAATCCAGGAATTTCTATGTAAATGTCTCACAATGCTTTCAAAATCATATTCATCTTGTGGTAAAATTATAAAAAACAGTTAGCCACGTTTGAAGGATACTCAAACAGTCAGTGAAAAAAATGAAAACCAAAACCTCGCTTCTGCAGGTATTTTATGTATACAGCCTTTGGATATGAATAAATAACTAGAAATAATGGCCAGATATTTTAAATTTCCACGAAGATATTTTACGTCACTTAATCAACTCAAGATAGGTAACTAGCTTGGTTAATATCAGTGACAAATTTGAGAATAGAAATTTGACACTACTTCCTGTTCAGTACTGGGGTCATGAGAATGTGCTATTTTTCTTAAATGCATTATTACACAAGTCATTACTAACATGCCTCTTTCAGTCTGCAGCCACAAATGCCAGTACTCTGATTCACATTTCCCCCAGCTATGACTCAACAAAATTTGGTATTGGGGGAAGAAAACAAATAATCATTTAAATCTAATCAACAATACTAGACATAAGAGATAAAAATAATTTAAAATTCATGAAGAAACCATCTTCCCATTTTTAAAAGGTTAAGTTCCCCTAAGCTATGAAAGAAAAACACCCTCTGAAGACCTAGGGAAGCAGAAAACACTGGTGGCAAGTGACAGGAATTGATCCTCCTTGGCTGTGCCTGTCATGTCTCTAAATTTTATTTCCACCATCTCTGGAATGCTATGAAAAGAGAGAGTGGGCGCCGGACTATGGCCTGAGGGCTTGGTACCCAGGTCTCTGACTTTTCTTCAATTAGGAGGCCTCCCTGCCTGATAGAGAGACGTGCGTCTGACTCGGGGCTTGGACAGTTGCAAGGTATTGATTAGCCATAATGTGAAGTCAAATCTGAATAAAAAAGCCTCATGATCAAAAGACCTTCATCGGAGACAGCATGCCCTCTAAGTCAAGGGTCCAGAGATTCTGATGAGCGCTGTTTCCTTTCTGAGAGAGAGAGAGTTCCAGTTTCCTGATAAAGGCTCTCTTGATAAGAAAGTCCACTGGACCTTCTGTCAGAAAACCAAGGCTTCAGATTTGACAGGTGCTTGTTAGTTTTTCATCCCAGAACACTCAACATTCAGAAAAGGGAAAGAAAAGGAGATTGCTAACATTGCTGGGCATCGCGAAAGCCAGCCTTGCACTTGCACAATGAAGCTACTGCTGCCTTCTTCCACATTAAAGAAAACACAACCCCTACCTGGCATGAAGTGTCCCTTCCCACAGTGCTGCTCCTGCCGCAGTATACAGAACGATCACCAATTAAAGTATTACTTAGATCATGAACAACCAACACATGGCTTTTAATTGAATGTTTAAAAGCTATTTCTCTTTAAAGGAATACTTTTGCAATTCTCTCAGAGGATCCCTTATTATGGCCCTTTTACTTAAAAAATTGTCTTGGTGCCTTTTATGTCTACTGTGTTTTTAAGACAATTTTATGAATCAGCTACCTTGAGCCTTTATTACAGTCCTGTGAAGTAGAAAGTCCGAGTGTCATTATCCTCAAGTGAAGATACAGAAGCAAAGATGTATACAGAGGCCACGAACTTGTCCAGGGTCACACAGTGAATTAAGAGCAGAGGCAGGATTAGAACCCAGGCATCCTGACTCCTAGTCTGGTTTTCTTATCACAGAACTAGAATGAAGCCATTCTGACTCCCAAATGATACGTTTGCAGAGTCATGGCTGAAAGCTGCATCAGTAGCCTCATTGTAGAATTGCTGTACTTTAATGATGCATTTCAGCAATTATTGTATTGTGTTGGCTCTAAAGTTATCGAGGAGAGAAATGGTGTTTCTGCATTCTTTCTTCACGTAATACATTACTATTCATTGCTGACTAACCAAACTCATACGCCACCAGGGAAGCCCTCCTTTATGGAATATTTTAAGTCATATATTTGTTAGAGGCACTTAAAAAAAATCTCCTTTATAATGCCTCATTTCTCATTTTGATGACCTTTGCCAAATTATAACCTTGTGTAATAATTTCCTTATTTTGTAGCTTCTATGGTACTTTATATCAGGTAGTGTTCTAGGCACAGGACATACAAGCTAAAATAGAATTTTATTTTTATTTTTTTTTTGCGGTACACAGGCCTCTCACTGTTGTGGCCTCTCCCGTTGTAGAGCACAGGCTCCGGACGCGCAGGCCATGGCTCACGGGCCCAGCCGCTCCGCGGCATGTAGGATCTTCTTGAACCGGGGCACGAACCCGTGTCCCCTGCATCGGCAGGCGGACTCGCAACCACTGCGCCACCAGGGAAGTCCTAAAATAAAATTTTAAAAGGAACTTATAGACTAACAGAGAAGACAGCAATGGGATTAAATACTAGAGATATTCTGCCCCCTGAGGTACAAGGGGGACATAGGGATGGAGAGAATTTGGCCCTCGGATCTCTTCTCGTCTAGATTTTTAAAGCCCCAAATCTGTTTTCAGCCCTATTCTTTCTCCTGAATTCCAGTATCATGTACCCAAATTATTACCTGACATCTTCACAAGTACGTCTCAGGCAACTTTAACTCAATGTGGCCCTAAAGAGCATATGATTCACACCCTAAGCTCTTCTTCCCCTCATCTCAGTGAACTATTTACTAAGTTTTTAAGACATATCATAATTGATTTCTTGGTTTTTTCCCCTTTTTATCCGCTTCTAAAATGCTAGCAAGTCCTTTCAATTCTACAGCTAAAGTGTATCCTAAACCCCTACATTTCTTTTCACTTTCATCACTTCTACCCTAGTGCAAGCCACGAAGAGTATAGTAGTGCCTGGATTATCACAATGACCTCCTAGCTGTCTCCTTATGCCCACTCTTAATCCACCCCCCTCCACATAAGCAGTCCTCCACAAGGTGGCTAAAATACTCTTTTTAGAAAATAATCATTAACAAATCTCAATCCTGCTTGAAAAGCTTTAAGGCTTTTGGTTACACTTAGTTGCCACAGAATCCAAACCATTTTTTGGTTCCTACCCTCCTGGCTGACCTCATCTGGCACCAACTCACCTAGTGTTCTTCCCACCTTACTAATCATTCTTTCTCAGCCTCCATATCTGGTCTCTCCTGTCCAGCCTCTTCTTTCCATTCCTCGAGGACAGTAAACTCATGAAGCCCTGGAGCCTTCTCTCCAACTTTCTCCTGCATGGAATGTTCACCCCTGGATCTTTCATGATATCTTACATTTTAGAATAAATGTCAGCATGTCGGTGATAGGACTTTACTAAACACCCAATATAAAGTGGCTACCCACCAATAGAATATTTCTATTCTCTTCATAGCAATTGTCTGATATCTTCTTGTCTGATTATTTATATTTTTTCTGCTTTTCTTCACTAGAAGAAAACACCCTGAGAGTAGGAATACTCATCTGCCTTATGTAACACAGCATTTAGAACAGGGTCTGGCACATATTAGGTGCTTAATAAACATTGTCAATTAAATATTGTTGAATAGCCATTGCCTGAAGAGATGGTGTTGGCAGTAAACACATAAATTACCCTCTTTAGGGAATACTATGAAGTGATCTGTTGGCCCTTTCTTAATTAAGGTTCCAGACTTTTAGATTCATAGATAGTGGGAGAAAACCATTAGAGTAGTCTCAGTAATGATCTCTTTGCCCTCAGGTCATGGTGCTATAGAGAATGGGCTTAACCTAAAGATTTCCCGCCTAGTCTCCTGCTAATGGAAGATGCAGGGTTGATGTAAAAATTAAGCTGCGGATAACCAGCCATAAAGCTTTTCGAAATTATTAGAGGATTGGGATATGGGTGAAGAGAAAAGTGGGAAGTATTTATTACATTACTTACAAAGCACTCAGACTATTCCAAACTCCATACACTCTACGCTATCCTGAGGAAATACAGTGTCTGTCCTCCCTACCCTTTAGATGAAGGATGGGCCACGGTCGGCAGCAAACACATGCAGCATCTTGATTTGTGCTCCTTTTTAAGTTAATCAAAGAGTGTGATGGTGATCAAAGGGTTAATAGAAATAGAAGGTTTTATGATATTTGTGATTAGGGGGTGTACCAAAGAGAACTTGTCAATAGCTAACAAAGGAACAGTAGCTAAATGATGTTCTAGTTTTCTTTCAATAAGGAAACTCACACAGACATGAGGCTTCACTGAATATTGTGTTCCCCTTATCTTTGCAGCAGTCATAAAATTTTAGGGCAGACCTTGTGTGCAGTTGGTGCTGTTCCTGAGAACCCCAAGTCATCCTCTTTCTAACTTCTTCACATGTAATAAGATTAGTGGAGTAAATATTCCCTACAATCAGAGCATATTGTTTTCTAAGCTAAATAGATATAACAAACCCTCTTAGCATCAGGAACGCTCCTAGAACAAGAAAACAAGGATGTTTCATGACAGTACAGGGTGGGATATTTGGTTTTCAGGCAGGGCTGGATAAGGAATCTTTATCCAAGGGGCATACACTATACAATTTTCAGCATAAGGAAAATGAATGGTTGCAATATAGGAGAGTTTGGAGTTTCCATGGCTTCAGATACTAGAAAACCTGCTGCCTCCACAGTTTCCACACCTTTTCCTCAGCAAAATGTTACACAATTGTGCTGAGGACACTTGTGGCCTCTAATGGCCAGATAATGGACCACAATAAAAGTTATGGGTCCCCAGCTGGGTTGAAGCTCATAATGGTTGGCAAGATCCATTATTTCACCATTAGCATCTACAGAAAAGGGAGACAATTGTCAACCAAAAAGAAAACAAAAGTACGTCATTGCATGTATTCATCTTATTCGACAAAAAAATTCTAATTCCCTAAAGAGTGGATGGTGATTTTCCTATGTGTATGAGTTTCTCTATACCTATCCTGTGTGTATTTTTAGAAAGCTTTTAATGCATAAATGCATTGTCTGTCATTCCAAGTTGATGGATTGTGATTATGGCTCCACACTGGATTTCAAAGTAATTAATTGCATTTTTTTTAGCATTTTAAAATAAATAAATAAGAGAACAAATATTAGAGCAAAGATGAAAAATAGATTTGGTTTATGTTAAATATCTGAATAATTTTCTCCTCCTTCCCCAATTCAGGGAATATCATTGTATTTTCTGGGTATCTGTCTCTGCTTTAGAAAGAGCCAAGACCCTTTCAATTTCAAGGGTGCTGAGTTATTATTCCAGTGTCTTAGTAATATTTCTTTATAAATCAATAAACACATCTTTAGCCATTTCATTTAGTCTTGAGGGACTCGATATTTTCGTTGTGTCTTCTAGTGAACAGAACGGTGGCATGATATCAATATTTTTTTTAAAAAAATAATGCACCTTTTTTTCCTCTTATCCCTCTCACCTTTGGATGAAACTAGAGTCAATGTAGAGTAATCCATTATCTATCGTGTGTATTTGGGATGGAGAGAGGGCAGCAGGGGAGATTGACATAGTGCACCACATTTTGTGGAATTTAGGATCTATTAAAATCCAAAATTGTCCCCCTTGAGAGATTAAGAAGATTATTTATTAGAGATCCTTCCATCTTGAAGGAAGGTAAAGTCCTGATCCTAAGATATCTCTGCATTTTGAAGTAGTTGCATATTTAGCTTTAGTTATTAGCTGATTAGAAATGTAAATTTTAAAACTGTTTGTTTGGAAATTTAAATATCCTATTAAAAATTATATTTTTCTAGCATAAATAAATGCTGTGGCAAAAATATTTTCAGTACTGTTTTTAGTTAAGCCCATATGAATCTCCCCCTTTGTGTTATATAAAAATATGAATTTCAGCCCTTAAAGAACCTCAATATTGGTGCAAAGATATCCAAGGCACTTATGATCATTTTGTTGAGTTCTTCATATTTTGTGGGTTTGGTGGTATTTAAACACATTTGTTATAATATATCTATTGATGGATGATTAAAAATACAGAGCTAGAAAAAATAATTCTAAAATTTGTATGGGAACACAAAAGACCTTGAAGAGCCAAAACAATTTTGAGAAGAACAAAACTGGAGGGATCACACTCCCTGATTTCAACCTATATTACAAAGCTATGGTAATCAAAACAATATGATACTGGTACAAAAACAGAAATATAGATGAATGGAACAGAATAGAGATCCCAGAAATTAACCCACCCCTTATATGGGCAATTAATGTATGACAAAGGAGGCAAGGATATACAATGAGGAAAAGACAGCCTCTTTAATAAATGGTGTTAAGAAAACTGGAGAGCTACATGTAAAAGAATTTAACTGGACCACTCTCCCACACCATGCACAAAAATAAATTCAGATGGACTAAAGACCTAAATGGAAGTCCTGAAACAATAAAACTTCTAGAAGAAAACATATGCAGTAAGCTCTTTGACATCAGTCTTAGTAATATTTTTTTGGATATGTCTCCTCAGGCAAGAAAAACAAAAGCAAAAATAAACAAATAGAACTACATCAAACTAAAAAGGTTTTGCACAGAAAAAGAAACTATCAACAAAAAGAAAAGGCCACTACTAAATGAGAGAAGATATTTGTAAACAATATATCTGATAAGGGGTTAATATCCAAAACTTACAAAGAACTCATACAACTCAACATAAAAAAAACCACAAAAACCTGATTAAAAAATGGGCAGAGGTTCTGAATAGACATTTTTACAAAGAAGACATACAGGTGGCCAACAGACACATGAAAAGATGCTCAACATCACTAATCATGAGGGAAATGCAAATCAAAGCCACAATGAGATACCACCTCACACCTGTCAGAATTGCTATCATCAAAAAGACCACAAATAACAAATGTTGGCGAGGAGGTGGAGAAAAGGGAAACCTTGTGCGCTGTTGGTGGGGATGTAGATTGGAAAACAGTATGGAGAGTCCTCAAAAAATTAAAGCTAGAACTACCACATGATCCAGCAATTCTACTCCTGGGCATTTAAGAAAACAAAACCACTAGTATGAAAAAATGCAAATATCTCAATAATTTTTGTATTGACTATATATTGAAATGATAATATTTTAGATACATTGGGTTAAATAAAAGATTTTATTAAAATTAATTTTATCTGTTTTTTTTTAAGTGGCTACTAGAACATTTAAAATCATATGTGTGACTCATATATGTGACTGACATTCTATTTCTCTTGGACAAAACTATTCTGTAACTTCACAGTAAGCTAGAGTTGCTTTAGCTTTTCAGAGCAAATTTTCCTATGACCTCATAATCTCTCTCTGTATTAGCTATAGGCAAAGCCTATTTGTGACAGAACTGAAGTTGACAGAATCCTTAACCTCCCAATTTTTAGACTTCATTTTAATAATTACAACTATTAATATAATTACAAAAATATTCCTCCAAATTTTCCATTAAGAGTCAGGCATTGTATGGTCACATGATATTTATGCTTTAGAAAGAACTTCTTTCTTAATGCACATATATACCTCCAGTTTCAGGTACTTGAAAAAAATAACTTGGTGAATTGTCTATCTCTACCACAAATTAAGAGTAAAATACTTAAAACTATCCTCTTTTCCTAGAGAATAAACAAGTGAAGGATACTGTCTTCCATGTTGTTTTTCTTACCTCTAAAAGCTAGATAGGATGCTACTGTAAAAATTTCCAGATGGATCAATTTGTGAAACTTAAAAAATATTCTGTATGAGATGTTTTCTGAATTAGAATCTGCAGCAGTTTGATTTGATTGCAAATTGAATATATTGTCATCAACTCTGAGGCAATAATGGTCAGTACATTGTTCTGCGGTACTTAAATACCCGTGGATAAGCGTGTTGGGCTCAATAATATGGCTTTCTTCCCTGGTTTCGATTATCTAATTTGTTTGGTTATTTAAATATGAGTGAAGAATTTTGAGTGACTATTTAAACATGATCACTGAGAATGTCTCAAAGTAAGTTATTTCCATATTTCACCTTGCAACACCACCCTTTCCTTACCTGGCCCCTGTAAATGAGAGTGAAATTAATTCCCTCTGGGAGAAGGTGAAACTCCGAGGTCCCTCTGCCTTCCCCCACAAAGCCTGTTGCCGCTTAATGAAATTCCTTGGGGTTAAGGCCTTGTCTGCAGAGGGCCCAGGTAGATTGTTCCTGTTAGAGACTCTAGCTGCTGTCATTGGTCTTGGGGAACAGAAGCTAAGATAGTCACAGCTAAAGAGCAGTGCTTCAGCATAAAGCAAAAGAAAACTCTCCATTTAGAGTAACTTTCAAGGTACCACAAAAGGTTTTGCTAGTAATATCATGTATAAGATTTTCATGGATAAAATATTGGAATCTAATACATTTTTAAAAAAGTGAATATGATGACCAGTTTAAAATTCATGCATCTCCTTTTCCTCCAGATTGATCAGGGGCTTCTGATTAGGATGGCAAAGATAGGTTATAAGGCATACGCCACTGTGTGGAATTGCTGTCTTTTAGAGGCCATGATACCAGTGAAATTAGATTAAGGTTAAAGCAGGAATGTACATTTTATTAATAAGGTTTCTATATTTTAATTCAAAACCAAACACCCTGCGGGCCTATTGATTCTAATACCATTTAATCTTGCAAAAATCTTTCCTGGTATCAAGGGATCTGGATGAGTATTTGCCCTTTATTACCTGGAAAATGAAGAATTTTCTTAAATCTTCACCTCTAGATAGTATAGACATAACTATAGAATTCTGATGACTTTAAGAAAACAAATATATTCATATGTTTATGTGTAAACTCAAATGAGTATATGTTATGTGCAATGTATGTTATATCTACATGTCTAATGCAAGAATCATATATTCGTCTATTCAATGAACCTGTGCTTAAAATTACTTGCATTGAAAACATTTGTGCTAAATTTACTAACCCGCTCCTTTCTGAGTTGTTCAGAGCTCAAGATGTTTTGAAAGGACGTTTAAAAATAATTAAGTTGAAGACACATCACCATGGTTCTTGGGCTTCTCACTTTGGTAAATGACTTCTCTACTTTAGGGAGGTTTTGCCATCTACTTCCTACCTTTTATTTATTTCAGTGCTTTCCCTGCTCTCTTCTGACGCTGCCTTTCCATCCTGTAGTCTCCGTCAGGGCCCTCATTGTGGTATGTCTCAAATTTTAGTATATGTTTGTTCTCTTTCTTCATATGTGCTGCCTGCATCCCCCTTGAGTAAGACATTAAACAATTCTGTACTTTACATATATATGTGTGTGTGAGTGTGTGTGTGTGTGTGTGTGTGTGTGTATGAGTAAAGTGCCAGAGAGGATAAAGATATATATATATATATATATATATATATATATATCAAATGCTGAAATCTTTTTAAAAATGTTGATATGGTAGAGTGGAAAGGGCATAAGTTTTAGAGCCAGATAAAGGTATATGTGCCTTAACTTCCTTCCCTTCTCACCTAATCAAGACATCTGCACCTAAAATTACTCTCTTTATCTCTATTATTTCTTCCAGCAATTCCATCAACATAAAACATGTAGTACTACCTAATATATTAAAAAAGCCCCGATAGGTAACAGCTTCATTGTTAAAAAAAATAATAATAATGCTTGTTTCAAACTCCATTGAAAAAAAAAAATCTCCAACAAGACAGACAAGCACCTGTCTTTCTTACTAGGTGAAGGTCCCATGATGCCAAGAAATATTTTTGTCTTATTCAGTACTACATACCCCGCACTTAGAATATTTCTAACAGTGGTCTAGCATCTATAAACTTCTCAGCAAACAACTGTCAGATGAATAAATGAATAAGTGAATGAATGAATGGTTGAATGAACAATGCTTGTATCATAGTATACACTTAGTCAAGGTTGGCTCTTATTACAATGAAACTTTTTGTAAGCCTAATATTTGTTATAAATGCCAAGAAGATTCAGAACAACCACGCAATGAAGCTTGTCTAAAAGCATTATATCACTGAAGTCTGGAAGACTTGCATGTACACATTTCAGTGGTTATCTGGTTTGATGTGTCTGACATTCTTTGAAATTTTATAGGGGAAAGTCTGCCAGGAAATCTTCAGACTTTCTATTTCACTTACCTCTCGATTATTGCTTGAACATTTTGTACAGTTTCTAGTTATTTCCCTAAAACTGTAGCACCTGAGAATAATAAACACAAACTTTTGCAAAGTTCTTTATCTAAATAGAGTGTGTTAAAGTTTTAAATACTAGAATTACGTTATTTCAATCATCTTTTTGGCTTAGGGAGTAAACAGTAAGTGCTGCCATTGACTGATAGTAAATACAGGACCCATCAATGTAGGTTCATTAATTCTAACAAATGTACTATTCTGTTAGGGGATGTTGATGATGGGGAAGTCTGTGCATATATGGGGGCAGAGGTAAATGGTAAATCTCTGTACTTTCTTCTCAATTTTTTATTGTGATATAGTTGATATATAACATTATATTAGTTTCAGGTATACAACACAGTGATTCCAATATGTATATACTGGAAATGATCACAATAAGTTTAGTTAACATCCATCACCTCACATAGATACAATTTTTTTTTTCTTGTGATGAGAACTTTTAAGATCTACTCTCTTGGGCTTCCCTGGTGGCGCAGTGGTTGAGAGTCTGCCTGCCGATGCAGGGGACACGGGTTCGTGCCCCGGTCCGGGAAGATCCCACATGCCGCGGAGCGGCTGGGCCCGTAAGCCATGGCCGCTGAGCCTGCGCGTCCGGAGCCTGTGCTCCGCAATGGGAGAGGCCACAACAGTGAGAGGCCCGCGTACCACAAAAAACAAAAAACAAACAAACAAAAAAAGATCTACTCTCTTGGTTACTTTCAAACATACACTACACTATTATTAACTATAGTCACCGTGCTGCACATTACATATCCAGGACTTATTTATTTTACAACTGGAAGTTTGTACTTTTTGACAACTTCCTCTCAAGTTTGAAGTGATTGTAAAACTACTCCAAAAAGTCTTTTTTTTTAAGAGAAAATACAGCGCACATGATCAACTCTATCTTAATATCTTTCAATAGTGACTTAACTTTAAAGCTTTCATACGTTTGGAAATTTCTCTAAAAGAGGAGTAAAAATGAACAATATAGAAATTCTTTGATTTTGTTCTTCTGATGTAATTGCATGTGTTTGGTAATATAGGGTAGATAACCTCAGTGTTAATTAAATTTTAATAAAGAAACACACTATAACTATTAGCACTCTTGGTTTTAGCGCATATACCCTAGTAAAACAAATCCTCTAAAGCTGAAACAAAATCATCCTGAAACGTACCTTGATCATGCCATTTCACTGTCCACTCAACTTCAGTGTCTCTTCATTGCCTAGAGGATTAATGGCAAATTCCTTAGCCTGAAAAATGTATCCTTCTATACTCTGACCCCAACCAATCTTCACAGCCTCATTTCCAGATACTCCTGTAAACAAAACTGATGTGACAGTAGAGCTATCAGCAACCAGGCAGAGCTGAGAAGCCACTAATACTACCTAGTTGTGTGACTTTTGGAGGTTTTGATCCAGCTTTTTGAGGCTCAGTTCTCCCATCTGGTTAATAGTACCTTCTCACTGCACTGCTGGGAGGATTGTGGTTAAGTCTGGGCGCCACGTGGTCCCTGGCATGAGAAGCTCTCAGTAATTAGGGGAGTATTATTATCCATAATCATGTCTTTTTATTCCAGTCTTGGTGTCTTTGTGCCCTTCCTTGAAACGTAGCTGAAAAGTCAAGGTTTTCCTGTGTACCCATCCTTCAAAGTCCCTGCTCATGTGTGAAGCCCTGACAGCCTGCTCTCACCCAAGGTGATTGCTTTCACTCTGAACTCACAGTTCTCATTTTCTGTATCATTCCTTTAAAAAATGCTTTGTCTTGTAATCTCCCTGATAGTCTTCTCTCATAGTTTATCTTTCCATGTAGTTATTTTATGAACAGGGTTGCTATCGAAGGAAGTCATGGTTGGGAGCTAGAAGGAAATAAATAGATGAATAGACTAGTAGACCCTAAACTGTGTTCTCTGGAGCTTTCTTGGAGGACATTGTGGTGGGGTGGGGTGCAGTGGTATTTGGAGAATATCAAGTAGGTAGGGCTCTCGGTTCCATCCCCAGTTTCTACTCAGAGCGTCAACCTTTCAGCTATTTCATTGTTATTATTATTTATTAAAACTCGTCTTACAAAATTAAGTGCTGGGATTCCAAGTAAGAATTCACCAACAAAAGAATTCTATTGTTCTATAAAACCTTAAAAGTCATTTATCCAGTGCAAACTTCTAACTTTTAATACGGACCAAGACTTAGAGCATAACAATCAAGGTCATGCAATGAGGGCTGACATTAGAACAATAGTCTCAAACCCCAGCTCCTTTAGTTTAAAGTTTGCCTTTTTATTTAATTAGGTGATCATAGCCTTGAGGTCAGAGACCATTTTTTTTAATTTCTTTGTTTTTCGCCTGACCCTAGCTCAGGGCTTTAAACATAATCCTGAAGCCTTTGTATTAAGAGGGCAATAGGCACATAACAAAATCTCAAAGTGAAAGCAATGGACCGTTCCCACCGTAGCCCCTGTAGACTGAAGGAACATTAGATAGAGTAACAGAAGATGCATGGTATGGATTTGCATGAACCAGGGTCCATTTCATTTTGGACCCTTTAGATGTACCCTGAATATCTATTCCGGTCAGCCTGGAAACCTCATTCCAGATTCCTGCCGTTCCTCAATCCTCCACTTCTAGGTATCACTGGGTTTTCCTCAGGTTTCTTCTGCCTATCTTGACACTAAATCTTAGCTCTCAGATGGAATTTGAATTCTGTATGGACTATCTACCTTGTCTATGACCTTTGTATTCCATCAAGACACTAGATTCATTATTTTCTTCCACCTCTAAACACCACAGGTGTTGGCAAGAAAAGTCTGATTCTTGTATATTGATGCATCCCCAGGAAGGATGTAGCTATGCCTCCTCTCCCTTGGGCTCTACCTGATGAGGGAGGGGAATGACCCAATTGGTCTGGGACATAGACTAGGATAGGGTCTGAAAACAGAGCAGATGATAACAGAGTCTGGGCAAGATGCTAAAAAAGTTGGGTACTGATCAAAAAGAGGACCCGAAGCAACACAGTATAGGGAAGGAAATCAGGCTTGAGTTCAATCTTGGATATGTTGCTGAAGAGCTGGCCCTGAGATACCAAACAAATCAATTAACCATTCTGAGCCTTGGTTCTCTCACCTTTAAGGGTTGTTTTGAGGAATAAATGAAATAACATGGAGAAATGCCTAGAATGTGCATGACATACAGCTGTCTCTCACTTCTCCATCCACCCTGCTCCATTCTAAACACCTGTGAGGAGTAGTTTCCAGAAGACCCTGGTATACCACTCTAGTTACACCTTTGTGCTATTTATAGCTGTTTTAAATGTGTTTAATAAATTGTATATATTCATCCCACACAGAATATGCAGTTGTTCTCAGCACAGCTTACACATTTCTAAAAGATCATCTTAACAGAATATTAAAGAGGGGTGCCTGAACAAGGCTGACACAAAGCATGGGTTCGGGTGTGAGGCAGTCCTGGTTCTACCAATTACTAGTTGCATGACTAGAACATGCTCCATAACCCCTAAGTTTTCCCATCTATAAAAGGAGGAATGGTAATGGCCAAGCCATTGGGTTGTAGTGTGTCTTTAACAAAATAACGAATCTTTTCAAATAGAAAAAAATAGTATACTGTTTCATGGATTTGTCCAGGGTAACAAGTCCAACAGAAATAGGATGCATGCTACAAATGTGAGCCCCATATGTAATTTAAAAATTTCTGGTAGCCACATTAAAAAAAATTGTAAAAGAAAACACATGAAATTAATTTTAATAAAATGTTTTATTTAACCTAACATATCCAAAATGGTATTTCATGTAAACAGTATAAAAATTATTAATAAGATGTTATGCATTTTTTATACTAAGTCTTTGAAATTTGTGTATTTTATCATTTTGGAGTAGCCACATTTCAAGTGGTCAATAGCCACATGTGGCTAGTGGCTATCATAATGGACTGTGAAGATCTTGGAGATACCTAGGCTTTTTATTGCCCATTTTCTAATCAACTTACTTAAAACTCTACTGTTGCTTTTTTCTTAAACTAGAACAATGGTTAAAGTATATGCTTATGTTACATATAACATACTGTAGGCAACATTGTGCTGTGTTTTTCCACAATGTAACCAGTCTGGACCAGCCTTGGCAATTGTTATTGGTGGTTCCCTTACAGTTACCTCAGAGTAGTTCATCTGTCAAAACTACTGTTCACGTCTCTCCCCTGAGAGCCAGACCTTGGATGAGGCTCTTCTGTCAGTCAGTGGACCACATGGTCTTTGAAGAAGAAGTGGAAATAACCAATTCCATGACATGGACCTTGTTTCTTTCTGAAGCACAAAACTCTGCAACAGTTTGTTCCTAATTCCTGTGAATAAACAATTTTCTTATGGCTGTGGTCAGTGACTGATCAGGTCAGACAAAGAAAGAAAATATTCCCCAGCTTCATTAGATCTTATACTGAGTCACCATGTTTTCCACTGCCCACATAAGAGAGGCCTTTCTCTTAGAAAGTGAAGGCAGTCCCATGAAAACTGCTTACCTTGTGGAATGACATCAACCAAAGTTCTGGATGCATAGCAGGCAACTCACAAATGGATGCATAAATGCATAAAGGGAGCTGGATGAATTACTTTGGGGAAACTTTGATTACTTGGCAAAGTAATATGTTAAGGCCTTATTACTTCAATATTGGTTTATTTGAAACAAGATGTAATTCAAGGCAATTTCTATGCTGTTCTTTAATTTAAAAAGAAAAGGATTATCTGAAACTAGGTTAATTCAAAACCTATTGTTTTGGTTTCCTGGGTTTCAAATTAGGGAGATATTACTGTAAATAAATTACATTCTCCCTACTCACTGACTATCTTTCATAGTTCTAGAAAAGCCAGTTCTCTGTCTAGTTCTTATTTCCCTTTGATCTGCTGATTCTATTTGTGCCATCCTCATACAGCTTGCAAAGAATCTTTCCCATCCTTTCTTTTGTGAAAATTTAATATTTATGGGCTGTAATTTCAGGCTCTATTTTCTTAACAGCCAGAAGCAGCATCTTAGCTCAATCATCCCTCTCTCAAAAGGATGCTTAATGTAAATTTCATGTATTTTTTTGGATACTTAAGCAATTCTTATATCCCATGCCTGTCCTTGATTCAGAAATCTGTATTCATTCCCTAAGGCTATAAACATTTTAAATTCCTATAGAAATGTGACTACTGTGAGTGGCCTCATAGATACAGAAAGCTTGATTTTCACTCACTCATTCAAAGGCAAGGCTCTCTTTACCTGGGCTCAACTGGAGACCCCAAATTATTGCCAACATAATTTTCCTTCTGCCTCCTGACCTCTTGTGGCTGAGTAGCCCTCCTTACTGTTTCTATTAATAAATCTATCTTGAGTCACTTACTTACATGCATACTGTCACAGGAACCCCGGTGTTAGTCCTATTAGCCGACCACCCAAGGCAATTCCTTGTGCAGGAATGATCTGCAATGCCTGAAGGAAAGCATCTTGTGGCAAAAGTAGCTGTAGCCCCAGCCCTCCAGTCATGGTACTCCAAGCTGCTGTCTCCTTACCCTCAGCAATGAATCCACCCATCATTCCAAAGCACTTGATGACAAATATGAGTCAAACTATAGAAATCCAGTTTTGTCTACAAGTTTTTTCAACATGTTTGTTGCGAAGGAGCATTTCTCTTAACAGTGACTCCTTGTGACATCCAAGGGTGGACTGTCATACTGCTAGTTTTCCTAGTATTCATTCTTGGACCACTATTAATGACCACAAGATTTTGTGGTCATTTTTTTCTCTTTTTCTTGACACCAGTGGAATGATGCCAATTTATTAAGACTTGGAGTTGCTCCCTAAGAATCTAGTTGAAGTTAGAATTCCATTATAATTTGTGATTAGTCACCAAGAAAGAAACATCATCCAGAAAAAGAAGGTATACGTGCTTCTATGCTAATCTTTTTAGTTCCCTGTTTTAGCATACTTTAGCCTCCCTGCAGACAGTTCATTCAGTTGCCGTGGCCAGCAAGGCCACGGACACAGTCTATTCTGTGTAGGCCAATCAACTTTCTAGGCTACAGACAAGCTTCTTTTTTTTTTTTTTTTTTTTTTTTTTTTTTTCTCACCGCGCGC
>NW_006793856.1:1713289-1727185 GCF_000442215.2 Lipotes vexillifer | reverse complement strand
GCATCGGCAGGCGGACTCTCAACCACTGCACCACCAGGGAAGCCCCAGACAAGCTTCTTAAGGGGAGCCAGCTTACAAATGTGTGCTGTCAGTCACAGGCAGGGCCCAGGGAGAAAGTGTGGCCAGGTGTAGATCAGGGCAAAATCATTAGCTATTTGAAAGAATGACACAGACTGTGTACTTGTGCAAATGGTGGGTAAAGAGCCTCCTAGTTATGAACTAAGATTGTAAGTTGTATTCAAAATTAACTGTCTTTGTTCCAGTTGTTTGCTCTTAAGCAGAGTACCCAGTCTTTCTGGGCCTCAATTCACCAAAGACATGACTTAGGTATCCATTGTTTACCATCTATTTTATAGACTAGTTGTAAAGAAAAAAAATAGGATAATACTTGGGCACAATTATAAAAAGCACATTACGAGATATATAGGCCAGTGGTTAAGATAGCAAATTCTGGAGAAAGCCTGTCTTGTTCAAATCCCAGTTGTGTTTCTAGAGAGCTGATCAAGGGAAACATTGTCTAATCTCTCTTCACTAAGGTCCTTCATCTTCAAGGAGCGTAATGATGGTACCTAACTCTTAGGGTTGTTTTAAAGATTAAATAAAATGGTACATGTTAAGAGTTTATAGCACCACTATAAACTCAGTGACTATTAGCTACTTTAGCTATTATCAAAACATTTTTTTAAAGAGCTAAAAGACTGATTTGGTGATCTTGAAGAATTATTTGAGTAGACCATAGGAAAACATTCTTCAAACTAATGATATCAACATTATTTTTATTAGTAATAAATAATTGCATTGATAATCAAACCACACTTTGGGCAATGATAACAAGAAACGATTTGCCATGGTTGCATTTCAGGTTTGTTTGAGATTCACATACAGTAAGTACTGTGGATTCCTTTTTGAAGCCATGTGTCTCTTGGAAGGAAAACAAAAACAAAACAGGTATCTCTAATGGTCTAGTGTTGGCTATATGTTTTCTTAATATGAAATGAATGTTTGAGCTTATTATACTAGTATGAGTCTGCCAAGTCCTAAAATGTATTACTTCAGTCAGTGGTGTTTGTGTCACACTGTTGCCAGTGTGGTTGCCAGTTGATACTGAGATGCATTCATTAGCTCCATAGTACAGAAACTGTACAACACCACAGTTGCTGCTGCTGCTTCTTTATTTCTATTTTTAGTTTTTTGTCAGCCTGACTGTTCTGCCTTTGGAATAGAATAATGAGATAATAGTTAAGTGAGGAGTCAATGAAGATTTTACAGAACTGGGATAGACTTCCTGCAACCACACCCAGGGTTTTGTTCATTTTATCAATTTGGTTATACCTGCAATGTTTTAAAGACACCATATCCTTTCCTATTGTGAGAAAACTATGTTTAGACAGTTTATACCAATAAAATGACCTCATTATAATGTTAGAATTTATCAAATTTATTTAAGACCTATCATCATGGACTGCCTGTTCTTTTACTTTTTATACTTTCTGGATATACTTTGTTCCTTTTTGTTGAAATGCTAAGTTTCAGCTGTGGAAATGCTGTATTATAAAAATGAACAGAGGCTGTGGTAGTAACTAGTCATTGGCATTTGCATATTATTCAGAGTCTGTTCTTTATTTCCGGAAAAATACGTCTCATTAATCTGTATTTATGCTTGATTTCTTTTCTGTTAAAGAAGTGATACACCCCATAAGAAAAATAAGGTTATTATTTGTAAGAAAAAGTAAAGACAGTTATTTGGATAACTTAAGCCCATCTCTCTCAAATTTTCTTGTTTAAAATAGTAGTTCTCAATTAGGGGCAATTTTGTTCCCAGAGGACATTTGGCAATGTCTGGAGACATTGTAGATTGTCAGGACTGGGGTGGGTGGTGCTACTGGCCTCTAGTGGGTGGAGCCCAAAGAAGGGGCTAAGTATTCTACAATGCACAGGACGGCCCCACAGCAAAGAATTATCACAACCTGATTCAAATTGTCAACAGTACTGAGGTTGAGAAAAACTGGTCTAAAATATCCCAATGTCTCCGCTATTGCATTAAAGCTAGAGTTTAGGTTTTTAAATATTCAAAATACTCAGATGAGATTCCTAAATATCCACCTCCTTCTACCCACAGAAAAACTGGACATAACTTTTAAGGCATTTTGGTCCAAATACTATTGACATATGGAGAATTTTTTTTTGAAAGAGGATGATCCAAATGAAATAGAAATACATGTCTGCTCTTCCTTCAAAGTGATTTTTTAATTATGAGAATGAAGCTGAAAATTTGAAACCTTATTTTTATGAAGCATCTTTTCATTAAAAAATAATCTAGGGAATTCTTTGTTTTAGGGCTTCTTTTAAAGTCAAAAAGATCAGGCAAATACAGAAAAGAAACAGGATTTATTTCCTTTTTCTTTCAAAGTGCAGTGCTTCTACCTTTTTAAACAAATGCATGCTGTGTAAAGACTGACAATTGAATCCTTTTATCTGATCTCTGAGTATTAGATCACTTGAAATTTAAGAAAATGTAAGTTACATTGACTCTTAGAGAAACAGCCTATATCACAGAAAAACACACACACATACACACACATACGAATCAACAAAGGAACAAAACACCCTCAACTCAGGCCTTTTAGGAAAAGTAGATATAGATATAGATGATATAGATACATTTGCAAACCAAACATAAAATACTCTCCTAGACATTTTTCCACTGAGCATCCAAGTTGTGTCGAATGTTCCATTTCTAACTCTTAAGTCAATTTATGGGAGGGGAGTGTAAAAGCACTTTAGTGAAGAAAACCAGTGATCGCAATGCATCAAAGTTAAGCGGTAGCGAGGTTATCACTCCGTGAAAAATCACATAAACATTTCACATATAAAATATTATTCATCAGGGCAAAACCCTCTAAGGGGTTGAGAGATAATGAAGGTGTCACAAAACCTTTTTTTTCTTTTTTTTTTTTAAAGAAAAAAATATATTCCACAACTGAGATGGAATTTGTGGTCATGTAGTAGGTAGGAGATGAATATAATTGAGAAGAAAATTAGCAAACCTTAAATATCTGGTTCTGCAATATCATTACCCATAAACTTGCCCTTTTTCCACCCTCTTTTCCCCAAAGACTGATGTCCCATATCTGAACTGCAGGAGATGTGTGCTTTTTAACAGCTAAATCAACAAGGTTTCACATGAGTAGTGCTCTGCAGTGTGGTTGACTGATTTCATGAAAAACTAATCATGTATTCATCATTGAGATCAAACACTTCCCAAGTAATTATCATCCAAACCCAATCTGATAGGACCTGAAAAAGTGGCACTGCTGATATAATCAGAGGCTGATCAGAATAGTTCTCTTAGCTTTTGTAAACCGTGGGTTGGAAAGCACGAAACTGAAATTGTGTTTTATAACTAAGAAAGGTAAAGTTGGCAGGCTGCAATCAGTTATTTCAATCAATCATAACAAGTTTAGCTTGCCTGGTTATTTACTGGAGCATACATTTAAAAATTGACTTTTCATACGTGGTCTTTTCATATATGGAACATTTAAAAATATATAATAAAATAAAAATGCAAAGAAGTTTCTGAATTAAAGTATGAGCCCTTTGTGCACCCAATATAAAATAGTGTCGTGTCACTTCCATAGTTTTCTTATTTTGAGCTGTAGTATTATTCTTTTTGATAAGGGGCTATTATTATTTGAATTATATGTCATTACAAAATGATTGCTTTCAGAAAATCTCACTGTCATTTTATGTCTGTGATTATAAATTTAGATGAAAATAAACAATGTAGGACATTTAAATGCTTTACAAAGTACTTCCACACATATTACCATTAATGCTTCTTATGTGTCAAGTAATATAAGTGCTTTTCAGGTGTTATGTCATTTAATTTTCAGACAGTTTGATGAGAGAGGTCAAGTTATAACCCCCTCTTACAAATGAGGAGACCAAGTCATAGAGAGGCTGTGTCTTGTTCAAGGTCACTGATAATAAGTGCCAGAGATGGGACATGATCCCAGCCCAGTGAGTTTCAGACTAAAGCAGGCCCCCTTGACCATGATTTTGTAGTGCCTCTCTGGTAGCCATTTGATCATAGGGTAACAGCATTTTATTATTTATTTGTTTGTTTGTTTGTTTTCAAATGGGCAAGGGATTTTTTTTTATTCTATTCTATTTTATTTTATTTTATTTTAAACATCTTTATTGGAGTATAGTTGCTTTACAATGGTGTGTTAGTTTCTGCTTTATAACAAAGTGAATCAGTTATACATATACATATGTCCCCATTTCTCTTCCCTCTTGCATCTGCCTCCCTCCCACCCTCCCTATCCCACCCCTCTAGGTGGTCACAAGGCACCGAGCTGATTTCCCTGTGCTATGTGGCTGTTTCCCACTAACTATCTATTTTACGTTTGGTAGTGTATATATGTCCATGCCACTCTCTCACTTTGTCCCAGCTTACCCTTCCCCCTCCCCATATCCTCAAGTCCATTCTCTAGTAGGTTTGTGTCTGTATTCCCATCTTGCCCCTAGGTTCTTCATGACCATTTTTTTCTTTTTTTGTTTTTTAGATTCCATATATATGTGTTAGCATACAGTATTTGTTTTTCTCTTTCTCACTTACTTCACTCTGTATGACAGTCTCTAGGTCCAACCACCTCACTACAAATAACTCAATTTTGTTTTTTTTTATGGCTGAGTAATATTTCATTGTATATATGTGCCACATCTTCTTTATCCATTCATCTGTCGATGGACACTTAGGTTGCTTCCACGTCCTGGCTATTGTAAATAGAGCTGCAATGAACATTGTGGTACATGACTCTTTTTGAATTATGATTTTCTCAGGGTATATGCCCTGTAGTGGGATTGCTGGGTTGTATGGTAGTTCTAGTTTTAGCTTTTTAAGGAACCTCCATACTGTTCTCCATAGTGGCTGTATCAATTTACATTCCCACCAACAGTGCAAGAGGGTTCCCTTTTCTCCACACCCTCTCCAGCATTTATTGTTTGTAGATTTTTTGATGATGGCCATTCTGACCGGTGTGAGATGATATCTCATTGTAGTTTTGATTTGCATTTCTCTAATGATTAATGATCTTGAGCATTCTTTCATGTGTTTTTTGGCAATCTGTATATCTTCTTTGGAGAAATGTCTATTTAAGTCTTCTTCCATTTTTTGATTGTGTTGTTTGTTTTTTTGATATTGAGCTGCATGAGCTGCTTGTAAATTTTGGAGATTAATCTTTTGTCAGTTGCTTCCCTTGCAAACATTTTCTCCTATTCTGAGGGTTGTCTTTTCATCTTGTTTATGGTTTCCTTTGCTGTGCAAAAGCTTTTCAGTTTCATTAGGTCCCATTTGTTTATTTTTGCTTTTATTTCCATTTCTCTAGGAGGTGGGTCAAAAGGGATCTTGCTGTGATTTATGTCATAGAGTGTTCTGCCTATGTTTTCCTCTAATAGTTTGATAGTGTCTGGCCTTACATTTAGGTCTTTAATCCATTTTGAGTTTATTTTTGTGTATGGTGTTAGGGAGTGTTCTAATTTCATTCTTTTACATGTAGCTGTCCAGTTTTCCCAGCACCACTTATTGAAGAGGCTGTCTTTTCTCCACTGTATATTCTTGCCTCCTTTATCAAAGATAAGGTGACCATATGTGCGTGGATAAGGTGACCATATGTGCGTGGATTTGTGCCAGTACCATACTGTCTTGATTACTGTAGCTTTGTAGTATAGTCTGAAGTCAGGGAGCCTGATTCCTCCGGCTCCGTTTTTCTTTCTCAAGATTGCTTTGGCTATTTGGGGTCTTTTGTGTTTCCATACAAATTGTGAAATATTTTGTTCTAGTTCTGTGAAAAATGCCATTGGTACTTTAATAGGGATTGCATTGAATCTGTAGATTGCTTTGGGTAGTAGAGTCATTTTCACAATGTTGATTCTTCCAATCCAAGAACATGGTATATCTCTCCATCTATTTGTATCATCTTTAATTTCTTTCATCAGTGTCTTATAACTTTCTGCATACAGAAAGTTAGGTAGGTCTGTCTCCTTAGGTAGGTTTATTCCTAGATATTTTATTCTTTTTGTTGCAATGTTAAATGGGAGTGTTTTCTTAATTTCACTTTTAGATTTTTCATCATTAGTGTATGGGAATGCAAGAGATTCCTGTGCATTAATTTTGTATCCTGTTACTTTACCAAATTCATTGATTAGCTCTAGTAGTTTTCTGGTAGCATCTTTAGGATTCTCTATGTGTAGTATCATGTCATCTGCAAACAGTGACAGCTTTACTTCTTCTTTTCTGATTTCAATTCCTTTTATTTCTTTTTCTTCTCTGATTGCTGTGGCTAAAACTTCCAAAACTATGTTGAATAATAGTGGTGAGAGCTGGCAACCTTGTCTTGTTCCTGATCTTAGTGGAAATGGTTTCAGTTTTTCACCATTGAGGACGATGTTGGCTGTGGGTTTGTCATATATGGCCTTTATTATGTAGAGGAAAGTTCCCTCTATGCCTAATTTCTGGAGAGTTTTTATCATAAATGGGTGTTGAATTTTGTCGAAAGCTTTCTTGGTAACAGCATGTTAAAAAGAACTTTATATATGCCAGGGGTTGAGCTATTTGTGTTATATGTATGGCTGTTGGGCCTTGCTGAAGCTCAGATTTTTAGTTTGTGAAATGGTGATAATAATCTCTATTTTCAGAGTTGAACAAATAAAGTTAAAGTAGGTCAAGGCTGCACCACTGCACCTACAAAGAGCAGGGAGTTTTGTTAATTCATTTGTCCTGAGTCCAACAGCCAGCAAACAAAGGGTTTATTTTATAAGTTGGACTCCAGATATAAGCCTGAGATGTTGGCAGAGCTGCTGTCACAGTTACTCCATTTTTTGTGTGTGCAAAGAAATATCACCAAACCTCAGGGAGTGGGAGACTGCTCTTTCCAATAGATCATGCCACCTTCTGGAAAAATATGCATAACCTGAAGTTCAACAAATCAAGTCACATGATTTTTTTCATAATATAAGTAATTGGTTTTGTAAATATAAATATTCACAATTTGTAATTTCTAATATGTGCACCCACTGCTCATATTTTATCCATATTTTATGAGTTTCTATTCATGGTTCAAGATTAAATCAATTTCCTTAACCTAGAAAGTTTTCTTCATTATCCATTTTCATTTTCTTTCATTTATCATTACAGAACATGAACCAAACTATTCCATATTGCCACATTGGTTATTTAATTCCTTTATCAAATTTGGAAGTGTTAATTAAACATCTACTATGTGCCAGACACATGGAAAGTATCATATACTTTTTACAAAATTGGAGTGTGTAGAATTGGGAATTCTTTTTAATAGTCAAGCTCATGGAAGCAGAGAGTAAAATAGTCGTCCCATTAGCAAAGACAAATATATTTTCTCTATGTTTTACTTGTTTCAAATTTATTGATAGAAAATCACTTACTCACAAATCTTTGAAGAGTCACGACTGACAAATGGAAACATATGCATTCACTCCCAAAGTTCTTTATACTCAAGCTGGGCTCCATGAGGTGGGATTGATTCCACACATTTCACGTTTAGGTCTCCTTTTAACCAACAGATATTTTTGCCTCTTCACAAAATAAACCAGCTACTAACTGAGAAAGTCCTTTTCTGGTAGCATTATTTGTTAATGGCTGTCATCCACGTAGCTCAAAGAACCCACTGATTCATCCACTAGTTAGACTGGCAAACACTCTTCCTTTTGCAGGCAGGACTTATACATTTGCTCCATGGTTTAAGGCCCTAATTGACTTTCAGTTGAATAGAAAAGTTCTTACTGAGACTATATTATATAAGTGTGCCTAGAAGTATATTCATATCCCTCAGAGGCAACATTGGTATTGATTTTTCGATTTTGATAAACATGTTTAATGCATCGCAATGATGTTAATGTATTATTAGCAAAAATTACCACTTAGAATACTACCCCGCAAATATTTCTGAGCATAAAGTGATTGATATTAATTAGTTAAAATAATTTAAATTGCCATTACAGAGTGTATATTTTAAAAGTGCCCTTTTTCATTTTAATTTTAGATGTTTAAGCATGCCTCTTAAATTCCAAATTTTCCCAGATTTCCTTTTAGATGGTTATTTTTATGTTTCAAAATATCTGAAAATTGGGCTTCCCTGGTGGTGCAGTGGTTAAGAATCTGCCCGCCAATGCAGGGGATACAGGTTCGAGCCCTGGTCCAGGAAGATCCCACATGCCACAGAGCAACTAAGCCTGTGCACCACAACTACTGAGCCTGTGCTCTAGAGCCCTCGAGCTACAACTACTGAGCCTGCAAGCCAGAACTATGGAAGCCCGTGCACCTACAGCCCATACTCCTCAACAAGAAAAGCCCCTGCAATGAGAAGCCCACTCACTGCAATGAAGAGTAGCCCCCGCTAGTCGCAGCTAGAGAAAGCCCGTGCACAGCAACGAAGACCCAATACAACCAAAAATAGAATAAATAAAATAAATACATTTATATAAAAAATATCTGAAAACAGTTCAGACCTTATTAAAGGGCTAAGTATTATTACTTTCAATAGATGTGATGTGGTGATTGTTACTTAACAGACCAGTACATCTAATGGGTAGCTGTAGTTGGTTTTATCCACACACATTCACTCCTCCTAACCACTATTTGATTGTCCAGTAATGTACACTGTTATCATGATGATGAACATAGGGAACCCAAAGAGAAACATTGAATATATTTGTAACTAATAAAATTCAAGAAAACTTACTCTTGTGATCATAGACCATCTTAAAGAATAGTTTTAGAGGTATACGTGTGGAAGAGTTAACTTTACCTAAATTGTCCAAGTGTTTGACCTCTGAAATAATGGAACTGTATTTTAATATTTGAAAATGATATCTATTAAAAAAGGGAATATTATGTTAGATAAGAAATTTTTATATACGTGATATGGTGGCCAGTTTATACTGGAGACATTGCAAAGTGAAAGCACCAGATTGTAGTTTTGAAAATGACTCAGTGGATCACTGCCATTTTTGTTTAACCTACAAAAGAAGAAAAGTCGATGAATTTCTAAAGCATTTGTGATGATAATTACATGAATCAATCCCTTTCAGTTGGGCTTTGGAATACTGCAGATATTTTGTGTAACTTCATGGTCGTATTATTCTCATCCATTCACCTAAAAAGTGACATTCCCCTTGCTTAATACAACACTCACCAACATGTGAAGATAAAAAGGTTGTTAGAACTCTCATCCCCTTTGTATCAAGAGATTATACATCGAAGTATATTCACAAAGAGGAACAATGTATAAATCTCTACAGACTGGTATGGGGATGCAGTTATTTGTGCTGTGTACATATGGCATTGTAAATGTCTCATCTGTTTAATTCTTTTGAATTACAACACATGGCTTTGACTTCTTTCAATTTGCTTTCTAGCATTTACGTTTTGCTAGAAATCATTTAACATTGTAGCTCTGGTTATGGTAGAATAGCTGTGTTTTCTCTGTGGTGTTCCCAAGTGTTCTCTTTCATTACAGACATCTGCATAACTGAACACACAAGAGACTGGTCCAGTCTGTGGGGACCAACTACAAGTAAAAATAAGACAAACAACAAGGAAAGATTTAAAATCCTCATATGTCAGAAGGTATACAAGTGGTAGATTATTCTCTGGGGTATGAAGAAAAGCTCTCCAAGAAATATACATGACCACAAGAAGGCAGTGCGGGGTGGCAAGGGGAGAATCCCATGGATCCTTGCCTTGCAAACTGGAAGAACCCTAATGCAATACACAAACAGCAAAACAGGTTTGTATTACAAAGACAAAATACATAGAAAAAGGGAAAAGGGGCAGGATGGCTGAGACCAAATGGTAAAAACACATGAGGCAGCCATGAAAGAAGGTTTAGAAATATTGGGGTGATAGAAGGTGCAAAGAAGCAATCGGCAAAGAAAAACAGAAGCATCATAGTGCCCGCATCTTCTTTGAATCTCTAAACTAGAGCATCACCCAAATGGCATAAGAAGGTAACTAGAGGTTTCCACTTTGATTTTGCAGAAGTAGTTTTTGCCCTATTAATTAATTCATTGATTTTAAAATTATTTTTATAGTTTTAAAAAAATGATTTCTCAACGTTTTACTATAAAATATATGGAAAAAATTTAAGCAAAACTAAATTTCTTCTAGCAAATAGTGAGAAAATATCGAGCCAATGAATATTCAACTCTAATTATCTGATGACATTTTAGTTGAAACTATGGAGATTTTCACTTTTCATGCATGCCAGTTGGGGATATTCAGATCATTCCATTTATGGGATAAATTAGGTTTTAGCCCATGTGAAATAGGCTGTGAGGATACTTTAAAGCTTAACCATAGTGGTTTTGCAGAACTTCTCAGGGAGGGCTTTTCAGGCTGGGATCTTCTGTCCACTGGGGCTTCCTTACCCCTTTATTTACCACCATTGAAAACTGTATCTTAATTTAAAAGCTGTCATTACAAACTGGAAAACAAGATGAATAAATTAACCCATCAATACATACTGCCAGACACAGCAGATTTGAAGGCCCATGTAAAATAAATAGAAACAGGGAAGTCCACATGACACTGGGAAGAGTTCACTATTCTTTAGAGCTATTGAAAAGAAATCCATATAAATCACACGTATTCATAGTAAAAAACCACATGTGCTGTAGTTGGTACTCACTAGAGTAAAGCTGAACAGTCTTAACTGAATTGCTTTCACATCTGATTTTAGCCCTGGCTTGCCAAAACACAAATCAAAAACACCCCACCCCAAAATATATATACGTGTGTGTATATATTGTATATATGAATTGCTTTCACATCTGATTTTAGCCCTGGCTTGCCAAAACACAAATCAAAAACACCCCACCCCAAAATATATATACGTGTGTGTATATATATGTATATATGTGTGTGTGTATATATATATATATATATATATATATATATATATATATAAATTATATAGCTTTTAGCTGCCTCTTCTTTTAAGCAGTAGGTACCACAGTAACTTAAATATGACCTACTGATAAAAATAGGAAGTTGTCTTTTCAGAAGTTATGACCTCTGGCTTTAGTTTTACATTAACCTCAGTAGGCACAGACCTAGGATAACATCCTTTGCCAAGGGAACCTTAATTCAAAACCTTCAATGTTTTTATATCATCTACACTCAAAATCTTGGTCTTTCACTGGTGTGCATTATTTAATAATTTATATCATCTGTGACTAAGAGATTTAGAAATGGCTTAACTTAGTTTGCTCAATATCAGACACTACTGAGAGCTAGTGTTTTGACTTCACATTTTAGGGAAGACAAAGAAATTCAGACTTGGGCAAGACAAAGTAGAACATTCCCTTTCAGTGTCTGCTTTTCCTACTTATTTCATTTCTGTAAGAGTGGAGATAGTGCCAGTTTTCAGGAATGCATTTTGTGGGGCACTGGAATTTCATTCTATTAAGATTTTACATAGCTCTTGGTATCTGCAATGTGCTTTACAGTCATCTGTTGGTAATTAGTTACTTAATTAGATTCTGACGATACAAAAGCTTTTCCACTGGAGCCACTCTGCTTCCCAAATGATCATTCCTGAAAAGATGGCATATGAAATACAAATTATATCAAGTTCTTTAATACGTATCAGAACCAGAAAAAGCTTCTTCTTGAAAATAATAGTTTATGACCTATAACCATTTCACATGATCTGAAAAATATGACAAAATGGTGCCTATTGACAGTTTGATCATAATCCCATTATTTTCCAGGTCACAAATTGAACCTCAAACCCACTTTGTATTATTCTTCATTTTATTTAAATCAAAGACTGTTGTAGGACACCAAGCTCTATCTAACTGTTATCCCATGTTTTTTATGTAACTATCTACTTTTTTTTAATATGACTATATTAGGTTATTTTTCCAAAATCACTTTTCTACATTTCACAGGTAGAAAAACTGAGGCCAAATTGGCTGAAATCCTGTACCACCTAGTCGTTCATGTGTTAAAAAGGAGAGGCTAAAATTTTAGATTCCCTCATCACAGTTCATAAGTGAATAAACATGGTTTTGGCCCTAAACAAAGGAAGTGTTCTGGGTGTCCTAACAAGGATTATGGTAGCAAGCTTGCTTTTTTTTTTTTTTCTAATTCTTAACATCTCTGTTTGATTAACTCAATTTGCAGGACCTAAGGATGGGAAGGATTTACACAGGAAGCAACTATAACTGGGCAGGTTAGAATTCAGACATTTTCTATGAATATACAAAACAGAAGAAGGGACCACAATTCCCTGACACTTTTCAGGGCCCCAGTAAGAGAACTCAGTCTTTGAATAGCCAAGTTGGCCTTGTGTGTATGCAAGAGGTAGGACCCAGACATCAGGATTCTTATTCTTTTTCAACTTTTTAATTCTGAAATTCAACCACTTCTGTTGATGTGGGAGCCAGCAGTATTTGATGCACTCAGTAGTCTGGGCTCTGCCCTGCCTGGCACAGAAATGAAAGGGTAGTGCTAGTTTTCCACACACCTTCACCACGCCTGCCCCACCATGCTCCACCTCAACCCACCATATTGGCTTTTGGTACCAAGAACTGTTTATTGTTTACCTCCTATGTGCCAGCTGGTCAATGCTAAATCGACATTCCTTAACTTCTTTGTGGTCAGCTGGCTTCGCCTACTCTTCTCACTTTCAGTGGGATAAGAATCTGGCAGGGCTATTGATCATTCACTTGGGTTTATTCATCAAAGGACTCTTGCTTGAATTTTCCCTTAGGTAATGCTGGAGGGAAGGCTTGGTCCACTCAGGGTCCTTGGAGTCATGGGAGGTGAGGTGAGCAGTGCAATTATAAGAAGAGACCATCCTAAGCACCAGGCTGCATTGCCACAGAAATACACATTCATCTCCATCACCAAGCTGCTGGTACAGCAGGATGAGTGTGAGCCTGGAGCTGGACAGACCAGGGAATGAACTGAGGTGCTGCTACTTTCTAGCTGAGTGACCTCGGGCGAGAGTCATATAAACGTTTGAGCCTCAGCTTTATTATTTCTAAATGAGGCTAGAACTATCTGTGTTGAAGATGTTTGTGAGCATTAAATTAGATAATCTATGTTAGGTTCAATATCTCTTACACTGTGAGAGCTCAATAAATTAGGGAGCTATTATTTTTTCCATGTTGCCTGTCTCCTTTTTAGATTCTGAGGTCTTTAAATGCAGGCACCATGTATTGTACTTTCTTTTATTCCCCTGAGTCTAGCAAGTTGAGAGCAGAATGGCTTCCCAATGAATGTTTATTCAATGAGCGGAGTTATTTACCCAGAAGAGTAGCAGCTAAGAGGTCATATCCTTGTTTGGCTTAAGAGCACTCAAGATGCCAAGCTTCTGATGCTTATTCTATAGTGGATGTTCTTTTTGTTTATTTTCGGGTTTGTAGGAAGAGCAATTAGACCCTCATAACATGTTTTTTGGACTGTTGCTTCTTTCTGTTGAGTCGCAGAATGAGAATGTTCGTTTTCACAGATACTGCAAGCTCTTAAAATGATGTGCTTTATTGTGTGTCACAGAATAGGGCTTTAAGGTTTGCCTTGTTTTGTTTTTAAAGAATAGATACTTATCAAGGGAAAAAAATGGGCTTTTTGGAGACTTCCCAAATTCTCTGAAATAGATATAGTGGAGGCAATCCCATCTTTTCGTATCATCTTCTGGTAATCTTAGAGGGTTGAGCTGGGCTGGGGGCTACAGGAGTCTACCCCAGCATGTCACTATAGATGCTGAGGCTGTATGTATGTGGATGTATTGGAAAAGCAACACACACACACACACACACACACACACACACACACACACACACACACAC
>NW_006793856.1:1647322-1713179 GCF_000442215.2 Lipotes vexillifer | reverse complement strand
TTTCCCTACAGTGGACAAACGATCTCAGGGATAGTCGATATGTTACTATTGTGTCAAGGGAAAAGTCAATCATAATTAGCTTTACTTTGTGTGGAGGGATTGTTTGTCATATGTGTGAAAGCGAGAGAAAAGGGGGCCTTAGTAACAGCTGACTAAATCTGGGAAGTTAGTCAACAAGACAGTGGAGAATTTAAGAATCACAGCAAGTTGCTTCCTCTGGGCAGGTGAAAATGGCCATTTTTCTGGAGTCCATCTTCCGTACATCGTGTGGCTAATTGATATACTCTTATTTCATGGATGGGTGTGTGAGACCAAGCTAGCTGGTAAAGGGGTGGACATCTCTCTCGCTATGAGTAAGGCTCTCCTCTCTATGAAGTGAGGCAAGTGCGGTGCTAGACCCCAGCTGCAGCTACACAGCCCTGGGAGATGTGCTGGTGGTGCTTGTCTGTAGGTCTCAGCTCGGAGGAAGCTCCAGGCCGTAGTCATGGCCAAGAGGGTGAGCCCAGACTGTTCCAATCTGTGCAGCAGCCTCCCAAAACCTGACTATGCAGCTCCACTGTCTGGTGAAAAGCCAGCAGGTGACTTGCCCCCCACGGAGCAGACAGTGCCAAGAATGCCCTGGGTTCCACAAGCCCTGCTGAGGAAGGGGCTGAGCAGCTTGGCAAGGGGTTCTCTGGTGAGTGGGGTTTGGAGGGGTGACAGCATAATCACGCAGGCATGGAAACTGCAGCATGACGTTCAACATAGTCTTTAAGCTTGTGCTTATCATAGTCAGGGTGGAAGCTCTGTTTTTGGAGATGATGAAAGATGCAAAGTTTCATTGAATGCCTTTAAGTGCCAGGCATGGTGCTAGGTACTGTGTTAGGTACACCAGAGCAGAGGGGCCTCGAAGGCCCGGCTTGGGAGGGAGAGCATAACAGTTTGTGTGGTTTCAGTCACAAACCATAGACAAGGCGACCCACAGATTTCACATAGAGTGGGAGGCATGTGAGCAGTGCTTGGCTCACAGGGGTTTATATGGCAAAGTGCACTCATGTGTTGATTATGAAAGATGATCCGTAGCTGAGATCCCACCATCAATTCTCGGTGAGGGGCTTGTCTCTTGTTTAAGAGTATTTAGATGTGGATTGCCATTGGCAATCCTAGAAAATAAAGTGACCTGGAGGAATAGTGATTCGACAGAAATTTATAGGTTGGGTTCTTTTTTTTTTTTTCCACACACACACACTGTATTTTAATTTTACAAGAGATAAATAAACTGGCACCAAGCATTGTAAATGCATGACCACAACAAAAGCAACAACGATTGCAATTACCAAACACGAAACACACTCACACTATGTCATAACATTGGCATTCAGTCCAGGAATCCTCCACTGAAACAGCTCCTTTACTTTGCAGTGAAAATTGGTTTGTATATTTTTTGCCTCTGAGTTCTTGTGGGATTTTTTTTTTTTATTCAAACAGAAAGTCTCAAAAATTATAATTATCCTCATCAGTTCACTCAGTCTATAGGCTGGGTTCTAATTCTGCCCTGTAATGCACTTTCTGCTCTTGTCTCCAGCTCAGAAGAGGGAGATGTCTACAAACTCTTCAGGGGAGGCAGAATACGTGGGATTTAAAAGCAGCCAAGGGGTCATTCCTTCTTCTCTGAAATAAGGACCATGAAAATCTCCATCTCACAGTGGGCTGTGAGTATCAGGGAGAGAATGTATGCCAAGTGCTAAGCACAATGCTTGATACATTTTAAGTGGTCAATAAATGGTAACTATTTAAATTTTTTAAATTGTAGGCATAGGGCTTCCCTGGTGGCGCAGTGGTTGAGAGTCTGTCTGCCAATGCAGGGGACACGGGTTTGTGCCGCGGTCTGGGAAGATCCCATGTGCTGTGGAGCGGCTGGGCCCGTGAGCCATGGCCGCTGAGCCTGCGCGTCTGGAGCCTGTGCTCCGCAACGGGAGAGGCCACAACAGTGAGAGGCCTGCGTTGCGCAAAAAAAAAAAAAATTGTAGGCATAAGCTTTGGACATACAAAAACCTGGCTCCAATCCCAGGTTTGGTCTTCACTCGTTGTATGATCCTGACAAGTTCCCTCTCTAAGTGTTGGCTTCGTAATCTATAACATGGGAATAATATTAGTACACATTTCATAGAGGTATGACAAGGATTAAATAGATATAAAATCATGAATAAATGGGAAAAATAACAGTATATATCACATAATAAGATTGTAAGGACTAAAAAGATATAAAATGTGAGAGGGCGTGGCACATTGTGAGCATCCAATAAAGAATAACTACTATTAACTTGTTACCCTTTAGAAATTAGCTTCAGAAACCACTTGCTTAGTCCATGAGCTGCTGTCGAGGGAAGTGATGTCTTGTAGGGCCATAATGATGCTTTTTATGGACATTAGCATTCATGGGTATGGAGAGATGTAACATAGGACTGAGTACTTTGAGACTCTTTGTTGCTAATTTGATCACAGAGACACACCTCTGTGTGACCATAAGGGCATTGGTTGACCTTCTTGTGCCTTAAGGCATGTAGACATACAGCTTCTGCCTGGCTTCAAAAGTTCATTGCTTACATGGCCCTTTTGAAGTTGGTTGTATATTCTACAGAGTGCACAGTGTGGCCAGAGGCAAATCTGGCTCTTGTTTAAAAAGAGAAAAAAGTCAAGCTAGCATATTGGTTGCTGATCACGTGAACTCAACAAAGCACTCTCATGTTTGTCAGTAAACCCATGTGTGTGTGCAGGTGTATATATGTGCATACATAAGTTATGTACAAAGATGTGTATACACGTGCACACACACATAAATGTGTATAAAACGTATGCACACAAGCATATGTCTGTGGAGACTGTTCCAGTAAATGCAATTAACAAAGACTGTAATTCTTCACTTGTCAACAAGTATATGTATAGTAGTTTGCTAATGCAAAATATATCCACACCTGGTAAAAACTAATTTGCAGTGATACTTCTTTAAACAAATTTAAAGTTATGTATATGAAAAGAAAGATCATTCTCAACTATTTTAAGTCTTCAGAGCACAATCCTTCATGATCTTGAAAAGCACTAGGATTTATTTTATGCACATCCATATGAAGTAAAATGCACAACTGAATTATCATCTGTATTATAGGACCTAAACTCATTTTCCCCACAAAACATAGAAAATATTGTTGCAAAAATCAATCTTACGGCACCAAGTCCTAGATTACTATATTTTTTAAAAATTATGGCTACATGGTAAAATATACACTTGAAAAGAGAAATAGTAATATTTGTATATTTTGCTTTATGAGTGTCAAATATTCAGATCATTTTGTAGACCAAATATGGAGTAATTTGATGAATGTTTTTTTCCATCCAGATATTTCAGTGTTTAATTTTCATCCAGGTGTATAGAGATACATCACCTAAGGGATGTGATGAGAAATAGATTTATTTTTTTCGAGTCATGAAGATTTTGTAACTATTAGGAAATGTTCCAAAATTTTCTTTTCTTTTTATATGTTTTTAAATAGATAAAGCGAACAATGAAAAAAAACACTGTTCTTTGAGTATGCAGAAACATATTAGAATTCTTCTTTTCAATAAGAACACAGAGAAGCTTTCTTTGTTGTACTAGTTTCAGCCTGATTTTCACCTTAAATTTAGGAAATGTGTATACGCAGCAAGCAGCTATTTGCATGGGTAAGGGAGAGTACCTATTGCTAAAATACACTTTTTGAGCCTATTTTTTCTAGTTATTCACGTACAAATCACTTTTAGTAACCGTGTTAATTTCAGATTTTCATTATTGAAAGCAACACAATGACTTCAGAATGTCCGTGATATTTTGTTAACCCCTGTGGAAGAACCATTGGCAGTGGGAAGGGCCCAAAGATGTTACTACCCAAAGATTTTAGCAGAGAAATGTTCCCTCATAATGGGGTTATGAAAGACACTGCCTCAGTAATTTACTGAAGTTTAGCTTTAGAACAAGCTGTTTCTTTCATGTACAAAGCTAGCAATTCACAGGTCCCAGATGAAATGTATTTTGTTGTTGGAAGCTTTCAAAGATATGGCATTTGGAAATTCCTTAATTAAATTTAAGATTTTAGTCAGACAGTGTGTTCTCTTTGTAACCAGAATGTATTTATTTGGCAGTTGCTTTATTTAGTGATGCTCATTTCACACTGTGAATAACCAACAAAACTCAAATATGTTAGCACTCCAATAGCTTGTTTTTCTTTTGAAAAGAGAAAGCAAAGAAATCAGATTTATGGAGAATGGCCAAATTGAAACCTATTTGGAAGCACCATTCCTATTTGCACAGCTAAACACTTTTGTGTTTTATTTTGAATGAAGGAGTACATAGATGGATAGCTCCAAGTTTGAAACACACATTAGGATATGTGTCTATGAAAACACATTACACAATCAGCGTTCACAGCGGGCTGCCAACTCCTGGAGACTTGCATGCCCATGGGTCATCCCTGGGGGACAGACTGTATATAAATACCAACTGCCAGTTCACAGTTTGTGTAAATATAAAGTCTGTTAGGCCAAGATAACAAGTATAGAGTGTGACACGGCAGTACCTGCCTACGTACATGCAGACCTCAGGATAGCTAGTGCTTGAAATTATTTTACTTCTCACTAAAGCAGCATGCTATGTGCAGACAGATTGGTGAATGAACAATAGCTGTAAAGAATGTGGGGTAAAAAGAACTGAACGACAGCGGTAATGACTTTCCAGAAGGCCATGCAGGAAAGAAAGGACTGTCTGAAGTCTGCATAACTTGGACATCCAGCATTAATGAGAAAAGGAAGAGAGCTTTGGCCCCAGCATCTAATAGTATTTGGTTCATAGTAGGTGCTCAGTAAATATTTGTTGAAAAAGGGACAAATCTTATTGCTTCTACTTCCTCTGACTCAACCTTCCCACTCTTTTTTTCTTCATGGTTGCTGTCAGTAGTCCAATTCACACACTATTTCTTTTGAGGGTAATTAAAATAGCCTCCCAGTTGCTTTTCTTTAGGTCATTGTAGTCTGTCGACTGAAAAAAAAATGCACAACGTGAGAGTTGTGACTTAAGTTTTATTTGGGGCCAAATGAGGGCTATAGCCCGGGAGACAGCATTTCAGATAGCTCTGAGAAACTGCTCCAAAGATGTTGGGTGGGGGGAAGGTCAGTGTTATACATGACTTCAGCGAAGGGGGGACGTGCAGTCAAGCACACATGTTGGCAGAGGCTTGCTGCCAGTCACAAGGAGCAGATGTCACTGTTAATGATTTTAATGCTTTTCTAGAGATGAGGAGATGCAAGAATTAGGCTCATAAAATCTTCTCCTGAAAATATCTAACTATCTGAAGGCCTGTTCTGCCAGTTTTTTCCCAGAGCACAGAGCGCCTCATTCCTGATCTCCACCCTGAACTCCTTTCAGGGTGTGTGGAAGGTCAATGGCTGCAGTGGCTAGTGACGTCATCCTTGTAGAGGCAGATGGCAAGAGACAATTTTTAGTTGGCAAGTCCAACGCAGGCCTCCAGTATCTATTCCCAAATGATCTTTCCAACTGGTTGCCTACCTCCCTCCCCCTCCTTAAGTTTAAGAGAAATTATTTCCTAAACGTTTTTCATGCCATCCCACTTCCCACTTACCTTTACCCCTTTCTCCCCCCGGAAGGTCAGCCCTACCACATTTCCACACTGTGTCTTTGGAGGCACATTGTAGTCATCTCTCCCTCCTAAGACACTCAAAAACACTTTATGTGACTCTCTCTTGGAGGCACTGTTTGCTTCCTGATTTGTAACATTACCAAATGCAAGTTCATGTGCCCAACGAATAGTGAAGCCAAACAAACCGAAAACAGCAGCGAAAGGTTTACTGCAGGACCGTGCAAGAACAAGTGGCTCATTCTCAAAAATCCCTTAACTCCTTTACACCTGAAACTAACACAACACTGTTAATCAACTATACTCCAACATAATATAAAAAGTTAAAAAAAAAAATCCCCAAACTCCTCAATGGGTTTCAGCAAAGCATTTTTAAAGGCCAGGTGAGGGAGGGGCGTGCTAGGGTATGTGATCAGCTCCTACGCAATTCTCTGATTAGTTGATGGTGAGATAACAGGATGGTGTCACAGGGGTTAACGTTATCAATCCTTAGGCTCCAGAAGGCCTGGGGGCTACCTGCTCATGGTCATCCAGTAGTTGATTTCTTCCATTTGGTAGTGGTTTTTAGCATCTGAAAAACTCAGGAAATATTCATGAGATAGTGTTACCTGGGTACTTCAGAGAGGAGCTACGCAGAGGATATGGGGGAGGGATCTGTCCCAGGAAGGCCCCTTAGGGTCCTACTCGGTTACAGTAATACAGGTCTACCTGTTTAGATGAGGGTCTTATGCTTTCCCTTCATCAGCTATTCCTTTAAGGGTTGGAGTTCATAACTTACTCATTTTTGCGGCCCACGTGAAACTCTTTCATAAGTTTCCTTTGTCCGTATAGGGCAGAGTCAGTATTTCTTTATAGTCTCATCCCATCCTGTGCTTCTGATTTGTTCCTTTTATCATAATTAAAATTGTAGAAATAATAGAATAATTTGCTTTTAATGCCATCTCCCTTGCAAGAATGTAAGCTCCACGAGGGCTTATGTTCACAGCCATATCCCAAGTCCCTCGTCCAGTGTCTTGTCCTTACCAGGCATTCAATGAATAAGTGTAGAGATAGGCAGATAGATAGATAGATAGATAGATAGATAAATGATAGATCGATCTATCGATCAGGGACAAACACACTCATACATCTATGCCTTTACGTGGTCATACTGCTCTGCCCTCCAAAAGACCATAATCCAGAGAGCAAGGATGGAAAATTGTCAGATAATATTTGTATCTGATTTTTCACATCCAGTCTCTGTGTGGGAGACACTTTTGTAGTACTGCTTCTTTTCTATGGTACACACTGTCCCTTGACCACACTGTTTATTCCCACTGCATAGTTAGGATCCCTGAATCTGTATCTCTCATCAGGACTTCTCTTGAATTCCAGAGATCCACCTGCTTTCTGGACATCTTCACTTAGATATCCCATGGCAGAGACTGGTTAGTATTGCAGTAAATCATTTCATTTCCTTCTTTCTCCTGGTTACATCTCCAGACCACATTTCCCAGCCCTTTCTGCAATTACGTGTAGCCATGTTTGGTTAATAGAGTTTTGATGAAAGTTCTGTGCACATTTGTAGCTCTAGCTTATAAACCTACATTTACCTTCTATTCTCTACTCACCCCACCCCCCCACCCCACCCCCCATCCCCGGCTGCCTGCCAGATGTTGAAGATCTAACAGAGAACTGTTTGGCCTTAGGGCGTGGCTCGACCACATGGAGCAGAGACATAGTATCCCCACTAATTGGGCTGAACCAAGTACGACATAGTTCTATTTATTAAGCTATTGAAATTTTGAGGTTGTTTATTATAGCAGTAGGCCAAACCTGTCTAATATGTATTTTCCCATAAATACGTCTTCTGCCATCCCATATCTATGTTAGCGTCCTTTCACCTTTGCTCTGATAGAATGCTATGGGTTCACCAAAGTATTTTTTTCCTCATCTCTTATTCCTCATCAGTCAACATCCCTTGTTTCTTATTTAAATTTTTATTGGAGTAACATCCCTTGTTCTTTATTCCTATTCTTACTGTTTTAGTTCAGATTATCATCCTTTCTTGATAATCTATTAAAGTAGCATCCTGAGAGGTCTTTCTGCTTTCTGTCTTGCCTACCTCCCATCTATTCTCCATTTTGCCTACCATCTTTCTTTTGAAAACATTGACCTGATCCTATAACTCTCTTATAAGAACTTTTAAAATTTTAATTAAATTAAAATTTCTTTAGCATGTCATCCACTGAGACCACATCATAATCCATCCATTCCCTAACCATCTTTTACCTACATTTCTAATGTCGTAACTCAGGCTCTAAAACAAAAACAAAAACAATAGCAATATAAAAGAGGTATACTTTTCTCCTAACATAGTACATTTTCCCACACTTTTGATTCTTTGCATCTGATATTTACTTAGCTAAAATGCCCTTTCCTTCCATTTCCTGTTTGACACAATTTCATTCTCTTAATAAGTCTCAATTAAGTAATCACCTTTTCTCTTTTTTCTAACCTTTCATACTGAGTTAATTGCTCTCTCCTCTTCACTCTCACAGCACTTTGATGATCACTCTCTTGTGGTGTTTATTCCTTTGGATTTCAGTTATATCTCTGTATGTGTCTCCCAATTGATTGTGATACTCTAGAGGGCAAGAAATTGGTCTATTTATCTTTGAGCACTCTGTGACTCCGGTGGGTGGCAACAAAGAAAACAGTCCAAAAAGCTTAGTTGAATAAATTTTTAACTATCAAATAATTCACCATCAAAGAAAAATGTGGCCTTATTTTTCACTGTGGGACTAGCTCAACAAGAATGGGTAACTCCTTCCCATCCTGCAAATAGCTAATATAATAAAGACTGATCTCTTTCAATAATAATGATTATGGACATTTAATAAATGGTTATTACATGCTAGGCACTGTGCTAAATCTTTCCGTGCTCCATCTGGCTTAATCCTTGCACTGGCTCTATGAAGTTGATATCATCGTTTCATTTTAGAGTATGTATTCGTTTAAGTTGGTGTACGGTTACGAACAAAGAACAGATGTGAGAAAAGTAGCCTTCTACAGGAGCTACTGAAGAAGTACAACTGATTTTGCCCCCAAAGTGACAAACCACTTGAAAATTTCCTAAGGTCTTTCTCAACTACCAAAGCTTTATGTAAACATTATGAATATATATAGGATAATATATAATCTGGAAAATTCCATTCAAAATTATTTTAAGATAAATTTTTGTCTTCTCTAGATATTTATGAGGTCCCTCTGATACCTGCAGAGACTACTAGGTGCCTAGGAAATCTTTGAACAACCATCAAGCATCTTAAGAGCATTCAAAAAAGACAAGTGCATTGCTCTGGGATGTTTGAGTACACTAGAAACCCTCTGGATCCCACATTTTGGGGTAGAATTTCAAAGGTAAGAAGCAGTAGGCTATCAGGCAAGAGTTGAAGACCACTGAAACTCATGCACATGCTGCAGGTTTTGACAACATTCATTGACAATTCATTCTTGTGTATCCAAATGTTGCCCGATCTAGACTACATCAATTGTGTATAATGTGTATATGGCTAATGAATAATATTTTATAACAATCAAAGACAGACAGGTGGGATTGACACGTATACACTAATATGTATAAAATGGATAACTAATAAGAACCTGCTGTATAAAAAAATAAATTCAAAAAATTCAAAAAAAAAATGACAAGTGGAACTCTTTCTGCCATTCAATGGAACATTAAAAAAAAAAAAAAAAAAACTATTGCTGTCAGCTTAATCGGGTATCACTTGTGCTAGCTCTGTGGACCAGGGCATAGTTGCTTTGATTTAGGAACTTACAGGTGACTTGGAAGGAAACAAATATGTATGAAGCCTGCATTGTTGCATTATTTTCTAAATCACTCCTTTAATATGTCATTCTCTCATTCAAAAAATTCCAGTGTCTCCTGTTGCCTGTATCCCTGAACCCCTTGATCTGGTTCACTTGCCCCCATCTCATTGTCTTCAGTTCTATCTTTCATGACTGCTCCTGACACCCCACCTAGTTACCAACTGCCAAACTCACTCTGGGCTTCCCTGCCCTCTCACCTACTCTCTACTTGTCCCAACTCTACTCATACATAACCATCCAAATTCTATCTCCTCCCTGGAAAATCTCCCCAGTCATATCTGTTAAAAATCCTCTCCTTAGCCCTGTGGACCCTATTGCATACTTAGTTGCCACTTATGCATGTTTCATCTATAGAAGCATTGTCTCATCTTCCTAATTAGATTATAAATTTGTGGACTGTAAGCCCTGTATCCTAGATGTCCCAGAATCCTCCACAGTACAGGGGAAGGGAAACGAATATTTACTGTGTTCCTGCTGTAGACCAGGCACCATGCTAGGTCCTTCATATATATTATCGGTTTAATTTTCCCAACCCTGTGAATTATGTATAATTAACTTCATTTTAGAGATGAAGAAACTAAAGTTCAGAGAGTTTAGATAAATTAGAATGCTTGACCGATAGCAGTCTTTAAAACTGAATTGTAACAAAGATTCTCTTTGGTCTTCAGCACTCCTGTTAGCTTCAGTTATGCTCATCCAGGCTACGTGTGTTTTGCCATTCCTAGTTTAAAATAAAAAAGGTCTAAAATACGATGTTAACTGACCACTGAAATTAATCTCCCAGCATACCGAGATCCCAAGAAAATCCAGCCAATATGAAGTAAAGCTATAACAATGGGGAAAAATGTATTGAATTTCTATTATTTAGTACTTTTGAAAGTATTTTATTATGTTTAAATATTGGCCAGTGAAAATCTTTGTGAGATTTATGTTAAGGTATTCCAAAGGTACTCATGAAATCAATTCAAATTTTGTTGCCCTGCTGGTCTACAGATTCCCTCTAGTTTTGCTCTTTATGCAAATTCTCCCCCACCTCAACTCCTCTTGTTATTTTTCGCTCCTCTAGACTGGAGCTGGGTAATGATGTTCTGAGATCTGCTGTATTGGTGACTGCGCTTTGAGGTTTTGGGGCAGGCTGGGTTGTCTGGAGAGCGGTGGGTGAGGCAAAGTGGGGAGCAGCAGTGGGGAGTACACTGTGGCAGGTCAACAGCGCTTCTGTAACATTTACATAATCCGCCCTGCCATTGGAATAGATAGAGGAGAGTTGAATAGAGCGGCCGCCATACCCACAGCCAGAAGTTCAGTATTTGCAATTCTACAGTAATTTTTTTTTTGAGGACCTTAGAAGGCAGCACACATGCACGGTGATTTATTGTTTTATATCATCCAAATCTTAAGGACACCAATAAATTTTTAAGAGCTTGTCTATTTCCAAGGCTTGTAGAAATGATGATTCTATATTTATCTCAATATATAATTAACAATAATTTATAAGTAATGGGTTTCATGTTCTGAAGACAAATGACTGGCCTTTCTTTCCTTTCTTTTTTTCTTATAAACGTAGTGACTGAGGGTTGGGTTCTGCACAGTGATTTCCATGACACCCAATTTGGCATCTTATACTGCCACAATGAGCTCACAATTTCAGGTGAGGAATAAGCAGGAGCACATGAACCCTCAAGCAAAAGGATGAAATTTTCATCCGAATGTCCTAAAGAATAAAAATGATGGAGATAAAAACAGAAAATATATGACATGGACAAAGTTGTTTCTAACTAGAACATTTTTCAAAGTTTTCTAGGGGCATCAATTGCTCTCTGAGCAGATCGTTTAGTACAGAGCTCTAGTGAGAGCATTAGCAAACGATCCTCTCTGCCTGCAATTAGATTAGTCATGCACTTGCAGGCTGGAATTTATGGTGATTTTTATTCCAGAAGAATCCTTGTTCCATGCTTTTCAGAAAGAAAATAAAGAAAACTACTAAAACATGCACCAATGTTTGCAGAATTCTTTTTCTTTTTAAATTGCTCTTCTTTCATTATAAAGGTTAATTACATGAAAACAGAGAAAGATATAGACCTGGTAATATAGATGTTCTCAAATCTCAAAGATATTGTTATTATTGCTATCATGAATGTCATAAGCGTTTGTTCCATGTATATTTATGTATTTTATGTATTCATGTTTCATGTATATTATGTTCCTTGTATATTATATATTCTTGAACATCTAGTTTATAAACTACTGGAGGGAAAACTTATATACCCTTCTATATCCAGGTATATAGCACGTTATTATTATCATCATCATCTGTGTCATTATCATTTGCATGTAGTAGGTCCTCTATAAGTAATTCTCAATGTTATAAAAATTGACTTAGGGACTTCAGGAAAGATGCTGTATATGTTTGGAAAGGAAAACTTGAGAAGGGTAACTAGTTATTCAGCCTAGTGAATTGTGTGTGATCTCGGCCTATGTCTGTACAGGGTGGTTCTGTTCCAACTGTCACACTGGACTGAACTGATTAGCAAAATCTGTGTGCAGGCGCTGTGATGGCCATGGCTGCTACTTCTGGATTGCAGCAAAAGGCACTGCCCTGTAACAACACTCACCCTGCTGACTGATCTGACCAAGCACTATTGTCCTAAGGATTGGGGGAATCATTCAGCTGCTCAAGCTGTGGGTGGAATTTCATCTTTTACACATCTCTATTTTTCTAATTTGCTTTCTCTTTCTTAAAATGTAAAATACTGAATATGCTTAGCATTTTAAAGCAAGTGTTTGAATCTCAGCTTAAATTGTGCAAATGAAGCCAGCCAATTGTCCAGGTTTATCTGGGATGCCACCTGGTTAGGAAAGTGAAATATCTTACCAATTAGGTGGTTCCTTCTATGGGCCAGGTACCCAAAATGCTGAGAATTTAGTGGGAAAGTGTATATTAATATAATATTATACAACTGCAACAATGGGCATATGTACAAAGTTAAAAAACAGCACAGATAGCCTTAATGTTTAAAATATATTTAAGTGTTACATGAGAATTGTTGCAATGAGAAATGTTGTATGAGAGTGAAAGTTTTGGGCCTAGTTAAAACTGATATGAATTAGAGCCTAACAAAGTAATAAGTTTTGCTATTGTTGACACTTTTGTTCTCAAATTGTTTGAAAATGCTAATAAACCAGAGCTTCAAATGATTATTATGGCTATTAATTAAAGAGCTAACCATTTGTTTAATGGTTAGAGTTATGTTGATTACTATATGAAAAAATACCTGCACTCTTATTAAAGATTTATTTCCTTTACCTTTGTCAGTTAGTAAGAATTATGATTTGCTCATGTTTAGGAACTATATTCTGATATGAGAAAGCTATAGGAATTCCAGGTGAACAGGTCCTACACCTTTACATCTCAGATGTTGCCTTATGCCATTCAGTGATTTGGGAGTAATTGTACAAACAGGATCTTTTATGGTGCAGGCACTGTTATGTTCTAGGCACTGTACAAAGGGATTTACAGCCTGCTTCTCAAGTGTGATCCACGGATCAACTGCACCAGCATCAGCTGGGAGCTTGTTAGAAAGGGAGAATCTCCGGTCCCACCCCAGACCTGCAGCCTCAGAATGTGCCCTGGAACAGGCTCTCCATCCCCGTTTGCCCATTACAGTCTGAGAAGCATTGCTTTCACATTTCATTTTTAATTCCTCACCACAGCTCTGCGAGTTCAGAGGAGGGGGGCGGTTACAAAGCTAGTAAGAGGAGGAGCTCTTTACTCAGATTTGGCCATGTTTCCATATACAGTTATATCCTTCACTTGTTGAAACCTGACATCTTCTTAATTGTCTGGCTTAGATTCCAACACCTCAATCCAATCTTTCTAGATGCCTCCTGTTGCGAAGTAACCTCTTCCCGTTTGAATATCTCACAGTACTTTGATTTTGTCTGTTTTTGCCGTACAACATGGTCTTGTCTCAGATCATTACTGCTGGCATCCATGAGGATAGGAACTGTCTTTCCTGGCTTGCATAGTCTATTGCACCTAGCGTAGCAACCGCCATATAATATGTGCTTAATGGATGCTTGAGTAAATTAACGATTGCCTTTGCCCTTTAAATAAAGTCATTGTATAGTTCATTAGGACAAGTAAATCCAGTTTAGTATATTAACAGCTGCTAATTGCTTCAGGGTTATTACTGCCTGGCTCACATTAATATTAATACTGATAATTCCTACCATGTGTATAGGATTTTATAACTTAAAAAGTACTTTAACTCCTATGACATTTAATCCTCCCTACAATCTTGTGGCATAGGATTCTATTATCCACATTTTACAGATATAGAAATTCATGCTTACAGAAATTAAATGACCTGCAAAAACATCATAGAGAACACCATGGAACAAACTTAAAGTCATCCGATTTCAAGTCTGTGCTCTTTCTGGTGTCTTTTAAAAGCAGAAACATGTGTCTTATACTAAATCAAGAACTATTTTCTCAAATTGTGTTTATAGTAGAAGCCCTCCTGTATAATATACATTTATCGTAAGACATTCTTCATCAGATGAAGACATTGAAATCAGAGATGTAAGAAAAGAAAAATCTACAGGATTTGGTAACTGGTTAGTAATGTGTTAACTTACTAACCAGGATATGGGAGGGATAGAGTGAAAAAGGAGCCCCAGATTTGGAGCTCTAATGGCTGGAGGTGCCATGGAACTGTTGATTCAACACAGATAGTCTGGGGGCTTGGGAGAGAGTGAATGCAGGGGACAAGAGAGGTCGGGGTTCACTGGGTCCTCTTTTTTCCTGCTTCTGGGGTATGGGTCCCCTGTGTTAAGATGGAACTTGGTCTCTGAGTGATTGCATTGTGCCCTGTCACATGAGTGAAAATTAGACTTGGTTGTTTCAAGCAACTGAGACTTTGGGCTTGTTAATAACTAGAGTATAATCTCTATTCTAGGTTACCCTGACTCAGAGATATGTAAGGAGAGCTCTCTGTAGACAGTTGGTTGAGTGAGAAAGCAATTCAGGTTCTTGATTTTACACTCTGTTCTAATTTCTTTCTCTCTCCTCCTCATTGTTGTAAATGAGCCTTCTGTGAGTCAGATTTATAAGAACAGCCACTGGAAACTTTGCTGGTTTCTCACTTGTCCAGGCTGAGAAGTTTAAAAGACTTTTCATCTAATTGTTAATGGCACAGAGTAGAAAGATCTGAGATCTGAAGTTAGAAGTCCTGAGTTACAATTTTGGTCCTGCTTTTCTATAGCTGTAAACTAGGGCAAGTCAATTAACTTGTCTGAAAGCAATTTATTAATATACTAGCTGGTGAATAAAGCTATGCAACTTACACGGTGTGAAGAGCCAATGAGTTGCTCTGGGTGAAAACAGCTTGTAAATTTCAATATGCTATGCAGACGTAGTTATTATTAGTGTGAAAGCAGAACAAAAGAAAAAATTAAGAGTAGCTATCATTGTAATTATCTTCTTTAAAGTAAATTTTATGTTTTTAAAATTAAGACATATTTTTAAAAATATTAACATCAGGATGATGCAGTATTGAGCACAAATCAGAGCTAGTGACTTATTTTTTGGAAAATAATGACCGCCATTTATTGAGCACCTACTATGGGCCAGGCCTGTGCTACATACTTTGCATACTTTGATTTCAGTGTAATAATAACCTCTTGTCACTTACCTTTATATAAGAACAAAATAGACCTTTAATTTAGTGAAGTAAAGAAGAGTTGATTCTAACTGTGCACATTTTGCTTCATTATATTTTTTTCTTTCCCCACAAATCTACATATCCACAGTTACTATACCTTTAAAATGATATTTAAAAAGAATGTGCTAGCACTTATTCTTGGTGTATGCAGCCCATCATGTCTTGAGAGTAGTTCCAAGAGATAACTTGTGGGTGAGTTCACAGGGCAGGATTAGGGTGAGGTGAGGTAGGTGCCCTACCTAGGGAGCAACATTTAAGGAAGCACCACTCTCACTTTCACATCCCGAGAGTGAGTGCCTCCTTAAATGTTGCCCCCTAGGCACCCATCTTACATTACCCTAGTTCCAACCAAGTTGCCCCCATTACAGCCTTGCCAAAAAATTAACAGAAAAAAATCCCCTAAAACATCCTAATATGTACAGAACAATTTCTTTCTTAAAAAAAGATTAAAGCCTCTATAGGTTTTACACAATACTTAGTAACACTGTAAGAAGATTTGGAACTTAAGAAAATTAAGAACAGTACACATTCTATGATAGACCAGCAGGGCAGGACCCACTAAGAAATATTGAGATTGACAGAAACTAGCACAAATCACAAGCCCACAGGTAAGTTTCGATCAAAGACTCAGTGCAAATGAACTTTCTCTGAATGTGTTCTGAGTGTAGGTACCTATGGGCCAGATAGATTCCGTGTTTCAATGTCTTATCATGGGATTTCCTTAGAGAAATAAGCCACTACTTCTGTTTCCTGTTCCCTTCACTGTTAGATGACCATATTATTCTGTAGGCAATTGTTTTCTTTCACTTTTCCATATTTCCATTTTTTTCTTTAATATGTGTATATTACCTCATAATAAACACATTTACAATTAAACAGTGAATTGGACCTAGTATGTTATTAGTTGCTTTTGGCCTCAAATGACTATTTCACACAAGCTCCTCTGCTTGCATCTTTCTCCACACTTGGGTTCTCCTTCAGCTTATTTTATGTTTCTATTTTATTTTATTTTATTTTATTTATATTATTTTATTTTGTCATTAGAACACTTGCCATGAGATCTACCCTCTCTCTTTTAAGTGTGTAGAAAATAATATAAAAGTTCCACAAAAAATTAAAAAATAGAACTACCAAATGATCCAGCAGTCCTTACTTTTGGGTATTTATCCAAAAGAATTGAAATCAGGATCTCAAAGAGGAATTGGCATTCCCATGTTCATTGTAGCGTTATTTACTATTGCCAAGATGTTGAAACAGCTTTAAATGTCCATCGACAGATGAATGGATAAAGGAAATGTGATATATACATACAATGGAATATTATTCAGCCTTAAATAAGAAGGAGATCCTGCCATATGCAACAACATGGATAAACCTTGCGGACATTATGCTAAGTGACATAAGCCAGTCACAGATTCTCCTTCTGTTGTCAAGGTCAAAGAGCTCTCACTCCCAGCAAAGACCAAGCCTTCCTTGTGTGCACTGGGTCTCATGCCCGTTTTACTCCTCTTCTGTGATTCATGTTTTTCTCTTTTCTGGATGGTTGCTGTCAACATGCACACATGCTCTCTCCCATATTTAAAACTATCTTCCTGAATCTCTCATTACCTCTTGGTCCACAATTCCATTTCCTTCTTTACCTTCACAGACAAACCTCATAATTTTCTATAGGACTGTCTGCACTTCCTCAGCACCCCTTCTCTCTTCCACACCCCAGCCAGCCCCAGACATCATTGAAATGGCTCCAGTCAAGGTCACGGTTGACCTCCATGATGTTAAAGCCAAAGGACATTTGTCTCTTTACATCTTGTTCATATTCTCATTAGAATTCGACACAGACGACTGCTCCAATTTTCTTTTGTTTCCGGTGTCACCTTCACCTTCATGTTTGTTTGTTTGTTTCCTACCTTTAAGGGCCATTCAGCCTCCATCTCCTTTGCAGGCATCTCCCTCTTCTACTCTAAGCATATTTTCTAGCAGGGCTAAATCACCCAGCCCATGGGTTTGCATACCACTAGCAGGCTTATGCTTCCCTATCACATATCTTTAGCTCTGTTGTCTCTTTTAATTTCCAGACTCTCATCTAACTTCCAACTTGACATTGCCACTTAAATGTCTAATAGTTTATTCATAATTTCAATGACCTATACAGCAAGACTTATGGAATCTACCTCTAAATCATATTTTGAATCTAGAAGCTTAGACTGGGTAGTAGCTTCTGGAGGACATTAATAGTCTTCTAAATGGCCTCATTGCTTCCATTCTTATAGAGTCACACACTTCCACTTCTATTTTCCAGGCAGCAGCCAAAGCGATCTTTTGAAAATGCAAATTAGGTCACCTCCTAATTAAAACTTTTGGGTATCATTTTGGTCTCAGCTTAAATGTCACCTCCTTGCAAAGGCTTTCCATAACACACAGTTTAAAGTAGCACTTGAGTCTCTTTGTCACATTATCCTGTTTTATTGTCATCACTGCATTTACCAGTAATCCATGGCTACCTGTTTACTTATGTGTAACCTCCGTGAGTATAGGGACAGTCACCTGTATTCATTGCCTTTGCTACAATGCAGTGTTTAGCACATAATATGTGCTCAAAGAGTAACTGAACGAATGAGCAAATGAACTTGTTCAGCAAATTCGGTTGTAATAGGTGGTGACTTTCTTTGGCTATGTCTACATAACAACTCCTTTAGGAGATTTTTCAGTTCATTTGGAAAATCAGATTAATCTTCCCTCAAGTCGCTGGGGTAATTTAGTTGGCTGCTTCATTCACATCTATGAAATGATGGTGTTTCACCAAGACACTTCAGACATGTTACATGGAGGCCAAAATAAGCACCATGTTTGCAATGTTTTTTATAATCATCATACATAACTTGGTATTCTTAAAAACAACAGCAACAAAACAAAAACAAAAAAAACTCCAAACAAACAAACAAACAAACAAAAAAGCCCCTTGTAGCCCCATGGTGAGAACCTTTATTTTTGCCTGGGTTTTGATGTCTTTATTTTCCATTTGCTCACCTAAACATTTTGTGAGTGTGATGTTGGTCATTCCAACCCAGATAACTTTTGGGCATATCACATATGATCTTCATCCCCCAAACAGCTATCTATTTCCAAATTTTCTTTTTCTCATTGTATAACTACAGAATATCTAAAACCACAAAGTACAATGACCTCACCTGGCTTTCAGTACCTATAAACTTACTGGAAGAAGGCTTCTCCACAAGTATACTGCAACAACTCAATTTCAAACTGAGCTCAAACCGCCTTGGTTTTATGTTTACTAGTAGGCAGGAGAGAGATAATATTTGTGTCCTTACCCTCAATGTAGGCACTCTCTTACTATGTCACTGTTGGGTTATTTCCCGTGAGCCCTCTTCCCTGGTGTACAAGTGGCTTAATTAAGAGTGTTTCTGAGGAGCTGTCTGTCTCCCCTTCAGAGAAGCTTCGTCTTCTGAAGTTCCAGCCTAAGATTCCTCTCTAGTACAGTTAGAATCTCAACTAAGCACACAGTGAGTGCCACATCTTTATCACTGTTTAGAGTGACTGTTGTTCAGCAGAAGACACAGGCGTAATCCATCTTTGTCTTCCCCCAGCTAATAACCCAGGGTGTAGTAGGTCAGGTGTGCCTCTAACATTTGCTGCTGCTACATTTGTCCGTGCTGAATAAACTCCTTGCAACGAACGGCCTGGCCCTTATTGTTTTCAGAACCTTGACTCTCCTTACCTTCTCATCATCCAAATTTATTTAAGGATGAAACTATTAGAAACACAATTGGTGAATTAATGTCATAGGGACTGCTGCTGGCAGCTCATCAATTTTTGATATGCCACTCAGACAAATGAAACATAAGCCACCCAGAACAAGGGGACCTTTTGACACTTCAAAGGAAACCCCTATGGGTGGTTTCCTCTTGAAGCCACACTAAACTGGCTCGATCTCCTCAGCTGGAAGCTGCCAATGTCTCATTAACCCCTAAAAAGGCCCGGCATGAGCTTTTCTTTTCAGCTATAATTATGCCAAGCACTCCTGTTATACTGCACTGAATCGCAACACTGTCACCAGCACATTATAAACATCCACCCTAATTGAAAAGCAGATTAGATTCTTGTGTTAATTAGCCCAAAAGCCCGCCCACTTGCATGAATTATGATTGCCTCTTAAATACTGAGGATGTTGAAATCCCTCAGAAAGACAAGGCAGACTTAATTGCAATAACCTGCAAATTAAGTTTAATTTACTTTAAATTTACCGGTTTAGCAGGCTCATTTGATGGTGTTAATGTTCTAGCAAATTAATTATCTGAATTAGTCATGCCTGGTGGAGTTTTGCAGCCGAATACATTGTATAGTGGCCTATTAATAACAGACAAACAGGACAGGATTAATGAGAAGATTATGCTCAAGTTCTTAAAAAAAAAAGGATCTTGCATGAATTCAAATATAATCACCAAAGTGCAAATACAGACACAGAATATAAACAAACTGAGATTTATTACACTCTATCGCATGCCATCCAGGAGAAACAGTAAAACATGACCGGTGAAATATCAGACAGCAAAAGCCCTATTCTCTATACTCCTGTGGAGTTCTCACGGCAAACTGTTTCCTGTTGGTGAGCATTTGTTAGTCCCATAGACAGGCAATGAATGGCAGAGATGGAACTAATAGGTTAGTTAGAAATAGCTACTCTCAGATTAATTCTGTTGCCTTCTTAGTAGTTTATAAAACATTAAGATGCTTTCTGGGGGCTTCCCTGGTGGCGCAGTGGTTGAGAGTCCGCCTGCCGATGCAGGGGACGTGAGTTCGTGCTCCGGTCCAGGAAGATCCCACATGCCGCGGAGCGGCTGGGCCCGTGAGCCATGGCCGCTGAGCCTGCGCGTCCAGAGCCTGTGCTCCGCAACGGGAGACGCCACAACAGTGAGAGGCCCGCGTAGGGCAAAAAAAAAAAAAAAAAAAAAGATGCTTTCTGGAGCCCACTTGTAACCATCCTCTTTGGCCAGATCAAAATGCTATTAACGATAAATAATCTAAAACAGTGATGATCTTGCTACCACTCTTATCTTTGTCCCAGTACTTATCTGCCAAGGCTGGATGTGGGAAATTTAGGGAGGGGGAGATTCAGAAGGATGGGTGTGCAAAGGTTGGAGAGACTTTTAGAGCGTTAATATCTTTGGAGAATCTTCCAGATTCACTCCTCTATGAGGATAAGAAGTGAATCTTATTCCTTTTGTATCCCCAAGTCCTAAGACAGGGCCTGGAACATAGTAGGGACGTAACATTTATATATTTATTTCGAATGGATGAAACACAGAATTAGCTTAGTGACGGTTTTGGAAGAAGCATTGCTCAGCTTGGAGAATATTGTTGGGTATTACTCCTAACAAATATGGAATTTCTCTCAAAGTCCTGTGCCAGGGCTTCCGTTGTTATAAACAGGCTTTCTCCATTTGGTTCTGCAGAGACATACACTCAGGCTCTCTCTCTGCCATCCCCAGCAGAAAGAAATCGCCTCTGGGTGTCAAGCTAATAATCTTTGACTGGCTCGAACTGAATATGGCCATGCAGTGATTGACCTCAACATGCCAGATTATTGATTGGGCTGGAGATGCGTGAGCCATCATTTTCTTGGAACAGTCACCGCTTTTGTCTTGATCCCCTCCGCAGCTGTCACACTGTGGTGAGCCATTGAAAGAGGCCACATTTGCATCCTTTCTGCATTTGTGCTTCTCTGCTTAAAATAAAAATGCCACCACTTGAAAGGGAGGCTGAACCATTGATTCTGGTTTTTAAAAGATTATCTCATTAAAAGCCAAGGGTTTGGGTTTAGTTGGGAGTGGTGTGCGGAGGCATGCAGAATACATAAACTTGCTTTATGGGGCGTATTTAATTTGGGGGAGAAATAATGAGAATAAAAATTGTTTCAATATGTTTTCTGCATTGTGTCAATATATCACACAGCTCCTTTCTGGAGTCACATTTGCTGTTAGGGTGGTTGTGTTTTTTGCTGTTTTTGTTGTTGTTGTTCTCTGTTGAATTATAATTTGCAGCAGTAAATGAAACTGGCACAAAAGCAGGTGTTATTAAAACTGGGCAGGAAAAAGACAATAACAACATAATTCCACTTTAAAGGCCGATATGTGTATGGTTGAAACGACTTTGATTGGACCCCATAGGGAATAGAAAATACACCATAAAGAAAATGGATTTCAGTGACACGTAAACAAAAGGCAAATGACTAATATATTTACATATAACATGTGGTGTATTCATTGCACACCATGGTGACAGAATTGTTTATTTCATTTATAATTTATACAGCAAAATCTTATTAAATGTGTAACTAGTTTGCCAGATGATAATATACGTAGGAGTTTAGGCTTCTATTATAGAATGTCATTAACAACAAAAGATTTTCATTTGTGAGTTAATTTTTTTCCTAGTCCATTCTTTTCGGCAGTGTATGCTCTGAATAGAAGCCTGACTCTCTTCAATTATGGTGGCGCTACGAAAAGAAGAGGGTGGTCGGAAAATTCTGGAGAAGAGCGCCCACTGGCCAAAATAAGACTTCTCTTCCGCTGTTTCCTAGAATATCAGTCTTCAGAATATATAAAGGATGATGGATAGGTGTGTATGAACTTCAAGACGATTTCAGAGATCCTAGAAAAATTCTTCTCTGGCAAACAAAATTCTATCAAAGGCCAGAAACACCAGAATTTGAGACCTGACAGGGACTGCTTCAAAGACAAAAGGGTCCTGTGAGTAAGTGTTGTAAAGACAATGATTTCACTGCGCTCCCTTTTTGTCTGATGGGCCACTGGGCTAGGGGCTTTAAGGAAATTCCAGACACTAAGGGTGCATGCAGTTTTATGGATAATCTTTCTCAGGATATTAACTGGGCAGGAATTTTCTCTCTCTCTCTCTTTTTTTTTTTGCTTCCAACACTACAGTGTGTACATGGTCTCCCGTGTGACAAAAAAGTAGTCTGTCCTCGTTCTCATTATTTATTTTCAGAATAAGAAAAGTACCCCCCACCTTTAGAATTTTCCTTCATGCTGTGTTATTTAATGAGGATTAAACCATTTCAGAATGTTTGTAGTGAATCTCTTTCCAAGCCAGGAGAGGGGTGCTAGTTAGGGGCAATGGGATGGGTAGGGTTTGGGTGGGGGTGGGGGGGTAGAAGTGAGGTGGTGGAGAAATGCTTTTAAACAATAAAATGTATTTTACTTTCAAGTCTTGAACTGTCAGGCTTCATTCCAAATAATGTATCCTGACAGTTCATAGCTCCTCTTAAAAACTGGATGAAGCTTTTGCAGTTGCAAACTAGTGTGATAAAACATGAAAATACTTTATTCAGGTAAATTGGAAATAGCTGTTCAGCCTGGTTAAGTTACACAGAAACCTTTTTCTCTCTAAATTAATATACTGTGCAAATATCTTGCCTGTGACACCCTAGCTATATGCTTAATAAAAGCCCTTCCAGTGAAAACTGTGTTTCAGTGCATCAAAGCATTAGTGAGTGCTCCAAACCTAAAGCCAGATAAACTTGTACATTCAAAACAAACATGTGAAGAAGCAGATCTTAGTGTTGCCAGTAATAAGTGGAAAATACAAAGAACACATATTTATTCAGTTTCTACTCTTGGCCTGGGAGAAGACAAAGAACTACTGTTTTATTTTTTGCACATTTTTCCATTCATTGGTTCCATAATTGCTCAAGAGGGGAGAAGGCAACTCAAGAGCACCTTCCTTGGGGTCCCAGAAAGTGTCCAAATAACAGCAACAATAACAACAACAAAGAAGGATTTTAAAAATAGAAAGAATGAAGCTATTTTCTTTGATTGAGGCTCAATGTGGCCAGTAGTATGATGAAACTACTGCTAAAAAAGCTAAAGGGTGTCTAGGTTCAATTAACAGATGTACGGAGTCTCGAATCTAGGAGGGGATATTGCTGCTCAGATCACATCTGGACTAATGTGCTTAATCCTGGGCCTGAGAGACACAAACTAGCTACTATTTAGAGAAGAGTGAAAGAGGTGGTAGTAAAATATGAAATTGTTACATGAGAAAGAGTTGAGGGAACAGGAGAAATTCCTCATTCAGAGAGATTAGGTGCTAGCAGAAGATGCATGGTCATTTGGTGGTTTTGCAGAGGCTTTACAGTAGCATATTTTTCCTTCCTCACTGAATAATAGTAATTGCAGTAGTAATAGTAATAATAATAATAATAATAATACTGTTCTCAAATTTACAAACTTCTTCTTACAAGTATAATTTTATTTAGTAACCCACACCTTGAGGAGAAATTATTATAATCTCTATTTCACAAAGGAGCAAGTGGACTCAAAGTAGCTAAATTCCTTGCTCAGAGGGGTACAGATAATAAAGAAAAGTCTTGGGACTCCAAGTCTACTGACTCCAAATCACAGTGGGTAGCTGGACCAGATTATCTACAGGATTCTTTTTAATCTTCAGTTTTTATGATTTTAATAAACTTAGAGGTTTAGGAAAATGTTCTTCTTATCCATTTATTTAGGCAAACTCTTATTAAATTACTTGCTAAGTGTCAAAAACTGGGAAGGTACTGAGGCTTGTAATATGAATAAGGTATGGTCAGTTCCATTGAGGATCTTGCTTTGTGAAGGGGAACCAGGAAGTAGATCATTAGAATGTCTTGTGACCAGAAGGGAGTGCACTATAGGAAAAGCTAAGAGAGAAAATTATAGTCATAGTTAAGCTATGTCATGAAAGCTGAAAAGAGAAAATGGGAAGAAGAGGGTGGGGGAACTGAAGGACAATTTGGACAGAATTCCTTAAAAGTCCTTGGGATTTGTATTCAGTGTATATATTTGTGCCTTTGTAGGTTGATCAACTCTTCCCAGTTTGCCTAGGACTTTCTCGGTTTTAGCAATGAAAGTTCCCCATCCCATGGAACCTCTCCATCCCAGGAAAGCCAGGATAGTGGTCACCCTACCTTATGAGGTTTATACTAGACACATGCAGTAGAGGTACAAAGCATATGGAGGGTTCCAAACAGAAGTGAGCTTTGAAGGATAAAACATGGCCAAAATATATATGTTATTGCTAAGATATCAAAGTATATTTGATATTGCTAAGAGAATCATTTTGGTTCAGTTTTTTCCTCTATTGTCATAGAGCTAAATGCTAGGTGATTTCTGAATACTCAGTTGATCCCAACAAGAACTAAAGAAAAACAAAAACCTGATTGATCTTAAGATAGTTAATTCAATAGCACTAGCCACATTTGACCTTTATCCCTAGTTTCTAACACCATTTAATACATGAATTATCTTTTTTGGCAAATAAATAATATACGTAATATGTGGGTGGCTACAATAGAACACACCTATAATTTGGGATTATAGGAAATGGCCACCTTCTAAAAATTAAAGTTGTAAAAAGCCAACAAAAAAGTATTGAATGGATATCTAGGAGAGAATCCTGCCCTAAAAGATGCATACTAACCTGTGAGATTTGGGAAATATCCAAGCCCTATCAAGGTGATTAGAGAGCATATTCAGGTATGAAATGTAGGCTTGCTGCAGAATAATAGGTTAACTAATAGTCAGGTATGGGAATAAAATCCAGAAAGATGATATTAATATGTCACGTCTCTAGGATTCTCAATGGAGGGGGTGTATAGTCCAGCTAATTTATGTTCTTAGTGGCAATAATGTAACAGCCCTTCCACATTTGCCAACTACCAACTTAACTCTACTCTGATTTCACATAGTTATTTGACTTTCCACGAACATTTTCCTTGGGTAATTGACAGTCATCATACTGGACTGTAAGCTTTGTGAGGGCAGGAAATGTGTCTGTCTTAGCTACCTTTGTCTCTATGTGTCTAGGATAGGGGAGAGCTTAATATTGGTTGAAAGAAATGGATATAGCTTTCTTTTTATTTTCTGATCCCTCTCTTATACATCTGATTAGCATTGATCCGCTTTGAGTTATTGAAGACCTTGCATTTGGAGTTCTGTAGACCAGAGTGTTGTGGGCTGAATTGTATTGTGCCTGCCACGCCCCTGCCACAAATGCATATGTTGAAGTCCTAACCCCCCATACTTCAGAATGTGACTGTATTTAAAGATAAGGTCTTTAAAAGGGTAACTGAGTTAAAATGAGGTCCCTGGTATGGGCCCTAATCCAATATGACTGGTGTCTTTATAAACAGAAGAGGGGCACAGACAGGCACAGAGGGAAGGCCACGTGAGGACACAGGGAGAAAGTGGCTATCTACAAACCAAGGAGAGAGGCCTCAGAAGAAACTAACCTGTCAACATCTTAATCTTGGCATTCTAGGTGCCAGAAATGTGAGAAAATAAATTTCTGTTGTTTAAGTCATACAGTCTGCAGTACTTTGTTATGACAGTCCTAGTAAACTAATATGCAAGGCGAGGCTGCCCATCTGGGAGGGAGTGCCACCTGGCCTCTTTCTTTGACATTTCTGTTCAGTCACAGAGTAAATGATGGTTAAAGGAAGCTACTACTGGATCTGTTTTTCAGATAATCACATTAAGGCTCAAAGAGGCTAGAAGTTAAGCTAATTTCAAACATGAATAAGCAACTCATTCATTATTGCCTTTTAAAAGTTTGTTATTTGGAACATTATTCCTAGAAGATAAGTAGAAAAAAGAATTCTAAGATCAAATATGTTTGGAAACACTGCATACAATTTCTTCCTCTTAGCTATTCACACAGCTTATTAACATATTAAGGACTCTAAGTGACACTGCATTTAGGAAGGATGTTTAATTTTGTTAAATCTAGTATTTACCAAATGTTTTTGACCAGAGAATTTATTTTCCTATAACAAACATCTCAGAAAATCTAGTACAATGAGTATTCTGCTGACAATATTTCAGTAAAAACTCATCTATCGGCATCCATAAACTAATCTGCATTGTTGAATGGAAATCAAATTCCAAGGCGGTCAAAAGGTAAAAACTACCAGTTATAAGAAAAATAAGTCCTGAGGATGTAATGAGAAGCATGATGACTATAGTTAATACTGTATGGCATATTTGAAAGTTGCCAAGAGGCTGTATCTTAAAAGTTCACATCACAAGAAAAAGAACTGTAACTATATTTAATTAACATCCATGTTAACTAAACTTATTGTGGTAATCATTTCAGAATATATATATATATATATATATATATATATATATATATAAAATCTTTATGTTATACACCTAAAACTAATACAATGTTATATGTCAATTTTAAAAAAGAAAAATAATATGAAAAAGAATATACACATAACTGAATCACTTTGCCATACACCTGAAGCTAACACAATAATGTATATCAATTATAGTTCAATAAAAAGATAAAAAATAATGAATGATAGATTTAAAAAATTGTGTTTTCTTAATAAAGTACCAACACTATTGTTAGTCCATGGGAACATTGGCCTCAGTGTCTCTCAAATAAATTGATGGCACATGCTGTTTCCCTCTGGCCAGACTGCCCCGCCATACTTGTCCTCTTGGTCATGTTACAAAATCCTTCTCAAGTTTCATCTTGTTTGTGTAGCCTTTCCTGATCCTTTCTTCTCCCACTTTCCACCGGATCATAAGACATAATCCACCATACTCTTTTCTGGATTGCATTCTGGTACACGCAATTAGTGTCCTTTTGTATTGTACTTACTTGGTTACATTGCTATTTCTCTTCTTGATTGGGAGACTCTTGAGGGCAAGACGTGTGTCACACTCATTTTCTATCTTTGACACAGAGTGTCTGACACTTGATGAGTGCCCAGGGAACGGTGGCACACTGAATCAGTTCCTAGTTTTGTGAGTAGCCCTTTGGTGCTGTATTCTCTGGCCACCTTACCTGGCCTACCTTTTTAAGCATATTAAACTCATCCGATAAAAGTGTCTTCTCAATAGAATGCTCTAGAGAAAACGACCAACACCTTTAAAATACTAAAATCAGAAAGCAGGATTAAGCAACAATCGGAGTCAGTGTTGCTCATTGTTTTGAATAACAATAGCTCCCACGCATTCCACACCAACCATGAGCCGGTCTGTGCTAAATGCTTTGCGCACACTGTCTCTTTTCTTGTTTTTTTAAAAATTTTATTTATTTATTTATTTATTATCTTCGGCTGCGTTGCGTCTTTGTTGCTGCGCGTGGGCTTTCTCTAGTTGTGGCGAGTGGGGGCTACTCTTCGTTGCAGTGCACGGGCTTCTCATTGTGGTGGCTTCGCTTGTTGTGGAGCACGGGCTCTAGGTGCGTGGGCTTCATTAGTTGCGGCACACGGGCTCAGTTGTTGTGGCTCACGGGCTCTAGAGCACGGGATCAGTAGTTGTGGCTCATGGGCTTAGTTGCTCTGCGGCATGTGGGATCTTCCTGGACCAGGGCTCGAACCCGTGTCCCCTGCATTGGCAAGTGGATTCTTAGCCACTGCGCCACCAGGGAAGCCCCGCACACTATTTCTATATGGTAATGACGGCTATTGGTTCTCTGTTGCCTCCATTTCCAAACAAAAGCACAGACGCTATTGGAGACTCAAGCTGAGTTGACTGTTCTTGTTTGGTGACTTGTGGGGAAATAGGTGGTGAGAAAGAAGAGTTTTCTCTTGCCCAACTTCTTCCTCTATCTATATTTGAACAATCTCTATTTGAGACCTCCCAGGTGAGCAAGATGTATACAGCACCCTGTATCCCACGGGATGGAAAAATTTGGCTTATGTGTCATTTGCCTGTGTAAATGTCTGAAGAAAAGAAAAAGATACTTATCTGGGAAAAGGGGTAAATCTTCCTCATTGATTCATTTACTCATTGATTCATTAACTCAGCTATTACATCAAGATGAGTAGGACATGGTCCTTATTCCCTGGGAACTCTCAGCCAAGTGAGAGGTATTAACCACCACACCACGAGATAAGTGCCATCTTGGAAAAATGAACTACGTGCTGTACAGGCCCAGAGGAAAGAGGCCTCATCCCAGGAATGTGCGTTGCCTAGGGTATTTTTCAGCTCCATAGAACTCTCTGTCATATCCTTACTGGGGCTATGGTCATCCTCAGTTTCTTCCTTTCTCTCATGAAGTATAGCAAAGATAAACATTCAATAAAAAGTATGTATTAAAGTTTAGAGAAAAAATAAAAATTATTTCTTCTAAAATTCACATGGACAAAATGGAGATTTCCTTTGCAATAACTTTCAAATAAAGAGCATATATTTGAATGTGCTCAAAGTTAATATCTTTTTACTTTGCAACATAAAATAATCTTATGATAAAAACAGCCATCATGGGCTTCCCTGGTGGCGCAGTGCTTGAGAGTCCGCCTGCCGATGCAGGGGACGCGGGTTCGTGCCCCGTTTCGGGAAGATCCCACGTGCCGCGGAGCGGCTGGGCCCGTGAGCCATGGCCGCTGAGCCTGCGCGTCCGGAGCCTGTGCTCCGCAAATGGGAGAGGCCACGACAGTGAGAGGCCCGCATAACGCAAGAAAAAAAAAAAAAAAAAAAAAAAAAAAAAAAAAAAACAGCCATCATGATTATAATAAATAACTTTTCATTATCCAATCTTTTCCCAATAACCAAAAAAGCTGCAATATCTCCAGTGTTTAGAACAATGCTTGGCGCATAGTAGGTGCTATGTAAATATTTTGTTGAAGGCATAAAGGGCTGAAGAACTTCCTCTTTATTCTTAGCAGAATCTGGCTGGTGGAGAGAAAGTTGGAGTGATTGCTTCTTGGAAGGAAGAGCAAAAGTGCCTAAAATCCATTTCCTGCTCTATTGGTGAATTATTAGCATTATTATTATTGCTATTATTGTTATTTCTTTAAATATACTGCATTTGCTAAGCATATTCTACTTTTGGAATTGTAACTGAGCAGGGACTCTGTGGTGCCTTCCTGGGACAGACCCCACCCCCCCCATATCCTCCTCCTGCTTCTGTTTTGTAGAAAAACTTTAGCCTCTTAGGCCTTCCCTGAGTTCCAAAGAGTACATTTAATCAAAGAAGTGAGACAATACAGAAACAAAGGAAAACAGTCAAGCAAGACAATATAATAATAGTGTAGGCATTAAACAAACTCAAGGGCCTTTAGGCCCTCCACAAGGGCTATAGATAATATTCTGAGCCATGTCCTTTGAGCTGTTTTTCAAATACTGAAACACCCACCAGGTAGAAGACGTTAACTGCATGCTGCCCACAAGTGTGTAGACCCGAGACATGTTGGAAACAGAAAGTTGATGAATCCCGGTTATCTTACCACCAACTAATCAGAAGACTGTCCATGAACTGATCACCTACCCTGTAACCCTCTGCCCCACTCTGTCTTTAAAAACCTTTTCCTGAAAACCATCTTGGAGTTTGGGCCTTTTGAATACTAGCTGCCTGGACTCCTTGCTTGGCACCCTGCAATAAATGTTACACTTTCCTTCACCACAACCTGGTGTCAGTAGATTGGCTTTATTGCACATGGGCATGCAGACTCAAGTTTGGTTTGGTAACAGAAATACTGTATGTAATCTCCTAGTCACCTTGTGAGGCAGGAGTTTTTCTCTTTCTTATTTTATTGCTGAAAGAATTACAACACAACCAGTTTAAATAACTTGCCTTCTCTCTCCACCGATTTGTGGCTGACTCAAGATTAAGATCGTCATTTCCTGACTCTAATCAAGCAGGCCACCTAACGGTAACATATGCGTTTCAAAGAAAGGATAAATAGGCTGCAAAAGTCAAGATTTTGAGAGGAAAATAAAGACAGTGCTAAGATTTTTAAATAGTGCTGATGAAGAACAGCAATAAATTCTGGAATTATTATCTCTGGAGAAGTGAAGAGTGACGCGAATCCTTAATGATGGTATTAAATGATGGTGTGTGATTATTCTAACCGTATGATAGATCATAAAGAAAAATGAAGATGTTCCCATCTTTTCGACGTACAGAATTACGGTGAAACAGCTAGAGTTGAAGGCTACAAATATTTAATCAGCAATTCTGTCCAGAGCTCTCTGTTAGAGAGGAGGAAAATGTACCCTAAGAAAGCTCAGAAGGCCAGTTTGGGAGCTGATGTAGTGTTGGATTGCTCTGAGATTCCCTGAAAGCTCCTCAATCCATCCTTCTCATGGCCCAGACCCAGTAGAATCACTGGCTGGTTAGAGTCCCTCTAGCTCACCAATCACGGCTTAGCCATCATGAAGTCCAGACTTATCAGATATTTGATGGTATACGAACCCAGAAATTGCTTCATCTCCACAGAGGCTTACTGTTGGACATTGAGGTCACAAAATATGATGACGTGATATGGAAAGGGACAAATCAATTGCCTGCGTGCCTGATAAGATGAAGACTTAGGCTGAAATATCCTGGCATTCAATAAAGATTCATTTGTCCACACTAGCTGCTGGCCATCTGGATTATGTTAATTTAGTAGAGCTAGGCTCTCTCCTACTCCCTAAACTATCTCACTCACTGAAGTTTTCCAAGAACTCTTTCACTTTGTATTTTTGCCAGAGTTACTGTCTCAAAACACATGTTGGGTAATGTCCTCCTCACATCAGGGAATGGGACATAGTTACAGAAAACACAGAAAAAAAACTCAGGTGTCTTACTTGGCATTCATGGCCCTTTGGAATCGGGCTCTAATCCACCCACACACACCCTAATTTTAGCGATGTTGGTAAGGCGAGGCACAGGCACCAAACTGGATTCATTTTATTTCTCCTGTGACTGGTGCAGGCTCTGACACAAAGCAGGTGTCCACTTCATGTTCCTTGAATGAATGGCTGAATGAGAGACACAGGGCACTTACCCAACCATGTCTTCCCCTGACCCCAACATTGCATTGTGTGCACTGCACTCTCTTCCTGGAAAGTCTTTCCCTCTCATTTCCAATTTTAGTTTCATTTATTATAGACCTATCTGTTCATGGTCCAGGTCAAATGACTGCTCCCAGTGCAACTTTCCTGGATGTTGGAATTCATCTCTCGCCTCTGTTTTCTGAATCCTCTTTGTGGCTGTTGCTTTTATGATACTTCTACACTCTGGCCTAGATTACAGCTTCTCGTGCGCACATCTCTTTCTACCTAATAGAATATGAATCCTGGCAGACAGGAGAAGTATATTACTAGACTCTGCGTCATGCATCATACTTTGAGCATGAAAGGGTCTAAGTAACTTTTATTTAGCCAGAATCCCTTCTTCCTGCACTCACCTTCTGTATTCCCCCAGCTTCTCACTTCAATTTTTCATTTTCCTCAGTTCACACCTCACTATCCTGTTTCAAGTGGTCACCCCCTACTCAAGCCCCACATGTCTCTCATGTCTCCTCCTCAGATCTTTTAACCACTCCTGAAACCCTTGGCTCAGGCCCTCCTCTGTCTTTTTGGGCTGCGACTCCTCTGCACTTTCCCCTGTAATGAGTAAGTACTTGAGCAGTAACAGTGACTGTTTTGGTGACATAAGAAAGACCGAGAGGTAGATACAGAGATGGTGGCCCTTTGACCCTTGGAGTGAGAATAAATGACATACACATTATAGAGGAAGATTGTGTCTCTCCAAGGAGGACCGCTCTCTACTTGGCTTCTGCCCACATCGCTAAGGTTGACTTTTCCTTTGAGGAGGACCTCACAAGCCTTCTCTATCACCAGCTTTGCCCCAAAGTCTCCAAGTATCTCCAGGTAATAAAATGGGAAGAAGTAGTAGGTTAGTTGATGCCAAAGAAATGGCTACAACAGGAGTGATGTGAGGAATGGTTTGGAGAGTGGGGCAGAGTCAAGGTGTAGTCTAGGAAGAAGGGGACCAAGCGCAGGGTAAGGGGGGCTGGGATGCTCCCTGCTCTTCTGTGGTGAGGCTGTAAAGAAGAAACAGTGAAGATGATCAAAGTTCATTTAGATCCGTATCTTCCCATCCTAGCCAGTTCAACTTCCCTTTTTTCTCACTGTCCCAGTAGTTCTTCCTTTCCTTAAACTCATGTATGCATATCCTTCCTCCTTTTCATCTTAACTTGGTTACCCCTTCTGGATGTTTTTCCATCAGGACCTGGGGTTCTCAACTTTTTGGCTTTTTGGTCTAAGTCTGTCTGAGTCATAACTCTTTCTGAGGTGGATGTGTATCCTCAGTTGCTTCTATTCCTGGTGGGAGATAGGAGAGGCTTGTGGCTGGAGGGATCCCTGGAATCTTCCACCTTCTAGCGCTATCTTAAGGAAGCCCACCACCAGGAATAGAATTTCCCAGTGTTTGGCTCCCCATCCTGAACAAAACTGGCTAAATTACCTGAGGGTGCCTCTCAGAAACTATCTGCAAGGGTGAGTGGCAACCAGAGAGAGGAAAAAAGAGAAACAGCTACAGAAGAGGAGAGAAGTGCCTGCCCATGGTTTTAAAGCTGAGGCACAGGATGGAGACAAAACCTTATGATCAGCCAGGAACCCAAAATATCAAAAATTTTTTGATGCCACATTGAAGGGCCATGATACTGGGCCTTCTCTCTCAATAACCCTCCTGCAAACAAAAGAATGTTTCTTCAGCAGGCTGACAGGTGAGCAGCCCCAGTTAACTACTTCAAAAACCTATCAAAAAGAGTCCCTTAATTTTTCATCCTTTTAACTCACTAATCAGCTAGTTAATTTCTCTGTCTTCATGCAATTAGCATGTGCCTGGAAAACAGAACTGTGCTAAGGTATGGAAGTGGGGGCTGTTTAAGAGTGGAATGAGTCATGTCAATTTATACAGATATCGGGACTTCCCTGGTGGTCCAGTGATTAAGACTCTGAGCTTCCACTGCAGGGGGCTCAGGTTCGATCCCTGGTCAGGGAATTAAAATCCTGCATGCTGCACAGTGCAGCCAGAAAAAAAGAAAAGATGTATACAGATATGTTTGCAGATACCAAAAGTGTATGAGAGTCTGGACCTTAAATTATTCCATCCTTCCAAATAAAAGCTTATTCTGCAAGAATAGGAGAATGGTATTATGCTGTCTTTACTTCTCTAAATGTCTGTAAATCAAGGGTCATTTGATAGGAGAAAAGCATCTTCCCCAAATTCTATGTAGTCAGAAAGGTGTCATGGTCAAGCTGAGCTCTCAGGAGGGGGTTCTTCTCTGGACTATTGGCAGAGGCTCGAGCAACCAAATGGATTATCTGGGTCACAGGATAACTACGGAATGATTGCAGTAGATCCTCTGTGAGTGACTTTCTCCCATTCCTCCAAGAAAATCCACTTTGAATCTGTACATGAAGAGGGCAAGAATTAATAGGCATGAATGGACAGCCACACGCGTACTGGCACACTCTGCTTCGAATAAGCTAACTAACTTCGAATAAGCTAACTCTCTCGACTGGAGAGCTGTAGGAGTGAGACGTTCACTTGTTCTCTTGGAACGACTTCCCACGGCTTGGCGCTTTATCTGCATCTTGCCCATCCCTTAAATTTGGGCTCCCTCTCACTTGCTCCAAGGGGCATTCTCTGATGGTGCAGCTCACGGCTGCCCCTCCCTTTTCTGATCCCGCACTGCCAACACTGTCCTCATCAATAATGTACACCTCATTATTCAGCCACACTGTGTTGCTTTCTAGGTGTTTCATGAGGGGAAATTCCTTGTCCTTAACTGGCCCGATTGTTCCTTGAGGGCGACATCTGTGACTCATTATTTTATGTCCTCTATGTTCAGGATCTTATCGTTGGAAATCAGTTAACATGTAACCAGTTGAATCAGATCCTATAGTGTTGTGGATATTTTGCAGAGGTATCATTCTTCTGAAGCCAACATTTTAAAAAGTAGAGCCTTTTGATTAAAGATACTTTTAAAGAGCCCAGTAAAATACTCAAAAAAATCTCAAGATTTAGTCTTAGTTTTAAACATAAAGGACTGGGATAAATTATAGTATTGACTTTGAGCTCACTGACCCTCTTCTGCACTTTCTTTTTGACAAGGGGGTGAATAGTGGCTCTGCCCTTGGGTTGATAATAACAGCACTAGACGACCTTCACCCACATCAGGTACTGCTATGCTCAGCGCTTTACATGTGTTTTCTTCCCATTGGTCCTTTGGGATGGGTACTATTATCATGCTCATTAGACAGATGAGGAAACTGGGATTTAAGGAGGTGACTCACCAAAGGTCTCCATCCCCTTATTTAAAGGAAGAACCAAATTTTGAACCAAAGTCTATCAGAGGCCAGATCCCAGCTCTTAATCATTGATCTTTACAGCCTTCCTTCTGTGACTAGGTGAATTCTTGCATATATTCCTCTTGAAAAAATAAGTTGAACTCTTTCATGCACTACGATCGGAGGCTAAGTCCAGGGCGGTGGCATTTACCATGGATTTGTACTCTTCCAACGTACTGTGATGGTCAAGTTTTCGTTCAGCTCTGCTGCCAGGCCCAAATCTGGTCCTTCTAGGATTTATGATTTTTGGAATAGGCCAGGTTATAGTTCACTATGATAGGATGTGCTAAAATGGAAACTTAGCTTGTTCAGTGTATAATGATTTTTTTAAAAAACTTTGATACTTGCAGCTGTAAGCAACACATTATATGGAGAGACAATAGAGAGAGAGACAAACAGTTGATTTCTTTTTAGCCTTGACCCTTGGGGACTCAGGGACTTCTTTCTCATAGAGGATCTGTAATATGATACAGAGTCTTGCATCTCTGAGTCATTAGTACTAAATCCAATCCAGTGTAATAATGGCCACAAGCAGCTATTCTGTGATTATCTAATGCTTTATAGGAAATGAATTTACATTCCGGTAGATTCCAGGAATATATATACAGAACATTCTAACATCTATGACTTCTTAGAAGGATTTTTTCCTTAAAAACTATGTTAATAAGAGTTGACAGTTATATCAGAAATGACTTTCCCAAGTCTGTGTTGGAAATATGGAAGAAAGCTTGAATTTCCTCTACAGACGTGAAAAATGGAGCCTCTTACTGTATTATCAAAAGGCAGTGTTGAATTCATTAGGCAAACATCATATGCATAAAGAGGGCCACATATACACCCACATGAACAGCTTGGGAAATAGGCTCGCTCTCTATGGATTTTCTAGAATTGCTCAAGAAAGAATAACTGATCAGGTGATGTGAGAAACATCTGTACAAGTTAACAAGAGGACAGTTTAGCTACTGAAGAGGTGATATAGTGTAAGAGTTAAAAGCAGAAACCCTGGAGCCAAAGAGCTAAGCTCCACCACTTACAACTCTGTGACCTTGGGCAAAGCATTCAGCCTCTCTGCATCTCAATTTCTTGGCTCTAAAATGTGGGTCATAATAGTATCTACCTCATAGGGTTGTCATGAGGATTAAATGAGCGAACATATGTGGAGTACTTAAGACAGCGCCTGGCACATGTAGGCACTGGCTATTATTATTATTAGAGTTGAATATAGAGATTAATATTGACACTGTTCATAATAAATGTAAAGTAGCTCTTGAATCTCCATCGTTTTTCAATTCTCTTAAGGGAAGTAGAAAATTTTCTACATCTATATATTTGACATTGTCTGGGGTGCCAGATACCCAGGGAGTTGCCAGGGGCACAAACATGAAAAAGGCATAGTCTTTACCCTTGAGGGATTTATCATCTAGAAAAAGGCAGCTATGCACACCAGTGATTCTCAATCATTATGTTAAGTGCATGAGTAGAGATGTCAAGCTATTATGAGCGTATAAAGAGAGGATTGAGTAATTTTCCCTGGGAGAGCTGCTTAAGCAGGTGATGTTCAACTAGGGCTAGAAGGATGAGTACAAGTAAGTTCACTAACAGTATGGGGATCAGTCTCTTTTGTGGAAGATGCTGTAGCACTAGGGTGCCTAGAACATTTTGTAGACTTTATCACCAAATAGTAGTAGCATTTGCTAACCAGTTATGACCTGATAGGTCTCTTTACTAGATGTTTTACAAAAGGGTAGAGAGAAAAGGGAATTAGGAGGAAGAGAAAGAGTGAAGAGAGAAAATTAAAAAGAGAAAAAGGAAAGTGCATAAAGTTAAACATATGAAGGTAAAAAGGCTTTCCTGTCCAATATCTTATTCAAAGGCAGTAATGTCTCTGTGGCTTATTTTAGTAAATTAATCAGACACATTGAAGCCAAGGAGAGAGCTGTGTATTTCAGTGTTACGAATGAAAGAACTTTATTTAAAGATGATCCCTCCAAGGAAACAATGCTATTTTAACTGATTTCTTTGTGACATCTGGTTTGTCCTTCAGTAGGCAATATACAGACATGTAAACTGCAGTTTGCCCAGTTCTGCTTCACTGGTCATTGGGGAAATTCATCTAAAGCTGCAAAAAGGACTGGAAATGTTTGCATCATATTAATAAATGGGAAACTGAGGAAGCTGCCAACTGGCAGTAGAGTGTGTTTTGGTGGTTTGATAAGGCTACTAAAGAGTTTATGATGTGACAGATGTTTCAGTACACTATTGTGAAATGAATAGATTATGAGAAGTAATTAGATGTACATTGGAATCAATGCTGTTATCATCGAGGCCTTCAGGCGATGCAGTAGATGAGAGTCTTGGCAGCAGGTGGTCCAATGGCTCCAAGACAGGAAGACACACTGCGGGAGACTGAGTGACAGGTTTCACAGATCCAGGGGGTGAGAGATCTGAGCTGGGGCTTGCATTTGTAATCTTTACTCATGTATAAATAATAACAACTCCACCATTGACTTCCTATGCTATGTCATAGCCTCTGTTACCTTTACACACATGTAGAATAGGGCTGGTTTCATCCACTCAAAGTTATTCTTGGTCTCCCTGTTTTCAAATATGCCTATGTATGTTCGATCGTAACTGACAGCTCTATCATTTTTTGAGGGAAGACTTTTAGAGCTAATCATCTGATGATTACATTCATTTTTAATGCTTGGCATTGAGCTGCCATTGTACAAAACTTCCTATAGGCTGCAGATCAGAGGCTGGAAAGTACTTTAACTGCCTTTCATCAGGAAGGTGGTTTCTTCTCTCTGGCTCAATGACTAACATTTAAAGGGACACGTTTGTCTCTCTGCTCTGTGAAATCCCTTTGCAGGGGACTTGGCAGGGTCACCCTCCATGCTTGAAGCAACCATATGGAGCCTGCTGCTTTCAAGGGAAGGTTTTGGTTTCTGCCAGTTTCCAGGGTCAGCTCTTAGCACACTGGGGAATGTTGAAGTTTCCAAGCACAGAATGAAAAGGGAGGGAAGAAATGGGTGATTAGGGGAATTAGGTAATTGATTCCATGTGTACATCTGCTATCCCTGTAGGAAGAAGAAATATCTGGTAGAATCATTTATTAGCCCCTATCTGCTTAAAACAGCAATGGTATTTATGTAAAAAAGGGGGAGCTTTGTTGAATGATTTCAAAATAATATGTAACTCTGATAATTAAAGAGACCTTAGTAGAAAATATGTAGCATATGGCTGTATATTCACATCTGTGCAAGCTTTTAATACTCTTTCTTATATACCCACCTAATTAATTCTTCTATTCATTTGTTTAATAAATCTTCATTGGACCTTCACTATATCCCTATTAGTTGTTGCTGTGCATATAAACCTAAATGATTATCATGTAGAACTCAGCTGTCTCTTTTGGGGGTGTGTGTATGTGTGTGTGTTACTGCCTGTCTTCCTTTCAGAAGAAGCTAGATGTTTTGTTGGGAAGGTATTTTTTAGGTACTTATCTGAAGCCATTATGCATCACATAAAAAACTTATTAGAACAGAGAGTAGAAACGAGAGTAATTTAGTGACATAAAGCTATAATATGAAAACCCTTTTAAAAATAAGGACTACTAGTTCGTGTTCTTAACTAACTTATGGATATTTTGGATTAACTAGTGGCTGAAAATTCTGAAAAGATAAGATTTTCTTCCTGATTAATAATCTGGTTAATAAAAGTCTAGAGAAAATTCACCTACTCCACATGCCATATGTTAAACTAAGAATGATAAAGATCTAAATGCACTAAACTCAAAGCTTTTGCCTTTGAAAGGTCTGCTGTATCAGATATCTGTGTCTGGGGAACTCTAGTGTAAACTACCAGCTCTTGTGATTTTGACAGAGCCCAAGGCTGGTCAATCAGGACTTCCTGGGAGGGCAATAAAGCTTAATCCTTCATAGATAATAGGACCTTGTCAAACAGGCACAAGGAGCAACCCGAAGAGGAAAGCTCTGTTCAATTGGTCTGTCCCCAAACGAGCATGAACTTTCAGCAATAATAGCAACCACTTATGCAAGACCCTGCTAAGTGCTTTCCAGACGTTATCTCATTTAATCCTCACAATAGCCTTAGAAGGCAGATGCCATGATTATCCTCACTTAGTAGATGAGAACACTGGAGTTTGGGTAGGTTAAGAAAAATTTTCAAATTTGCCCAGGAAGTGGCAAAACCTGGATTTAAAACCAGTTCTTTGATTCCAACGCTCATGTGCTTTATCACCATCTTTCAGGTCAAATGGTATTCTTCAAGTCCTTTGCTTTCTCAGTGGGATTTAAGGTCTGATGGGTTTCAAACAGGGAGAAGTTATTCACAAGAAAACTCATGTAGCCCTATTATCTCATTGGATAAAAAATCAACGGCACAAAACAAGGCTTAAAATATGCATATTTATATTTATTAAGATTCTTGTGATATTGACTTTGCTCCCACTAGTAATTGTGGGGCTTTGGATGGACTGTGCCCATGAGTTCTAGTAATTGGTGAATTCTCCCATTTCTGCCATGGTGATTAAATTAAACAAGATCCTAAGGTGATTCTTATGCACATTAAAGTTTGAGAAGCAGTAGTCCAATTCTATCAATGCTTGGACATCTCCAACAATAGGAATGCCAAACATTCTGCGTTTGGACCGATCTAACTGGTAGAGTTTGCACCAAACTTTGTCTCCCAATAGCTTTCATAGTTAGATTAAAATTCTATGATGGAGCTTTTTAAACTGAAGTTAGATATGTTGATACTAAAGTTTATATGGGATAACAAACATGGAAGAATGTCATAACAATAATAAAAGAAAAACTGTCAGACATTTAAACATACCATAAAGTCTCTGTAATTAAAACATTATTGTGCTGGTGCATGAGAAGACAAATACACCAGGGGATAGAAAAGAAAGCCTAGACGTTGACCCAAGTATGTAGGTAAATTTAGTATAAAATAAAGACAGTAGCTCAAATGACTTGGGAAAAGATAAATTTTTAAATAATGACACTGAATAGCCATTTAGAAATAAATGAAACTGGATCCATTTTTAATACCATAGGCAAGAATAAACTCCCAATATATCAAAAGGTGAAAAAAGAAGCCATGTAAATACCAAACGAATTCATAGCTGAATTCCTCTTTAACCTAGATGCAGGAAAGTGCTTTTGAACTGTGACTCAAAATCTAGAAGCCAAAAAAGGATATATTGATAAGTTTGCTTACTGTTTTATTTTTTTTTTTCATGGCAAAAATACAATAGACAAAATTAACTAACACACTGGAGGAAAATATTTGCAACATATATTGTGAAAGGTTGATATTCCTAATATATTAAGAGCTCTTAAAAATTGAGAGGCAAAGAACCAAATCCCCAACAGAAAAATGGAAAGACTTAAACAGACAATTCACAAGAAGATTATAAACTGGCTTTTAAAATATGGAAAGATGTTCGAACTCATGCATAATTAGATAAGGGCTAATTAACACTGAGATATTTCTCACCCACCAGATTAAAAATATTTTTAAATATGACAATACATTCTGTTGGTAAGGCTATAGGGAAACAGGCACTCTCCTGCATTGCTGGTGGGAATGCAAACTGATACAACCCATCTAAACAGGAACCTGGTGATATTTAACAAGCCTACATATACCCTTACTTTTGGACCTAGCAATAGCACTTAAAGGGATTTGCCTTGCTACTCCCCCAAAATACAAAGATTCTTTGTATAACGTTATTTACTGCTTCATTGTTTGTACAGTTGACCCTCGACCAACATGAGGTTTAGGGGACCCACTCTCTGTGCAGTCAAAAATTCACATATAACTTTACAGTTGGCCCTCTGTAGCCTTGGTTCTGCATCCACAGATTCAACCAAATTTGGATCTTGTAGTACCGTAGTACATATTTAGTAAAAGAAATCCCAGTATCGGTGCAGCCACTATGGAAAACAGAATAGAGGTTCTTCAAAAAACTAAAAATAGGGGCTTCCCTGGTGGCGCAGTGGTTGAGAGCCCACCTGCCAATGCAGGGGATGCGGGTTTGTGCCCCGTTTCGGGAGGATCCCACGTGCCGCGGAGCGGCTGGGCCCGTGAGCCATGGCTGCTGAGCCTGCGCGTCCGGAGCCTGTGCTCCGCAACGGGAGAGGCCACAACAGTGAGAGGCCCGCGTACCGCAAACAAACAAACAAACAAAAACTATAAATAGAACTGCCATATGATTCAGCAATTTCACTCCTGGGTATATATCTGAAGAAAAAGAAAACTCATTCAAAAAGATACATACACCCTAATGTTCATAGTAGCATTATTTACGATAGCCAAGAAGATATGGAAGCAACTTAAGTGTCCATCAATAGATGAATGGATAAAGAAGTTGTAATATATATAAAATACATACTAAAAAAGAATGAAATTGTGCCATTTGCAACAAGATGGATGAACCTAGAGGGTATTAGGCTTCATGAAATATGTCAGACAGAGAGAGACAAATACTGTTTGTTATCACTTACATGTGGAATCTAAAAAATAAAACAAATGAATGAATATAACAAAACAGAAACAGACTCACAGATATAGAGATCAAACTAGTGGTTACCAGTGGAGAGAGGGGAGGAGGGAGGGGCAAGATAGGGATAGGGGATTAAGAAGTACAAATTACTATGTAATAAAAATAAATAAGCTACAATGATATATTGACAGAACAGGGAATATAGCCAATATTTAATAATAATGTTAAATGGTGTATAATCTATAGAAATTTTGAATCACTATCTTTACGCCTGAAACTAATATAATATTGTAAATTACCTGTACGTTAATAAAAAGTTTCTCTTTTTTCAGCTTTACTGGGGTATAATTGACAAGTAAAATGGAAAGATATTTAAACTGCAAAATGTGGTGATTTGATATACGTATATGTCGTGAAAATATTCCCCTCATTGAATTATTAACACATCCTTTATCTCACATATTTACCTTTTATACTTTGTAAGAACATTTAATTTCTACTTTCTAATATACAATATGAAAAGAATAGTTTTCAATAAATGGTGCTGGGAAAACTGGGCAAAACCACATGCAAAAGAATGAAATTAGACACCTATCTTACACCATACACAGAAATTAGCTGAAAATGTGTTAAAGGCTTAAACGTAAGACCAGACACCATAAAACTCCTAGAAGAACGCATAGGGGTAAGCTCCTTGATGTGAGTCTTGGCAATGATATTTTTGATTTCACACCAAAAGCAAAGGCAATAAAAGCAAAAAGGCACAGCAAAGAAAACCATCAACAGAACAAAAAGGCAACCTATGGAATGTGAGAAGATATTAGCAAGCTTCATATCAGATAATATCCAAAATATATAAGGAACTCATACAACTCAGTAGCCAAAAAACACACAAGCTATTTAAAAAATGGACAAAGGACCTATATAGACAGTTTTCCGAAGAAGACATACAAATGGTCAGCATATGCGAAGTTTCGAGGTCCTGAAAATAAAAGAACAATTGAGGAATTGCCCCAGATCGCACAAGACAGGAGTATAAACATCCTCACTCATTTCTTTTCTGGCTCCACCTTAAGCCCACTCATTTCTTGTTTACTCTCTTCCTAAGGAGCTCCAGTTTGTCAAATCTCTAGTAAAGGAGCTCTCTAGGATTGAAAGCATTAGTCTAAGCATGATCTTAAAAGTCTAAAGTGAAAGTGCCATCTCTTTTGTTGTAATGTTTGATTCGGATAAGTGGAGACCAAATGTTATAAGATTCCAAGGGAGTCAGATGAAGTTATCTCAAATTGAGGTATTGTCCTTAAATAAGGCAAGGAGGTGATTGCCAAGACCCTGTTGCATCTTCAGCTGCCACATTGTTTCCTGTATCCCACATCAGTAGTTGAGGTGTTATGGATCCTCAGTGCAGAATCTTATATTCATTCTTACTAAAAGTTATCTTGCTAGATTTTAGACCATTTGCAGCCTGTTGAGATCTTTTTATATTCTGAAACTGTCATGAAATATATGAGCCCTTGTGCTATCTATAAATTTGTTGAGTAAGCCTTCTATACCTTTTCCCAAGTCACAGATTAAAATGTTGAACAAAATTGAGCTCCCTTTAGGTTGATATCAATTATTTAAGCAGAATACCGTTTCTTTGTCCAAATTATCACTACTCAACTCGCACAAAGTATTCTATGTACTCAGTTAACTGTGCTCCATTTTACTTATGGAGCAGGGTACAAAAGGAAAATTGTCAAATGAAGTTTGAAGTTTAGATCCTTCTTAGCACAGTTCTATGAATTAGTGTCCCACATTTGTTGTTTGGTTGAGAAAAGCCTTTCATGGCGTGTGGTATCACAAAGGTCAACTGAAGTCTTTGAAAGTCTGGCTTCATTTCTGCTCTGGCTTACTTAGGACTGATCACTGAAAAACTGCCAACCTGTCACTCCAAATGGCATACAGAGAAAGCAGAGACACTGACAAGCTAACAAGGTATTTTCTGTCATAACTTCTCTCCACAAACCAAAGGGGTGAGTTGAAGTGGGTGGATCATTTGTAATACAGGCAACTCATGTTGTCCCTAGTCAGGAAAGACAAGCTTTTATTAAGTGGAGTCCTTCAATACTATTTAAATGAACACATTCCATGTTATTAGTACAAAGAAAAAAAGAAGAGATCATTAAACCCACAGTATGTACTGCTCAATGATTTTAATTCATAAGGTTACCCTAGTTAATCTAAAAGTAGCATCTATTATAGGGAGTTTATGAAGACTCTGACCTTATTTGGGGGGATCAAAAAAAAAAACTCCAGGGCTTCCCTGGTGGCACAGTGGTTGAGAGTCCACCTGCCGATGCAGGGCACACGAGTTCGTGATCCTGTCCGGGAGGATCCCACATGCCGCGGAGCAGCTGGGCCTGTGAGCCATGGCCGCTGAGCTTGCGCGTCGCAATGGGAGAGGCCACAGCAGTGAGAGGCCCGCGTACAGCAAAAACAAACAAACAAACAAAAAAACTCCAGAATATTTCCTGTCCCTTCCAAAAGAAATGGGAAGAGCCAGGTATGTTAATTTCTTTAAAAATATTTAAAATATCTGTTTCCCCCTTGAAGACACATGTGTGGCAATCCACAGCATGTAATTTCAACTGTTGACCACTGTTTTCTCATGTTTAGAAGCAATATATTGCTACAGCAGCTCCCATTGTACCCCATATTATTGATACTGTGGACATTTAGAGCTATTTAAGTCTAGTGCTTATAGATGTTTTTTGACTTTCTAGCTTAAATTAAAAAAAAAAACTGTACTGAAAGAAAATAAACTGAGAAACATACTGATAGAAAATACTATAAAGGGTTAATATTCCTAATAGGTAATGATATACACATTGATTAAAAATGCTTAGACTCCAATGAATCAATGGAAAAAAGACATAAAGACAAAATTCACAAAATAAGAATATAAATAAGTAATAACATTTTAAAGTGTGTAAAGGAAAATAAAATATCTCACAGATTCAGTTTTTACCTATCCTATTAGCAGTTATTTAATGAGTACATCCTTTACTGGTGGGAGTATGAACTGCTAATATCTTTCTGAAGGACAAATTTGATATCATATATCAAATGTTTAAAAATTGGTTATACTGTTGACATAACAATTCTTTCTTGTTATCTATTTTATTGAAACAGTATTCTAGGTAAATAAGACAAAATAATGAGAAAACATGATACAAAAAGATCTTAGAAATAACATCATTTATAAATAGGAAAATCCATAAACAAAAGAAATGTTCAGCAATATGGCAATAGTTAAATTATGGTAAATCAGAGTAAATATTATGAAAACTTCTAATTTATAATGTCAATATAAAAAACAGGATACAAATTATATGTATAGAATAGTCTTATTTGTGAAATGATACACATAGAAAGAAAGTAAAAGTTACCTATGGTTGGACTGTATGCTTTTAATTTCCTTTAAACTTTAAAAAATATATTTACTTACTTTGGCTGCACGGGTCTTAGTTGCCCCACGTTGAATCTTCATTGCAGCACGTGGACTCTTAGTTGTGGCATGCATGTGGGATCTAGTTCCCCGACCAGGGATCAAAGCCAGGCCCCCTGCATTGGGAGCATGGAGTCTTACCCACTGGACCACCAGGGAAGTCCCTAATTTCCTTTTAAAACTTTTTCTGTAAATCAAACTTTGTTCAGTGCTTCTTGTTATATGATCAGAAAAAATATTTAAAATATTAATTAAAAATTTTAAACATGTTTATGTCACAATGTGAGAATATACTTTAATATTTAGGCAATAACTTTTTCTTAGCGTAAGAGTATCTTTTTTCATATATTTCAAGATGGTGCCGGGAGATACGGAATACTACTAACTGGACTTGTTCTGAGATACCCTGTGGCCCCTTTTGGGGTCATCAGGAACATGCTGAGCATTGTAATCCTACTGGCAGGCTCCAACCTACCCCAAGTACGTCATCATTCTGTGCTACCACAGAATGGTACCTTCCTCTGTGCTACCATAGCATTTTCATCTCTCTGTTACCAACGAAGACAATACATTATAGTTGTATCATTTCATGCTGAGTGCATCTGCTAAACTATGAATTTCTTAAAGACAACTAGTCACATTTTTTGGTTTTATATGATTCTCATCACTTAGCAGAGGACCTATCATAGGCCCTCAAAAGTAATCCTGAATGAAAAAAATGAATGAATGAATCAAGAGCACCAACTCTATTATTTATTGTACCAGTTGTAACTCTGGGTAGGGCAACTAACCTCTCCAAGCCACCATCTGCTTCTCCCTAAAAATGCAGTGTACAGAGCCTACCAGAAAGGCCTCATAAGACAGAAGCAAAATCACATGGGTGAAGGCTCTTTGTAAACTGTAAATTACTACAAAAATATGTCAATATAATATTTACTGATTATGTTCTTCTCCCAAGTGCCTCTACTTTCAGTAGAGACATAAGAGCTTAAGTCATTGACTATTTAACAATGGAAAAATATATGTGAAAGCACTTTAAATATGAAAAGTAACCTCCTACTACTATTAATAATAATAGTTATAACAATAACAACAATAATACTTAATATTAGCAGTAGTATGTTCTACCTTATAAAATAATCTTCCAGTTTCAGGAGTAGTATGAGGCTGAGTCCCCAGAGAGTAATATACTACTTATTTAAAGAAGAAAAAAAACTTTCAAAACATGCTAAAATCATTTCATTTATTACTCTCTGTTTCTCTAGAATTAATGGTAACCTAGGGCTCTTAAAGATTTTTGTGCCTCTCCAAGTATTCAACTCACTACTAGAAGACTCTGCTTTCTTTCTTTCTTTCTTTCTTCCTTCCTTCCTTCCTTTCTTTTTTCTCTTTCTTTCTTCCTTCCTTTCTTCCTTCCTTCCTTTCTTTTCCTTTCTTTCTTTCTTTCTTTCTTTCTTCCTTCCTTCCTTCCTTCCTTTCTTTTTCTTTCCTTCTTTCTTTCTTTCTTTCTTTCTTTCTTCCTTCCTTTCTTTTTCTTTCTTTCTTCCTTCCTTTCTTTTTCTTTCTTTTCTTTCTTTCTTTCTTTCTTTCTCTTTCTTTCTTTCTTTCCCTTTCTTTCTTTCTTTCTTTCTTTCTTTCTTTCTTTCTTTCTTCCTTCCTTCCTCCCTCCCTCCCCCTTCCCTCCCTCTCTCTTTCTTCCTTTCTTTTTTTCTCCCTTCCTTCCTCTTTCCTTCCTTCCTTCCTCCCTCCCTCCCTCCTTCTCTCTCTCTCTGTCTTTCTTTCTTTCTTTTTTCTCCCTCTGTCTCCTCTCCATTGTTTCTGATGACTAGCCAATTGCTATGGAAATATGCTATAAAAAATTAAATTGAATGGATATGTTAGGCACACGTCATATGGTGTCTAGCATTAAGTAACTTTCTCTCAGTGAACCTGATAGTAATACATTTGACTAAGATGAGGCTGCTTTTTAGTTGGGGATGAGGAAGAACTGGTGCTTTATTGTTAAGTGTAAGACACTGATATATGCAACCAGTCATTTTGTTGTTAAATAACAATTGTATAACAATTTAACAATTGTATAACCTTTTCCTTTATTTACCACTTATGGTTAAACTTGACTCTTCTTAAAGCTGCAATGACTGAGTTTGGGCTAAATTTTATTTGGCAATTCTTTAGAATAAGAAAAAAAGTTTTGCTAAGCAAAATGAAAAGTTTAAACAAAATGACCAGACACAGTTTTAGCCACTTTCAAAGCAAGTAACTAAATACAAACAAGAATATGAATTTTGTATTCTCTAAGATCATCTTGACAAGAGCCCTACTGGCAACACTTCTATAACATTTAGGTAAAGGTTTGTTAAGTACCAGGAGCTATACAACTGCATTTGTTTTAAAATATTTTATATTTCCAGCTTATTCACTAATCTGCTTAAGTCATCCCAAATGAATCGTACTGATCAATACAAAAAACCCCTGTGCATTCTAATAGAAAAATGGGCAACACACATAGAATAGGTAATTCTCAAAAGAAGAAATACAAGACTCATTAAACATGACAAGATATTCAGCCCCATTGTAATCAAGGGAATGCAAGTAAAAATGAGACACATTTTTGCTTTTCACATTTGCAAAGATATGGTAAAAATAATAATTTCAAAAAGCTGGAAAAAGTTACACATAGAATTATTTATGTTATCAAAAAAAAAAAAAAACCTGGAAAGTAAATGCTCATCAATAATGGATTGGTAAAGTAAATTACTGTATGTCTATACAATGGGACACTTCATGGCCATTCAAAATGGTGAGAATGATCACTTTTTTGTTGTATTGGGAGTCCTTAAGACTGCTGTTAGGTCCAGTGACTTACTGGGACTCAACTGAACAGAGAAAAGCTCCTCTACTCATTTAGTGTTTATTACAGCAAGTAATACAGATTAAAATCAGCAAAGGAAAAATGTGCATAGAAATCTGAGAGAAACCAGCTACAAGTTTCCAGTTGTCCTCTCTTTGTGCAGTCACATGGACAGTTCTTAATCTCCCAGCAATTATATGTGATGACACATTTGAAGTGTTTGCTGACCTAGGGAAGCTCCCCCAAGCCTTGGTGTCCAGGGTTTTTACTGGGGGTCTGTCACATGGAGCACCCACATGACTAACCTTAGTTGCTCAGTCTCCAGCCCCACAGTGGTCAAACTGCTACAGCATGGCCCAAAGTTCCAGGCATACAAAAACAGGCATTCACCATAAGCCATTATAAATGGGATAGTCATTAGCATAAACTGTCTGGCACAGCCCAAGATCTCAGGTATATATAATGATGCTCTTATCAGGCAGGAAATTCCATGGTCTCGGAGGCTATATGCTAGGAGCCAATCAAAGGCCAATTCTAAAGACTTTCCAAATGGGGCAACCCCAAAGCCTGCTGAGTTAACCCTTTACTGCTCATTGTTCATTTCTTTTTCGGTCTGCCAAAATACACCACAACGACACAACACTTTCATCAATAACAGTGATTGACTATGGCAGAAATTGGCTATAATTATTATGGAGGAAGCTGTGTATGTGGTTGGGAGAGAGGGAGGGTGATAGAGGTGGGTCCATACTCCCACAGACATCATCTCAGCCTCATTGGATGTGTAGGTATTTGATTTGTAAAAGTTTCCTGGCCCACCCCTATCTGGATGTGGTCACCAAACTTCATTTTTACTTCAATCTAATATATGAAATGTTTTACTTTGTAACTTAGTGCATGTTTGTACTAAACAAGTGCAGAACTAAAGCAAAGTTCATGAAAAAATTCCTATAATTATTACATGCAACACCCTCTGATATTTCCCACCCCGTTCCAGTCCAGTCTATCCTATATCATTTTTAAAATGCTAGATGAATTTCAACAACTTAATTTCATGATTTACTAATAGATTATAGCTTTCAGTATAAGAAATATTGCTTACCTACTTCTAAATTGTAGACATTCATTTTTTGACATAGTAAGAATTCATGAAATATTACGGATAAAAAAGCAAGTTAGAGAGTAACATATATACCTTACTATTGTTCTACATAAAATATTATAAATATATTTATATATATGTGTGTGTATATATATATATATATATAGAGAGAGAGAGAGAGAGAGAGAGAGAGAGAGAAAGAGAGAGAGATGTGCTTAGGAAGTTGTTGATCGAAATGTTAATCAGTGTCATGGATGTAATTTTTAGTTACTTTGGAAGTAACTCAAGGAAGTGGGATTTTGACTATTACAGTCTTTATTCAACTTTTCTGTTTTTTTTGAAATTACTTTTTGGCACCAGCATTTTTTTCTCTACAAAAACTAGAAAGATATTTCTAAAAATAAAAAAAATCTCAAGATATCAAGATTAAAAGGTTAACTAATAATCCTCATGCATGCAAAACCTGTTTTTACTTGACTGATCAGACAGAATTACCAAGATTTAGAATCAGTATCATTTTCCAAATATCTCACACCATTACTTCAGAGAATTTATTGAGGATAGATGAGAAACAAATTGTCCCTTTTTGTTACCATCAAAACTTTAAAAAAATCTACTCTCTTAGATGATGGTGAATCATTGTTCTTACCATAGTGGTAACTATAATTAAAACCTAAATAAAATAATTTGGAATATGATTAAATAAATATATGAAACTAGTAACCTTAAAATAAATACAGCTAAAGCGACCTTCTCTTTGTGTTATCTGACAAAGGGAACTTCTTACTAGTCAATAACAATAAACTTTGACAATAAATTGATAATTTATTACTGTTATGATAACTTCAGAACACTGTAAGATTCTTAATTCATTCAGGTTGTCAGTCATTGGTGTTAAAAAGATATCAGTCCACTCTTATAGAACCCAAAGAATAAAATTTCAAATTAGAATGTTATCATGTTTTGGATAATTTAGTGCTGACTACATTGTATTACTTGTAAAAAATTGAAAACCATACATGGTTTAAATTGCAATTCTCTATTAGTTTAACTGAAACAGGTCATTTTTCATCAAGAATAGAGCTGTGCACAAGCAAAGGAGCCCATCTACTCTCAAGGCAAACCTGTATCTCAGCAACTTCCATTACTTCCCGTATCTTATCAAACCAGACACTGGCCTGGTGACAAAAATAAAATTGACTGATTAGAGAATTATCAAGTCTCCCTAAAGAAATGATTCCTGATCCTCTTATAACTGAATTCACATTCCTAGAAAACTACCACTTTCTCTTATTCCCATTGTAAGAGATCTCTGGATGGATAAGGACTTGCCAATGGTACCTTAACTTATATTTGCATAGTTACGTTCCACCAAGATTACTTCCCTCTGTGAACACAGTGCAATGGATGAAAAGCCATATTCCCATGTAAAATTTCCTCTTCCTTAATTTTCCCACGTATTGTCCTCTTATGGCTAAAAAAGTGTACCTCATTGTTATATCCGGGTCTACCCTCATTTGTGTGGTTTCAAAGGCCAATATTCACTCAGAAAATATTTGAATTTCTCTTCATCTTGTGAAGATCTTCTTTTGTTGTGTAATTAAGGTGGCCTGTAGCCAAACAAACATCTAACTGAATCTCATGGGAATTAATAAGCATGATTTTCCAATGATTTGGGATTAGTGGTAGTTTTTGAAGAATTGGTCTTAAGCTTAATAATGAAAATGTTGGAGTGTAACTGGATTACAATATTAAATGACCCCAGAGAATAAAGACCACATAATCCCAAGCTATATGCCACTTAAGGGTTATGATAGCTACAGTATAAAATATAAAAATTGCATTATAATTGTCATAATAAAATGTGTTCTAGTGAATTAATAACATTAATGTAAAATTTCTTATTTCATCTTTTCACTTAAGATAATATGCCAATATCTAATGGAGCAAATTTCACAGGCTTGTTGGATTACGATGCAATGATTCTAATAACATTATACTATTGTGAAGATAGGTTGTGTATTTTTACCTCAAGCTCACTTAGATGCATTACTCCTCTATTGCTTTTTTAGATACAATATATTACATAAAAATACAACAAACCTACCACTATATGTGTATGTATTCTATAATTCATTCTATAATTCATTCTGGGTATTTAGTGACCTGCTCACAAATCTGCTCAGTTTATGGAGGGAAATTTAATAAACACATGTTTTTAAAACTATAGGTTAGCCCTGCCAAAGAAGACTGTCTTCTAAAGTTAATAAAAATCAAAGTTCTGAAAATGATAATAAAGTTATGAGCCATATGCTTGGAACAAATGGATTTTTTCTCACCTTTGACTCAAGACAAAAATACAAAAAGAGAGAGAGAGGAGGTTTCAGTCACACCGTATTTAATCCAATTTGCTTTGGGTTTAATCTCCAAAACAAGGCCGGTCTACTAATTCCCAATTATAATGGCACATGTAATCAGAATCCTCATTAACAAAGACTGACTATATTGTCTATTAGGAATGAAAATTTGAAATGCAAATTCAGCAAATCAAAACGTTAAATGAGCTCCTATCTAAGATGCTTAGAGCTCCCGCCAGGGCAGACCACGCTGGCCGACACCTGCCCTGGATTTTCCCTCCAGCTGAATGTCTCCTTCGGTTCCAGCCTTTGCCTCCTAATTGACCTGCTTATGATCTCTGCTATAATTAACATATGCTTATTAGTAATGGCTGGTTAAAGGTTTCAACTGCTGCAGTTTACAAAGTTTAATAGAGATGGCATGTCACAGGAAAGAAGAAGCCACTACTATTTCCCTCACCAGCAAAGTCACAATGGTGAGAGTGTGTGTGGTAGAAATTACATGATTTTTCACACTGTCAGATGTATGGAAATTGTTACTGATTGATACTGGAAGTCAAGACATACATGACTCCAGGCTTCATATACACTGAGAAAGATACAAATACTTGGTGAGTCCTTTTCTCCTTTAAGCAAGTAATTTCTAATTTGGATTTAGGAGGAAGAGAAAGTGAGAAAACTTCTCTAACTGGATGAATGACTAATGGCCTTGGGTTTATTTTGAATTAGCAATCAGAACATCTTTCTTCAGAGTAATCTCATACAATGGAATGGGAAGTTTTGCACCTGACAAAAATCTTACCTAAGTCTTAATAGGGTGATGATGCTTTTAAAAGATTATGTTCAGAGTTTATATTTGGTCACCAAACATCCTTTCTTAGTTTCTAGCTAACACCACCAGACTTAAGAGGCTGGAATGTAGCTTCCTTTTTCACTTCTAGTCCTGTAATTTGCTGGAAGAGAGTTTCCATTTACTCTGAAGTTGTTTTCTTTTATTCAGAATATTTGACCAAATGTAAATCTCAATTTTCACATTCTCTCTTTGATTAAGAAGTAGTAATTTGACTATTTCTAACCCAAGGGGCAATAATACCTTGATTATATACCTTAGCGCTGGTTGATCAACTTCATTCTTAAATCACTGTCTCTAGTGATCATCTCTACCTTTAACAGGAGGTAAAATTCTTTGTCCTGAGTCTTAGGAGGCCTTGGGCTGTCACTCATTGACAAAAGGATCTTAGACAAATGTATTAGTTTTCTATAGCTGGGCAACAAAATATTACAAACCCAGCAGTTTAAAACAACATGCATGTATTAGCATCCAGTGTTGTAGGGCAAAAGTCTGAGCATGGTATAACTGGATTCTCTGCTCAAGATCTCACTGGGCTGTCACCAAGGTGTCAGCCAGGGCGGCAGTTCTCCTCTGGGGCCTGGGGTTCTCTTCTAAGTTCCCTGGTTGTAGGCAGAATACATTTCCTTTTAGCTGGGGGATTGAGGCTCCTGATTCCTTGCTGGCTGTCAGTCAGGGCTGCTCTCAGCTGCTAGAGGCTGCCCACATCCCTTGCCACATGGCCTCCTCAACCTTTACACTAGCAACATCTCATTGAATCCTTCTCCTTCAAATCTCGACTTCTTTTTTTGCCATCAGTGAAAGAACACTCTCCATTTAAAGAGCTTATGTGACTGGGTTACATTCACCCAGATAATCTCTCTATTCTAAGGTCAACTGAGCTACATCATGTAGCCTAATCATGAAGTAAAACCCATCCTAGGGGTTTATGGGGATTATGCAAGATGGTACATCAAGGAGGTGAGAAATCTTGCAATTCTGTCCACCACAGCAGGCCACTTAGTTTCTTTTGGCCTCACTTTCCTAATGCAAGTGAGGAGACTAGATTAGACAATCTCTAGCTCCTTTTCCCCATATCTCCAAATTTCCAGGGCCAAATGATTACAAACTCGTGATTCACAGACACAAACCACCAGTTAATTGCTATACAGTCAGTTGGATTGTTTTATTTGATTGGTCAGTTGGTTTTTGCTTAAATGATGATAGAATAACTCCCATTACTAGGATTTCTAGGTAAAATAAAAGGGAATGATACACATGGTCTCCAATTTTAATAAACAACAAAATAGCCTTGGAGACAAAATAAAAAATTATATACAGAGGGCAGTTATGAGATGAATAATGTGCTTGTTCAGAGATGAAAGCTCAATATTGGCTAGTGGTAAAGAAAATGTTGCCTTGGACAGCTACATTTAAAAAAATAAAATTAGAACATTCTCTAACACCATATACAAAAATAAACTCAAAACAGATTAAAGACCTAAATGTAAGACCAGATACGATAAAACTCAGAGGAAAACATAGGCAGAAACTCTTTGACATAAATCGCAGAATATCTTTTTCAATCCACCTCCCAGAGTAATGGAAATAAAAACAAAAATAAACAAAAGGGACCTAATTACACTCAAAAGCTTTTGCACGGCAAAGGAAACCATAAACAAAATGAAAAGACAGCCCAAAGAATGGGAGAAAATATTTGCAAACGACATGACTGACAAATTAGTCTCCAAAATTTACAAACAGCTCGTGCAAATCAATATCACAGAAACGAAAAACTCAATCAAAAAATGGACAGAAGACCTAAAGAGACATTTCTCTAAAGAAGACATACAGATGGCCAAGAGGCACATGAAAAGATGCTCAACATCGCTAATTATTAGAGAAATGCAAATCAAAACTACAATGAGATATCACTTTACACGAGTCAGAATGGTCATCATCAAAAAATCTGCAAACAATAAATGCTGGAGAGGGTGTGGAGAAAAGGGAACACTCTTGCACTGTTGGTGGGAATGTAAATTGGTACAGCCACTATGGAGAACAGTATAGAGGTTCCTTAGAAAACTAAAAATAAAGTTACCATATGATCCAGCAATCCCACTCCTGGGCATATATCCAGAGAAAAACATGGTTCGAAAGGACACATGCACCCCAACATTCACTGCAGCACTGTTTACAATAGTCAAGACATGGAAGCAACCTAAGTGTCCATCGACAGTTGAATGGGTAAAGAAGATGTAGTACATACATACAATGGAATATTACTCAGCCATTAAAAAGAAGGAAATAATGCCATTTGCAGCAACATGGATGGACCTTGAGATTATCATACTAAGTGAAGTAAGTCAGACAGAAAAACACAAATATCATAAGATATCGCTTATGTGTGGAATCTTAAAAAAATGATACAAATGAACTTATTTACAAAACAGAAAGAGACTCACAGACTTACAGAATGAATTTATGGTTACCGGGGGGAAGAGTGGGAGAGAGGGATAGATTGGGAGTTTGGGATTGGCATGTATACACTGCTATATTTCAAATAAAACGCCTTTCCATCAAAAAAAAATGTTGCTCAAACATTTTATTTTTCACCTTATTCTGTCAATAGCACAGGGTTCTAACAAGATGATGCCCATGGATCTTTTATGAAGTTCTCGTCCCAGAGTTTTTCTGATATATTTCAAAATTTATTAAATTTCCTAACAAAAATCCATCTGTTCGAAAACTAGGTTAAGAGAACTTTCTTCTCTACACTTGCTTAACCCTACGTAAAGCAGTCACATTTTAATACATCTGGTGTTCTGAGGAACAAGTCTGACTTCCAAATACCACTTCATCCAACTTTAAAACTTCAGAAACCCTCATGCATTCCTTTGCATTATTAATTTATTTTTCACACAGGCACATTCTTCTGCTTTGGAGCAGTATTCATAGCTTCAGCAGTGCTCAACACAATCTTCCCATACTGGGGGGAAGTGTGTGTATTAATAGCCCAGTCAGGTGTTTGCATGCATCTGATTTTAAAACCGTAAAGAAAATAAGAAAGAAGAAAACATAATTCCTTTTCTTCTTTCTAGGCTCTGGGATTAAATTTAAAAAATGAAAGTACTGGGCTTCCCTGGTGGCGCAGTGGTTGAGAGTCCGCCTGCCGATGCAGGGGATACGGGTTCGTGCCCCGGTCTGGGAGGATCCCACATGCCGTGGAGCGGCTGGGCCCGTGAGCCATGGCCGTTGAGCCTGCTCGTCCGGAGCCTGTGCTCCACAATGGGAGAGGCCGCGACAGTGAGAGGCCCACATACGGCAAAAAAAAAAAAAAATGAAAGTACTAAACATTTTGAAAAGTGTTTCTTTGCTTGGTGATGAATTACTTGAAATAATGTGTTAATTTAAGAATAGGCATTGTAACTTTATCCTTTTGAGAGTATTAATCTTTCCAAAAAAGCTACATTTTGGGCATACAAAAGCAAGAGGTAAAAGCACATATTCTTCCTTTGTAATGGGAATATGAATTTTGTCTTTTCCAGCTTAAATAATGAACAAAAACCCTTTGGTCAAAGATACTTTTGGGGGCTTCCCAGGTGGCGCAGTGGTTGGGAGTCCGCCTGCCGATGCAGGGGGCGCGGGTTCGTGCCCCGGTCTGGGAGGATCCCACGTGCCGCGGAGCGGCTGGGCCCGTGAGCCATGGCCGCTGAGCCTGCGCGTCCGGAGCCTGTGCTCCGCAACGGGAGGGGCCACAACGAAAAAAAAAAAAAAAAAAAAAAAAAAAAGATACTTTTGCAATGAACTTCATTGAAAGTATGTTTGAGGTGGGCTTTATATATGACAACACTCTTAGGGACTGAGAATTTATCACTGATCACATATAATGGTCTCTAAAAACATCAAAAGCCCAGGTGAGCATTTCGGTTCCTTAAGTTTAATCTCTGTATTTAAAGTTAATTATACGTATGCAAACATTCCTTTTATAAACAGCCCACCTTTCCTTCCTCTCAACATGTGATTCTTTGATCCACTTGAAATTTAGTTTTATTCTCTTGACATTCAATTGCTATGCATAGGAGTCTGCAGTAGAACTGGGGGTTGGGTAACAAAAATTTTTACCTTAAAATGGCTATATTCTACTTTCAGTGAAATTATTCCACACATCTCCACAATCAAATTTTTATATTGGCTTTTTCTTCTTTGACTGCAACTGGTAAAATATTTGGAACCTAGTTGTACAGACCAAGCCACACTTGGATAATACTAGATTTTAAGCTCCTCTGTAAAATAAGGTATCATCCATTTGAGAGAATATAAAGCTGTGTGCATTTCCATTTTTGAAAAAAATTGCACTCCTCAGAGTCTCCATGATGGAGAGTGAAGGTCTAATTCTAAAGCACTAAATTCTGAATTTCACAGTCTCTGGATTCAGATAGTTATATGACTAAGGAAAACATACTTAACCTAAGACATAATTTTTTCACTTGTAAAATAGAGATAATTAAATAACTATAATTATCTATTGCTACTGCATCACTATTGCTACTGCTATGTCTGAATTAAACTGGTTTGTGATTTCAAAATATATTAATTTTAGTGTTTTTTTAAAAAACAGTTCAGATAGTCAATATTATGTGTAACTTACCAGCTCCAAGAAACATTCCTGTACCCTGAAAACTGAGGATTAAATGGATAATATGAGCAAAGGGATCAAGATTCGCCTGGAGCAGAACTCAAGAAGTGCTAGCCATTTTTCTTCTTGGAATCACCAGGTGATACCTACCACCCACCCGGAGTTAATCACTATCAAAATTTGGAAATACTTCTTTGCAGTCGATTTTCGGTACATAATTAGGTGTGCATTTTCTGTTTATTCTATCATTCCATGATGAGTCATGCAAATTAAAACTATAAAAAGGTAAGAATAGCTTTTGGATGCAAAATAGAAACAGTAGGTGTAGTTTTTTGGGTTTTTAAAATTTTTATTTATTTATTTTTGGCTGCTCTGGGTCTTCGTTGCTGCGTGCAGGCTTTCTCTAGTTGCGGCGAGCAGGGGCTACTCTTCGTTGGGGTGCATGGAATCCTCATTGCAGTGGCTTCTCTTGTTGCGGAGCACAGGCTCTAGGCACGCGGGCTCAGTAGTTGTGGCACATGGGCTTAGCTGCCCCGTGGCATGTGGGATCTTCCCGGACCAGGGCTTGAACCCATGTCCCCTGCATTGGCAGGTGGATTCTTAACCACTGCGCCACCAGGGAAGCCCCAGTAAGTGTAGCTGACAAGAGTATATATTACTTATATCTCTGTGTTCATCTTTCTTACCATTTATCTGTCTTCCTCTCTTTTGCTTTAGCATCTCTAATGCTTATTGCCAAACTTCACTCTCTTTCCACTTCTTCCTCTTCCACTGCCACTAGGCTGTCCTCCAGGCTACTGTCATCTCTCACTTCGTATACACAAACAGCCTCCATACTGATATTTCAATACCCATTTCTTCCCTTCTCTAATTCATTTTTCAAGAAAACACACAAAACAGAGGAAAACCTCCCCTTTTCTTAAGAGTATTCTACTATTGAATTATCAAGTGGCAGAGAGAGAGACAGTGGGAGAGAAAAAGAGAGAAAGAAGAGGGAGGAGGAGAGAAGGAGTAGGAAAAGAAGAAGAAAGGGAATTCAGCTTTAATAAACACCCAGATTCTTACAGTCAAATACTTTCAGCATAATTATGAGTTCTGTTATGTTGGAAAATAAACAATTTATTTGTTTTGGGGGGAGGTCATTGTAATCTTTTTAGTTCTTATAGATGTTGAATATCTTAATTTGGTGCTGTCTCAGTCTTCCTGAAGATTTTGGGATGGAGACTCACATCTTCAGCACACCCAGCCACTGCCACTGGATGGCCCCTCAGGGTAGGTTGTTGCCAAGTTCTCTTCTTTTCAGTGGTGTCTTAGGAGCACAATTTCAGATTAAACTCGGGAGCCTGCTCTGTTTCTGCCTCTACCCCTCAGCCCAGAAGGGGTGGATGGGGCACTGTTGGGAAGGGAAGTCCCTAGCCAAAGGCATGATTTATCTCAGGACTTTGGCTTGTGTTCACTCCTCTTATCTGGGTGTGACAACATTTCTGACATGAGGTCAGTGCAGCCAGAGAATATGTACTCTATATCCGGGTGCCCCAAAGTTAAGCTGCAAATATTTTCTTTGCTTAAGGTTTATGCAGCTCATATTAGTCCCCATCAGATACTTCTCTAGCTCACCTTAACAAAAAAAATGCTTAAAATTCAAAACCAAACTTGATCATCATGACAATATTGCTTATATATTTGGTTCTAGAGGCTTCAACTGATTTAGACAATAGTCTGATAACCATCTAACACAGTGCTTCTCAAACTTGGCTGTATAATAGAAGCACCTGGGGGACTTCAGGAGCTCTTGATACCTGGGTCTCTCCCCTAGAGGTTCTGATGTAATTGGTCCCGGATGAGGTATTATAAAATCTCCCCAGGCGATTCTAATTGCATTCAAGGTTGAGATCCACTGATATAAAGAGAGTCTAAATATATGTACACTTTGTTTTTTTGATATTGAGCTGCATGAGCTGCTTGTAAATTTTGGAGATTAATCCTTTGTCAGTTGCTTCTTTTGCAAATATTTTCTCCCATTCTGAGAGTTGTCTTTTTGTCTTGTTTACGGTTTCCTTTGCAGTGCAAAAGCTTTTAAGTTTCATTAAGTCACATTGTTTATTTTTGGTTTTATTTCCATTTCTCTAGGAGGTGGGTCAAAAAGGATCTTGCTGTGATTTATGTCATAGAGTGTTCTGCCTATATTTTCCTCTAAGAGTTTTATAATGTCTGGACATAAATTTATGTCTTTAATCCATTTTGAGCTTATTTTTTTGTATGGTGTTAGGGAGTGCTCTAATTTCATGTCCAATTTTCCCAGCACCACTTATTGAAGAGGCTGTCCTTTCTCCACTGTATATTCCTGCCACCTTTATCAAAGATAAGGTGACCATATGTGCATGGGTTTATCTCTGGGCTTTCTATCCTATTCCATTGATCTATCTTTCTGTTTTTGTGCCAGTACCATACTGTCTTGATTACTGTAGCTTTGTAGTATAGTCTGAAGTCAGGCAGCCTGATTCCTCCAGCTCCATTTTTTGTTCTCAAGATTGCTTTGGCTATTCGGGGTCTTTTGTGTTTCCATACAAATTGTGAAATTTTTTGTTCTAGTTCTGTGAAAAATGCCAGTGGTAGTTTGATAGGGATTGCATTGAATCTATAGATTGCTTTGGGTAGTAGAGTCATTTTCACAATGTTGATTCTTCCAATCCAAGAACATGGTATATCTCTCCATCTGTTTGTATCATCTTTAATTTCTTTCATCAGTGTCTTATAGTTTTCTGCATACAGGTCTTTTGCCTCCTTAGGTAGGTTTATTCCTAGGTATTTTATTCTTTCTGTTGCAATGGTAAATGGGAGTGTTTCCTTAACTTTTCTTTCAGATTTTTCATCATTAGTATATAGGAATGCAAGAGATTTCTGTGTATTAATTTTGTATGCTGCTTCTTTACCAAATTCATTGATTAGCTCTCGCAGTTTTCTGGTAGCATCTTTAGGATTCTCTATGTATAGTATCATGTCATCTGCAAACAGTGACAGCTTTACTTCTTCTTTTCCAATTTGGATTCCTTTTATTTCTTTTTCTTCTCTGATTGAAGAACCCAATCTAAAAATGGGCAGAAGACCTAAAGAGACATTTCTCCAAAGGAGATATACAGATTGCCAACAAACACATGAAAGGATGCTCAACATCACTAATCATTAGAGAAATGCAAATCAAAACTACAGTGAGGTATCACCTCACACCAGTCAGAACGGCCATCACCCAAAACTCTACAAACAATAAATGCTGGAGAGGGTGTGGAGAAAAGGGAACCCTCTTGCACTGTTGGTGAGAATGTAAATTGATACAGCCACTATGGAGACCAGTATGGAGGTTCCTTAAAAAACTAAAAATAGAACTACCATACGACCCAGCAATCCCACTACTGGGCATATACCATGAAAAAAACATAATTCAAAAAGAGTCATGTACCACAATGTTCATTGCAGCTCTATTTACAATAGCCAGGACATGGAAGCAACCTAAGTGTCCATCGACAGATGAATGGATAAAGAACATGTGGCACATATATACAATGGAATATTACTCAGCCATAAAGAGAAACAAAATTGAGTTATTTGTAGTGAGGTGGATGGACCTAGAGTCTGTCATACAGAGTGAAGTAAGTCAGGAACAGAAAAACAAATACCATATGCTAACACATATATATGGAATCTAAAAAAAATAAAAAGGTCATGAAGAACCTGGGGCAAGATGGGAATAAAGATGCAGACCTACTAGAGAATGGACTTGAGGATACGGGGAGGGGGAAGGGTAAGCTGGGACAAAGTGAGAGAGTGGCATGGACATATATACACTACCAAACGTAAAATAGATAGCTAGTGGGAAGCAGCTGCATAGCACAGGGAGATCAACTCCGTGCTTTGTGACCACCTAGAGGGGTGGGATAGGGAGGGTGAGAGGGAGGGAGACGCAAGAGGGAAGAGAAATGGGGACATATGTATATGTATAACTGATTCACTTTGTTATAAAGCAGAAACTAACACACCATTGTAAAGCAAATATACGCCAATAAAGATGTTAAAAAAAAAATTCTGAAGAACCTAGGGACAGGACAGGAATAAAGACGTAGACGTAGAGAATGGACTTGAGGACACGGGAAGGGGGAAGGGTAAGCTGGGACGAAGTGAGAGAGCGGCATGGACATATATACACTACCAAATGTAAAACAGATAGCTAGTGGGAAGCAGCTGCATAGACAGGGAGATCAGCTCCTTGCTTTGTGTCCACCTAGAGGGGTTGGATAGGGAGGGTGGGAGCAAGGGAGACACCAGAGGGAAGAGATATGGGGACATATGTATATGTATAACTGACTCCCTTTGTTATAAAGCAGAAACTAACACACCATTGTAAAGCAATTATGCTCCAATACAGATGTTAAAAATAAATAAATATATGGATAATGAAACCAGAGGTGGCCAAACCCAAAGAGATTTTCTACGACTTTCCTCCTGCTATCCTGACCCACACCACTGACTGCCTGAACTTCAGCCACTCTGGACTTCCCTCGGTTCCTCTCATTTTCCTCGCTCTTCTCATTTCAACCCCTTTGCACAGGCTGGTCCTTGTACCTGCGTCAGCAGACCCTTTTCTGCCCACATCAATGCCTAGTTCATGTCCATTCAGCCTTTAGATCTCATTCCAATTGTAATTTCCTTGAGAAAATCTTGCTTGATCTCCCACACACCATGTGTGCCTTATCATAGCCATGTCATATACAGCAAGTTCATCTTATTTATTACATGCTTCCCACTGGAGAGACTGGAGAACCAAGAAACTTAGCACCTGCACCTTGACTACAGACTGTTTGGGTCCAAGTCCTGGCACATCACATCCTGGCTGTTGGATTTGGACAAGTTATTTAACTTTCCTGGGCCTCAGTTCCCACATCTATAAAATGGAGATAACAGCTGTATTCACTTCATAAGGTTGGTAAGAGAATGACATGAGGTAATATACAGAGAATACATAGAATCGTGGCTCCCACACAATAAGTACTATGGAGTATTCCTGTTTAATGTTAGAGTTAAATGTCTGTTTCTCTCACTAGAATGTGGGCTCCATGAAGGCAAGCCCACCCATGTCTAGTTTTTTCTTTTCTCTACTTTGTTTCTAATGCTATGTACATATTAGAAATACAAAAAATGAGTATTGAATAAATGAATGAATGAAAATGAAAATAAGTTGATTAGAGACATGTTGTACAGAGAATTTCTCATGACACTGTCTTGTAAACATTCTCTCATCTTTCAGTGTTGTCTAAGTGTATGATTTTTAAAGCCTGGATAATTGCAAATGAATAATTGTCCATTAAGTGGGTTGTTTCTAAGTTTTAATACAGCTTCCAACATAAAATAAAGTGATTTTTTGTTTACTATGTTTTCACTTGAAGAGCCAACATTTAGAATGAAATAAATGGTCGAAGGTTTAATTGTAGAATTGGGTGGCTTATATAATTCAAAAACTGGATAATTGGGTCTTGGTGAAACAGGAATTAATGGTACCTTGTTAGTGTGTAAGAAACATTAAATAATAATAACACCAGTATAAAGTTTGGTATTTCTTTTATATTTCGTAAAACTAATAAACCATCGAACATCTACCTGAGGGCTACTGCCCCTTAACTTTTAATTTAAATTGATTTTATGTTTAATTTATGACTGTTCAAAAATATTAGGAAATGTAAAAGAGAAATGCAACCTCATAAATCAATGTGTTCTGGATTGCCAGTTTAATTTCTGTATTGATTTAGTGCCCAGCCTGGTGGTATCTACAGGAAGGCATAAAACATAGAGTCATCACTGGATAAAGGGTCAGGCAGATAATACAAGAGTCATAGCCAAAAAACTTCCTCTGATTAATCTCTGTGGTAGGAGAAATAAGCACATTGGTAAACTAGAGTTTAGATTTTGGCTTACACCTCATTTTTATAGCTTCTTATATTAATAGACTCTTTGGCCTTCATTATGGCTGATAGCATATGAGAGTGAGTAGTATATTTGGTCTCCTGATTTAAAAAAAATGTAACACCTATGGATTTCAAACATTTTTATGTAATGCACAATATTATGCTTTCTAATTATAAAGGAGAAATTCAATTTAATGGCCACTAGATTTGGGAATTGTCATTAAGCTTCATATATATATTAAACAAATATAAATGTATATTAAATATACATATTTAAAGGTATTAAAAAGAGTCCTTTTTATTGGTGGCATAAGTAAACTTACTGCATTCAATGTATCCCTGTAAGTCAGATTTAAAATTGTTTTTGGATTAAAAAGTCCTTTTTGGAAACAGTAGCATAAACAAACACTCTAATAAATAGCATAAATTTTGGAATCAGAATGATTGGATTTCTCTCTTGGCACCACTATTTAATAGTTGGATGATCTTGGTTAAGTTATGATGTAAAATAATGCACATAAAGCACTTCTCATCATACCAGGCATATAGTAAGTGTTCAATAAATGTTAGCTCTATTCACATAATAGTGAGAGCAGCAACAGCAGTAACAACAATAATGATAATAATAATAATACATTGTGACATAAGATTACTTCAAACGTTTATAAATAATATCATTTATTTTTTATTTCATTTTATTTTTTTATTCATTTTAAGTTTCAGATACTTATTATGTGTCTATACATGTTTTTAAGCATTTTCCATGTATAGTTTATTTAATTGTCACAAAAACCAAAGGGGGGAAAATGAATATGTGAGGGGATGGATGTGTTAATTAACTTGATGGGGGGAGTCCTTTCCCACCATATACGTATATCAAATCATCACGTTGTACACTTTAAATATCTTACAATTTTGTTTGTCAGTTATACCTCAGTAAAGCTGAAAAAAAGAAGTCTTGCACCTTTATAAGTAAAGCATTAATATTCCTTAGGATCAGATAGAAGACCCTCGAAGTTCTGAGCCCTATTAATTTTTCTAACTTCATCTCCCATCACTTTCTGCCCCTCTCCATGCCACACCTCCATTTCGTTCACAGAATGGATCATTTGCTAGCTTTCAAGGCATAAAGTATCACAATCTTCTCTGTGTCTATCGTACTTTTACACTTCACCATTAAATCAACAAAGATTGGGAACTCCCTGGCAGTCCAGTGGTTAGGACTCCAGCTTTCACAGTTGAGGGCACGAGTTCAATCCCTGGTCTGGGAACTAAGATCCCACAAGCCATGTAGCGTGGCCAAAAAATTAATAATAATAATAATAGTAATACATCAACGAAGATTTATCAAGTGCCAACTGTATATTCGATACTGGGTGAGGTTCCCAGAACGTGGTTTTGAGCCTGGATGATTCATTCACTCACTTGACATCCATCTATCCATCCATCAACCATTGCTCCATTCTTCCAGTTACTCAATATCCATTGATGAGTGTCAACTACGAGTTGGTATGTTAGTTTTCTATTGCTACATAACAAATTTCCACAAACTTCTCAGCTTAAAACAACCATTTATTGGCTCATAGTTCGGTAGGTCAGAAGTCTGGGCATGGCCTGACTGGGTTCTCTGCTCAGACTCACCAAGCCAAAATCAAGGTGTTGGCAGAACTAAGTCCCTTTCTGGAACCTCTGGGGAAAAATCCACTCCCAAGCTCATTCTTGCTGTTGGCAGAATTCGTTTTCATTGTAGGACTACGGTCTCGGCATATTTCCTGGCTGTCCATTTGCAGCTGCTCTTAGATCCTAGGGATTGCCTATGTTCCTTGGCATGGCCCCCTCCAACTTTAGGCAAGCAAAGACACATGAAATCATTCTTGTGCTTTGAATCTCTGACTTCCTCTTTTGCAGCCAGCCAGAGAAAACTCTCTGCTTTTTAAGGGCTCTTGTGATTAGGTCAGATCTGGATAACCTCTCTTTCTTAAATGCAGTTGTGCCATATAACATAGCCAAATCACAGAAGTAAAATCCATCAGATTCACAGTCCCAGGGGTTATGAAAGGCATGGACACAGAGGGATGGGGAGGGAGGCAGGAAATCGTGACTCTTGGGGCACATTTGGGCGTCGTATTGGCTAATTCTGTCTGAATTTATATGGCTCATTTTTCATGTTGCTGTTTTGTTTTACCACGTGTTCCTCACTTCATTGTAGTATCATATTATGTATATTTCAAACAAATAAAAGTGTACCGTGGACCTTTTAGAAAAGTTTTTCTGATATTATGAAGTAGAATGAATTGTAGGAGGAGTTGTTTCTGTGGAAATGGGAAAGCCAGTTGAAAGTTTAGGAGATGGGAAAGATGATGTGGGTCTGAGCCAGGGTAATACCAGTATGAACAGAGAAGAATAGAAGGCAAGAGATGTTAAGGAGAAATAGTCAATAGTACTTGATTACCAGTTGGACCGGGGGCTGGTAATCTGACACCCAGATTTCTGGTCTCAATAACTGGATAAGTGATGAGGCCTCTCTGCGATGATAAAGAATACAGGAGAGAAATAATTCTGGGGAGGAAGGAGAGGAATTCTTTCTTTTTTAAGAAGTATTTTCCATTATAGGTTATTACAAGATATTGAATGCAGTTCCCTGTGCTATACAGTAGGTCCTGTTGTTTATCTATTTTATATATAGTACTTTGTATGTATCTGCTAATCCCAAACTCCTAATTTATCCCTTCCCCCCCATTTCCCCTTTGGTAACCATAAATTTGTTTTCTATGTCTGTGAGTCTGTTTCTGATTTGTAAATAAGTTCATTTGTATCATATTTTAGATTCCACATGGAAGTCATATCATATGATATTTGTCTTACTCTGTCTGACTTACTTCACTTAGTATGATAATCTCTAGTTGCATCCATGTTGCTGCAAATGGCATTATTTAATTCTTTTTTTATGTTTGAGCAATACTCCATTGCATGTATATATACGTGTATATGTATACATACATATATATATTTATGTACCACACCTTCTTTATCCATTCATCTGTCAATGGACATTTAGCTTGCATCCATGTCCTGGCTATTGTACATAGTGTTGCAGTGAACATTGGGGTGCGTTATCTTTTTGAATTATAGTTTTCTCCAGATATATGCCCAGAAGCGGGATTGCTGGATCATATGGTAACTCTGCTTTAGGAGAGGAATGATTTCTAATTCAATTTGGGGCCATCTGAGTTTGAGTTGCCCATAGCACATTGTCTTGGAGATGCCAGCAGATATTTAGATAGGTGGGTCCCAGCAGAAAAGTCTGAGACTCACAGATCAGAGGTAATGGAAACCATAGGAAGGATGGACACGTCTCATGGTAAATATTCAGAATAAGAAGAGAAGTGGGCCTAGAACAAAACACTGGGATACTTTAGAACTTCAAGTATTAGTAGTAGAAGGAGGGGGACAACAAAGGGGAAAATGTGTAGAAAGAAATCTCCTGGGTAAACCCTAGGGAGGAAAGAATTTAGAGAGGAAAGAGATTATCACCTTTATCAAATCAGCAGAGGAGGATGATGACAAATAATAATCATATTTATTGAGTGCCTGAAAAGTATAAGATATTTTGCTGTCATATTAAAAACAAGTTATTAACTTACAACGTCACCTAACAGTAGATACTAACATTCCTGC
>NW_006793856.1:1585140-1647265 GCF_000442215.2 Lipotes vexillifer | reverse complement strand
TTCCTGCTTTACATATGAATAAACTAAAACCTAAGTAACTGGTATAGGTTAGAGATAACCACAGACCCAAGCTCTGCTAGGATTTACACTCAGAAGTCCAACATTGAAACACAATCTTTTTAACATACTTTACTGCCTGCTTACTGTTAAGTCAAATAGGAGCTAAAAAGAGTGTATTTCACTGACAACTGCAAGATCACTTTTCAACTAAGAAAGGTGATTTTTGTATTGGCTCAGCGCCAACATAGTTGTGTGTGTGCTTTGGGGGGGTGCTTCAAACATCAGGACACTAGTATGGCTGAAACACAAATGAGAGGTAAATAATTGGACAATATGAGCTACCTTTTGCAGGAGTTTAGCTATAAAGGGAGTGTGAGAGGTAGTCAAGAAAGGAGGGGACAACATTAGGAGAAAGTCATTATGTTTTAATTCTTATTATTGGTGAAGTTGTATTTTTATTACAAGTTAACACATTATGCTAAGATCCTATGTTTTGAGGAAAGCCTGAAAGCTCTGGGCTTATACACACCTAATGCTAGGTCAGCACTATCCCTGCGTGGCCTTTCCCAGGTCCTTTAGGCCTCTACTGTCTCCTCTGTGGTAGGAGTGGTAACACCTAAGATGAAGAGCTCCCAGAGATGTAAGAAGCTAATTTAGGTGAAGGGCCAAGCACAGTACTCATAACTACTTTGGTGTCCACCTGACAACAGACATGTAGAGAGTGGTATTATCTATTTATTTATTTATTTTTAAAATTTTTATTGGAGCATAGTTGCTTTACAATGTTGTGTTAGCTTCTACCGTACAGCAAAGTGAATCAGCCATACGTATACATATATCCCCTCTTTTTTGGATTTCCTTCCCATTTAGGTCACCACAGAGCATCGATTAGAGTTCCCTGTGCTATACAGTAGGTTCTCATTAGTTACCTATTTTATACATAGTAGTGTTTATATGTCAATCCCAATCTCCCAGTTCCTCCCACCCCCACCCCCCGCTTCCCCCTTGGTATCCATATGTTTGTTCTCTATGTCTGTGTGAGAGTGGTATTATTTATTTTTGTGTTCCTAAAGTCGAAAACAGAACAGGTACTCAGTGAATGAATGAAGGAATGAATTATACGTGGCAAATACCTGTTTATTTACCTGCATCTCTTCTTCTGTCGTGGAGGATGATGATGTCTTCTCCTCCTCAAAACTGTTTACTCAAGTCTTATACTGCTGAGCACAGCATCTGAACTCATAAAGTTTCCTTGATTGACTTAATGGAAAGCTAGGAGTCAGATTAATGTCAAACATTGAGTATTAATCATATGTAATGGGTTTATCATTGTGCCAGGAATTAGTTATTTAGGCCAAAAATAGATGAAATAGATACCCAGAATATAATAATGGGTCCTCCTTAGGATGTAATAGTTTTCAGTTGATGATATAAACATGTAAACAGAGAGGGAGAGAGCTACCATTATTGATTGTTTTCCTACTGTTGGCTTTATACATAGAAATTTAGCTGAAAGTATATCTTTATGGTCATGATCAAATCAGGAGCAGGCTGTGTACTTGGAAGTTCTAATTTAATCCATCCACATAAGCAGCAGCTATGGGATGCCCAGTGCAACCTGCCCATACCACATATGGGGCCCAATTATTGAGCCACAGGGAATTAGAATCATCAAATCTTAGGATCAAGTTCAATTAAACCGCACATAGGAAGATATGGCTGACTTTGCAAAGGCCAGACAAGATGAAAAATGGTAGAATAATTCTCAGACCTAATGCCACACGTGTACACACAGATCTTCAGTCTTGTTCATAGCAGCATCTTTGAAAATTGAGGACAACATGCAAATATAACTAAAGCTGATGCTTCTGAAAATCTCCTTTGGATTTTCATTTTTCAATTTTATTTTTTGCTTACCTGTAAAGGAATGTAATTCTTTGTTGATTTGCTAGTACTTACTGTTTAAATTGCTCAATAGTTACTTGTTAAAGTACCACATCCTGGGATTCCTGGGATCTTCCCTTTCTTTCACTCCTACCTCCAATTAAGAATCAGGTCTTTTTACTTGAATCTCTTGAAGATTTTTTACATCTGTCTCTGGGTGGTCTTTTGGTACAGTTTCAAGGTCAGTTCTCTGTCACCGTATTCCCAGCACTTGGCATACCCCTCAGCACTTAGTAGGTGCCCAGTACGTGTCTGCTTAAGGTATGGACCACCTCTTCCTCTCTATTATTTTTGCTACTGCCTTGAAGCTTATCAGAGCTTGTTTAGATCGGTGCAATAATCTAACTACTTTTTCTGTCTCTAGTCTTGCCTCAGCTAGTTTATCTTTCTAATTGAAGCCAGAGTAGTCCCCTTAAAATGCTAATTTGAGCCTGTCATCTTTAACAGGACCTCTTAAGAATCTTGTTCAGGATTAAAATCCTTCAACAGATTCCCATAACCTATAGGAGAAAATCCGAACTTTATAGACAACATTTAAGTTCCTCCATGACTGAGTCCTTGGCCATTTCTGTTCATTGCTTATCACGTCTTTGTTTTCCTTTCTTCCTTGCGGCCCTCCTCCATCTCATCCAGAATCCTGAGTTTCAGCCACACTGAAGGAATTGAAGTTCTAGGGTTTTACCATGGTTTCCATGTCCCACATCCTTTTATTTCTGCTACTTCATCTTCCTGGACCTCATGGCCCTTACTGGTCAGCCTAAAGACCATTTGTCCACTTCTCAAAAGCTTAAATCTCTTTTCTCCTTTGAAGGAAATCCTGATTTCAATCCCCAGGAAAATATACACATCCTGTATATCTTGTTTAATACATCTTGTTTTATCAGGGTACTTATTAATTTCTTCTCTGTTTTTATTAAGTTTTTACTTGCTTATATTAAATGTTTTACTTGTTTACATTCCGCTTCCCCTTACTACACTAAATCCTGTGGCCAGAGTCCCAGTCGAACTCATTTTTGCATTTGTAGCGCCTAATATAGAACCTAGGTATATAAGAGACATTCAATAAATATGTATTAAAAGATTGAAAAGTTTATTGTTTCTTTTGCTAGGCTATGGTTATTTTGTTGAGCTTTAAGCTTGCAAGCAGAAATCATGCCTTATGCCATTTGAAAATGCTCAGACATAGCATTAATTTTGCACACAGTGGGTGCTTAACAGTATTCATCACTGATGATGCTGTTAATATTGATTTTCTATAAACTCTAGAAAATGTGACATGCTCATTTTCCCAAAAGGCAAGTTCAATTCCGGATGAGGATTAACAATCTTATGATCCACAATCTTAGCACAGTACCAGTATATATTATTGATAGACTAGCTGCCTAATTAATCGATGTTGAGTAATTAAACAACATGGAATGACCCTACATAAGAATGAATGGGGTATTGTCTGTGAGTTGGAATTTCTTTGGCTCTTGTTACTGGCTTTCTCCAGCTCCACTGATGAAAGTTCACCGACAAAAGTTTCTGTCAACACTCTAACACAGAAACACTTGAAAAAAAAAAAAAAAAAAAAAAAAAAAAGAGGTAGAATTTATTTTACCAACTCTTACATCTGGGCCCACCTTATTTAGGACACACTTTGACCAGTAAGATGAAGTGGAAATGACATTGTGTGAGTTCAGGAGCCAAAGCTTCTGTAACTAACATTTTGCCCTCTTGGGGCCTTGCCCAGGGACCAACTTGTGGAGAATCCAAGGATGAAAGGCCCCATGGAGAGAGAGGCCCAGCCAGCTAGCAGTCCCAGCTGAGCTCAGCCCCTGCTGACGCATCAGCTGATGGTAACCACGTGCATACACCCAGGTGACACCCGCAGAGGGATCACCCAGTCAAGCCATAGAATAGTGAAAAATAATAAAGCAGAGTTCTTTTAAGCCACTGAGTGTTAGGGTGATTTGTTACACCGGTAACTGATAACTGGTAGAGGCATGAAAACAAATGGCAGCTTCTAGATTCCTTTTCCTAACAACCAAAGTGGAGGTACAAACAAGCAGGATGATTTTTTTTTTAAGTGACCCTAGAGGTCCTGAATAGAGTAAGGTTATGCAGTGAGGTTATGAAAGCATTTCCAGCTCATTATGACAAGTGACAAAAAAGGCTTGAGCAAACACATGCTCACACACATTGATTTTGTAAATCTTCAATTCTTGGCAAACAAGGATAAAATGTAAGACAAATCAAACCAATGTGAAAATCCTCTTAAGTGTTAAAATGCTTCAAAATTAAAACAGTGAAAATTTGGCCAAAAATTGTTTAAAACCCAGCAAAAAGAGCCCAGAACTTTGAAAAAAATGCTGTGAAACAAAAAATCCATTAATATTCAATGGCCTCCCCTCAGCTTTTCCAAACATGAAGGAATCAGTAATGGGGTCAGTTCTTTCCTTGAACCAGAATTCTGGTTCATTCAAAAGCCAAAAAAAAAAAAAAACCCACAAAACTAAGAAAACTTAAAGCAAAAGAAAGTCTTAACTAGGATTAGCTGCAAAATCTCTCAGAAAACTTTGTCACATTCTCTTTGTACCATATATAACCATATACGCGCAAATAAGGTTTAAAAATTCTTCTAGGTTCTGTATTAAGCATTTTGCTTCTCTAGTTACTTTTAATTGATCATAAAATCCTTTTAAAACACACAACAAATTTTGTAGATGGATTTGAATTGATACATTTGAACTTGACATATGTCCGAGGGCCAAGAACTTGCAAAGCACTGGAATATTCCCAATTTCACACACCATTGTGGGCTCAATTATCTCCTCCTATATGTTAAAAAAAAAAGAGCTCAGAGAGTTAATGGTTTGTCTAAATTTAAAGGTGATTCAGCAGGTTAAAATTAGTTTAGCACTCATATTTTCTTATTGATTCCCAAGAAATGGATTACATACTAATGATACATTAATAGCTAATACTTATTGCCCTTATAGTCTAGCACTGTTACAGTGCTTTAGACAAATGTTAACAAATTTAGTCCTCATACAACAGTCCTATGATGTGAATACAGTGGACATTCCCATTTCACAGATAAGGAAGCTGATACAGAGATAGGTAAATTAATTTGTCCATGGTTGCACAGCTTGTAATATGCACAGCATAGCTAGTAAGAGCTGGGATTTGAACCCTTATCGTCCATCTTAGAGTATGTGCTCTTAACCACTGTGCTATATAATTTTTCTCCATGAAAATGAGTGATTTTTAAAAAAATTATAATGATGCTATTTTTTAAATTTTCCTGGGCCACAAATCTACTTTAAGTGGTTTAGTGTCTCCAACATTTCCATATTAATTGAATAAGAACTGACCCTGCACAGCTATATCCAAAGGGGGAAAAAGGGAACTGGAGTAGATCCTTTTTCCAGTGCATTAAAAGGGGATTGTTGATATCATGATACCATTATGTTCTTGGGAATTTCACCTCAAATTTCAGGGGTCCCAAAAGGCCAAATAAAATGGCTAAAGATGTATTTATTGATTGCTAAGAAACAATTACCAAGACACTAAAACCACAGCTTTCCACCTTTATAACTGAACTGGTTTTGTCTCTTTCAAATGTTCTCTCAAGAACAAGAAGGAAAACAGACAACTGTACTGTGGCACATATGTGCCTATTTTGGCACTCAGCAGACAGAATATGTATCTGATATTGCTTTTCATTATTTGATTTTCTATAATTTTTAAAAAGATAATTCAAAAGAGAAGATATAATTTTAAAATATATTTGCTGGGACTTCCCTGGTGGCACAGTGGTTAAGAATCCGCCTGCCAATGCAGGGGACATGGGTTCGATCCCTAGTCTGGGAAGATCCCACATGCCGCAGAGCAACTAAGTCCGTGTGCCACAACTACTGAGCCTGTGCTCTAGAGCCTGCTAGCCACAGCTACTGAACCCTCGTGCCATGACTACTGAAGCCTGTGCACCTAGATCCCGTGCTCTGCAACAAGAGAAGCCACCGCAATGAGAAGCACGCCCACCACAATGAAGAGTAGCCCCCGCTCGCTGCAACTAGAGAAAGCCTGCGCACAGCAACGAAGACCCAACACAGCCAAAAATAAATAAAATAGATAAATTTATAAAAAATAGGTAACTAAAATATGTTTGCTTTATAATCACCCTACATCAACTGATAGGTGAAATGATACATGAAATTTAGTTTAGCATGGATTCTAAAAATTTTGAGAGTCAAGGGCTCTTTTGAGAACCTGTTGAAACCATGAATCCTCTCATCCACCAAAATGCACATAAACAAAATATTTTTCAGTTTCTTTCAAGGGACCAAAGAACCCTTTAAAATCCATTTACAAATTTCCAGATTAAATATCTCACTTTATCCTCTATATTTCTTTATTTATCAAATAGAGCTAATAAGAGATCTAAATAATATAAAAACTATATATTCACGTCAACAATGACAATATCCCATCAGCAACATTAATAATACCTAGCATTTATTGGCTCTGTAATATATGCCATACTTGGTGATCATATGACACATGTTCTAATATTATCATCATTCTACATAACAGAAAACTGAGACATGGAAGGGTTAACTTCTTCCAAGTAATTCTGAGTGCAAAGGTTTGAACCTGGGGAATCTGACTCCACAGATCACGCTCTTTACCAAGGCAATTAGCATGTTGTAAGTGCTCAATAAACATTAGCTGCAGTTACTATTGGCATTATTATTTGGAGATAAAAATGGTATTTGTAGAAAAATTCACAACACATAAGAAAAAAATCTTTTTTCTTGAATAAGTGAAAATGGATTTTTTTGCTTTGATTTAATAATTGTCTCTTTTTGCTCTAGGTTCTAATAGTTAGATAATGGATCTTGTCAACCATTATATGTCTTCACCTTCAGCTGGGGACACATAACTTTTATTGTGGTCCATTATCTGGCCATTAGAGGCCACAAGTGTGTCCCCTGACCCTCTACTTCACATTATGCTGAAGAAAAGGAGTAGAAAATGTGGAGGCAGCAGCTTTTCTAGCATCAGACATAAAAGGAGCTACAGAGCCTCCTATATTGAGACCATTCATTTTCCTCCTGCTGTAAAGTTCATCATGCAAGTCGCATGGATAAATTTAGTGCATTTCCTCACCTAACTTCCAGCCTTTCTTTCCTTCTCTCACCTCATGAAGTCAAGTCCAGTAATAACCAAACTTTACTCAGAATCCTCAGATATTCTTTTTTAATAGGGGAGGCCATTGAACTGTTCTGAAGTTTTGATGAATGTGTTCAGCTTAGAGGTTTTATATTCTTATCACACAAAACACTGGCCCCTAAACTTAAAGTATTCATGTTGTTTTGTGACAGTCTCCTAATGGACTTGAGTGGCATATTTTTGTTTCCAAGATGAAAGTGAACTTTAGTTAATTCCAATTAAAGATCTATCATTTAGAACTTCATAAACTTGGATGACTGTAAGCAGCATGAGATGCTCTGCCCAAAAGGTGGAAACTGTTAAGGAGAACTAGCACCTGACAGTAGTTTAAAGCAATAAGAACAGATTTTATTTGGGAACTGTTACAGCAGGGAAAAGAAACCCCACTATAGAACTGTACTCAGTTTCTAACACAGCAAGAACAAGTGGATTGTTCTTGTGCGATTTATAGCCAAGGAGCAGAGGGAAGGGGTTAAGTGGATGGAAAATTACTCCATCCACTGAATGATGGAGTTATCAAGGGCGATATCAAGGGTAGATGCTTGCTGTTAAACCCATTTAACAGGATTCTTACTGAAGGTAGACCAGGGTGGTTAGATATGGAGGTTGGGGACGAGGAATCTGGAACTCAAGGAAGATTATATATCGAGGGTCAGGTATTCTCACTAAACTGACGTAGAAGGATTCTTGCTAAAACTGGGCTGAGGAGGCCTAGCGAGGATGGGGGCCAAGGTTGAAGCGTCTAGTGAAGAGGGCTCAGGGAGCCTGACTAAAGTTTGGTTAAGAAGAGAGTCTTTGTCAGAACCATCAACAGGTATCTGTTGGCAGGATCTATGTAAATTTGTCAAGATTATTCATATACTCAGCTGGAGAGGCATGAAACTTAGATGGGCCAGGTAACTCAAAACATATGAATCAGGTGACTTTTCCTTTCTCTGTTTCAGAGTGTTGGGAACCATTGCAAGAGAATTGTTGGCTTTGTCAATTGCCTCCGAGTCCCCCTTTTTATGTTGGTTATAAAAGTGAATAAAATCTAAGGACAGCACTCCTACTGTCCTAATGTGCATCACCGTGTTTTCTGTAAAGGCCCCCTCTAGCTCCTTTGCCAATGTTAGTACGTACTAATTCCACTGCTTGCCTCTCAGTTTATCCACTCATGGCAAAGTTATAAGGGGATTTAAATCTCTGTTTGAATTTATATTTTTGTTTGCCTTTTATTATTAAAATAGATGTCTCTTGGAGGTTAAGACCTTGTGTTCCAATGTGCAAAATAGAAATTTTTCCCAATGTTGAGTATTTCAGGAATCCTAAAATAATTAACATTATCTTCTCCTTCCCCACTTTTTTACCAACCTATTCTCCTTCTCATCCAACCCCTCCTTTCCACATACATATTCTATAACTATTCCTGAAAATCACCGCTGTGGGTAGAAACTAATGTGATTTTTTTTTTTTTTTTTGGCCGTGCTGCATGGCTTTTGGGATCTTAGTTCCCTGGCCAGGGATTGAACCCAGGTCCCCAGCAATGAAGTGTAGAGTCCTAACCACTAGACATCCAGGGAATTCCTGAGTGATGTGATTTTTTTATGCCAAAACAGCATACTTTGATAACAGAAACATTCGTGGTAAGTTGTATTAAGGTTATTACCATTAGGACTTTGACAGCTTAAAGAAACAGTGGTGAAATAGCAGAACTGATGGCTCTAAATCTCAGTTATAGACATTAACCGTTAAAGAACATCAGAGGCCATATCTGATAAATTGTTAAGTGGAGTGACTGAGAAATCATTGCATATGTCCACTTTTCAGACCCCATAAGAGCTTGTCTTTCAAAGCAAGTTTACAAGATGATGGCTGAAAGTACGTGTAAAAACAGGACTGCTTTCTGTGCCCTTGACCCAGATAAAAGTGGACACTCAGAGGGTAATCTTTTGATGAAAATGAAATTGTGTCTTCCAATTAGCATGCCAGGTCCTAGAGACATTAATGCTGCCTCACAAAACTCCAAAACAGATGAGAGAGCTAGAACTTGGCATCTGACTGAGGCTGGAAGTTCATAGGAGGATGAAGATAAATGTTCCATGTGACCTAAAAGAAACGAGTTTCCTTTACCAGGCAGAGAGTTAAGCATGGGAGTGAGCTCAATAAGTAGTCTGATGTTTTGAGAATACAAATTCTTGATCTGCTTTTAGATACCAACAAGCAACCTCTTTCCCAATAAGTATACAGATCCACATTATGAAGATGTTGGATACCAGCAGGTAGAATTGAACTTGTCAGCAATGAATTGTCAATAATGGGTTTTAAGCCGGGCATTGTCCCAGCCAGATCTTTGTTTCAGGAAGATTGACCTGATAAGATTGTGTAAATTGAGCTGGGAGAAGGACAGACAAGGAGGCTAATCTGAAAGACTTTGCAGTTTTGCCAGAGACTTAATAGAGATCAGAGCTAGAGTAGTGGCAGAACGGATGGAAGAGAGTTGGCAGTTGTAGGCCATATGATAAAGGTAGAACAGATAATGTTGGCCCCGGATGTGAAGCAGGAAAGAATCGACTCTAAGCCTGAGATTTCTGAATTTGTTGACTGGAAGAAAGAGAAGTATTATTAATCATGAATAGCAAAATGAAGAGAGAACAGGTTTGAGGAAAGATAATGACATCAGTTTTGAAAATATTTGAGTTTGACGCGTCAATGGAATGTCCAGAGAGAGGTATAGAGGCAGCTAGAAATGTGTACCAGAGATTTGAGAAAGAGGTCAGATATGAAAGTACAGTCCTTGAATATCTGATTATCAAGGAAGAGGGTACAAAGAAAAGACAAAGGCCAAGAACAGATGCTTGGGCAACATCTGTATTTAGGATCCAGAGGATACAGCGAAGAGAAGGCCAGAGGGCTAGGAGGAAAACAAAGATGCTTCGCAGAAGCCAAGGAAGAATGATCTCTTCAAGGATCTCTGTGGCATACTTTGGCTTACAAAATAAAAGTAAACTAGAATTAATTACTTTCGAAATTTATTTTTCAGATGTTCAGAACACTCAAGATCACTGAACATCCAATTCTCCAGGGTGAAACAAAATTAAGAACTATGAAAAAGGCTATTGGATTTGGCATGTCATGGTGACCCTTAGAGAGTAATTTTAGTGGTATGATAATGTCAGGAGTCAGACTGTGAGGGAACCATAATTGAGTAGGAAGTTGGGGCATGGACTATAGATTTCTTTCTTCCTTAAAAAAATCTATCGGGTGATTTGGCAGTGACTAAAGAGAGAAAAGAGAATGATTGCTTAGAAGGGTAACAGGGAGAAAGAGATTTTTTATTTCCTTGTTTGTTTACACTAGGATGGGGAAAACTGGAACAGAGTCAGGGTCGCAGAATCACTGGACAGGAGAGACTCTTGGGAGAGCAAGGTTCTGGGCAAGTCTCGCAGGGTCAGAACAGAGGACTCGCCTTGGAGAGAAGGCTATTGTCTGGGACGTGAGTAGGAAAGGAGAGAAAGTCCCTCACCCACAAATATTAATTGTACCCTTATGTGCTAGCCACTGTTCTTTCCATTAGGGATATAATCAAAAAGACAAAAATCCCTGCTCTGGTAAAACACTCTAGTGAGGAAGAGAGAAGAGATACTGATATGGATTGATATGGACATAGATCTGTACATAATGTTAGATAAGTACTATGGGGTAGAGTGAAGCAGAGAAGGGGGGTGGGCAAGTGTCACTGAGGGTGGGGATGAAAATTAGCTTAAAAATGATCCGAAGAAAGGGCTTACGAAGGAATTGAACTTCGAGACAAGCTTGAAGGAGGTGGGAGAACAAGTCAAGCTGACATCTGGGTGAAAAGGATTCAAGGCTGTGGAAAAAAAAGTGAAAAGTTTCTAAGGCAGGAACATGTCTAATGGGTTGGAGGTGAACAGGTGTCTATAGGAGAGGAAGTCAGAGAGGAAATGGGTGAAGGAGATGTGAGATTATGGGGGAAATTATAGGTCGTGTTAAGGATCTAGTCCTCTGAGTGAGATATGGAAGCTTGGACATTCTGAACAGAGGAGTGGGTGACATTTTGGCAGCATCCTTTGGCTGCTATGTTGGGATGGACGTTAGAGGACAAGGCCAGTTAGGAGGCCACTGCAATTGCCAAGGTGAGACATGATAGTGCTTGGACTCAGGTGGTAGCAGTGGAAGTGGTGAGAAGTGATCAGATTCTGTGTAAATAATGATGGTAGATCTGACAGTATTGACTAATAGACTAAGTGTGAGAGAGAGGATAATTCCAATATTTTTGGCAGGAGCCTCTGGAAGGATGGAATTCTCATTTATTGAGGTGGATAAGATTGAAAAGGAGCACAGATTGAGGGAGGAGGAACATATAAGTATCTCAGTTTGGGCATATTAAGATTTTGAGAGGACTACTAGGTATTCAAGTGGTGATGCCAATTATGTCTCTTTCCTGAACTCCAGATTTTTATTCCAGTACACAGCTGGAATAAAAATCTGGAGTTCAGGAAAGAGACATAATTTAGGAGATATCAATATTTTGATAATATTTAAAGTTTCAAGAATGAATGAGATCACTAAGAAAGCGAGTGTAGATGAAAAAGAAACGAGGTCTGAGAACGGAACCTCAGAGCACTCCACTGTTGAGAAGTTAAAGATGGAGAAACTCAAAAGGTTCTTAGAGACTGCTTAGAGATGAGAAGTGGAGAAGCTTAAACATCCTTGATTTCTCCCTCTGTAAACACTAGGCCTGAATTGGTCAATTTCTCTGGGAAGCCTTTCATATCCCTCCAAGCATGGATTCTTTATCACTGTGTACCACATAGTATCCTGTATCTAATTTTTCATGGCACTAAACACGTGATCATTTTTCTGCCCCTTCTACAAAACTGTAACTTACTCGAGCGATTGAGTCTATTTGGTTTAGCACTGTAACCACAGTGTCTAACAAAATGCCTGATACAAACTAACTAGTCAATAAAAATTTGCTGACTGAATGAATGAAAGAAAAGGGTCAGAGCCTGATTGGATATGGAGGAATGTGATGAGAAGTCAGTCAGCTGGAGCAAGGCCGACACGGTCAGCCTGAAGATTGCCCTTCAGACCAGAGCCCTTGTCACCGTGGCTAGCCCACTGCCTTTGTCTGTTCCAAATATGGCTTTCAGGACTTTTGTGACTGCAATATTTCCTTGTCTTACATACACATTGTCCAGCTACTTCCAATGCCAGGCTCCCTAATCATTACAACTGACTTCTGCCACCGTTAAGTCTACCTTCCTACCCCGTTCTAATTTAGTCCAATTTTGTTTCTATTGTTCAGCCTCTATTCCTCCCTCATCTTACTTTTGACAAAGCCAATTAAAATGAGTAAATGCAGTTTCCTGAAATATATAAAATAATTTCACTGAAGGCTTTAAACAAGATTAAATTAATTAAAATACATTTATTCGGTTAAAAAGCAGTTTCATATTAATTCTCTTCTTTGTTTAATTTCAATGGAAGCATTTAAAATTATTAACAATTAAATATTACTTTTGATAACCAGAGAAAGATGCTCTTTAAATTAACTTAATTACTTTGAAATCAAACTTGGTTTTAAAGAAAAGCTATAAAATTAATTTTGAACTCAACTTTTTGCCTGTCAATTTTAAGGTAGGTTGGTGTACTTGAACATATTTCTGAGATGTTCCTGAAAACGAAAAATAAAGTATGCTTTAGTGGTTTAAAAAGGTGTCGACAAACTCTTTACACTTCTTTGAGAAGGTGGATCTTGAGTGTGGAGTGGGCTTAGTGACATTTTTTTTTATTGTGGCAAAAATCATAACATATAAATTAGGAGTTAGGGATTAACATATACACACTACTATATATAAAATAGGCAAACAACAAGGACCTACTGTATAGCACAGGGAACTATACTCAATATCTTATAATAACCTATAATGGAAAGGAATCTGAAAAAGAATATATACATTATAAATATATGTGTATAATGAATCACTTTGTATACTTGAAACTAACACAATATTGTAAATTAACTATACTTCAATAAAAAAAACATAGAATTTACCATTTTAACCTCTGTTAAGTCTACATAGTTCAGTGGTGTTATATATATTCACAACGTTGTGAAATAGATCTCCAAAACCTTTTCAACTTGCCAGAAACTCTGTACCCATTAAACAACAGCTCTCCTTTTCTCTCTGTCCCCTCGCCTCTGATAAACACCATTTCACTTTCTGTTTTTATGGATTTGACTTTAGATAGCTCATATAAGTGGAATTATGCAGTATTTGCCATTTTTTGACCGGCTTACTTCATTTCACATAATGTCCTTAAGGTTCATCCACGCTGTAGCCTGTGACAGGGTTTCCTCCTCTCCTTCCCTCTCCCCCTCTTAAGTCTTCTTTTTTATTCTCGCTATGTACTCTTGATTCTGGCCTTAGATAATTAGACAGGTAATATAGAAAATGAATGAGTATCACAACCCTAAATTTTGAAACTTGCTGCTATAATTATCCTGCTTCTTCTAATTTCTGGAAAAAGGATGACTTCCTAGAAAAATACTCTGGAATTTATTATGAAACAAATTTTTTAGCTTATTCAGAACCATACTTATGGTATGTGCTAGGTTTCAAATAGAAAGATACCTCTTTTCTTCCCTTCTTTTCTCCAAGTAAATGTAACTCTTAATGGACTTGGCATACTTTTTATACATAACCATTTACAAAAAAAATGGGTTTTCAATGATAATGTGTTTTTATATTCATACTGTGCAAATAAATGTACATATATCCAGTATCCAGAATGACAGTGAGACAGTAAAATCAGAAAATTTAGTAAATATTTGTAAAAAATTTCCTACAGCTTTGGAGGAATTATATGTTATTACATCTGAATATATCCACATATTCTCTGTTCATCCATCCATCCACCTATCCATCCATTCATGAATTGATGCTTTTGCAAAATGAACACACATATAATCTATAAAAGCTAAATTCTTTAAAATAAAATACATAAAAAACCAAATTTATAATTTTCCTTTCTTTAAATCTAAACCATCACTTGGGAGTTACCTGGTGGTCTAGTGGTTAGGATTCTGGGCTTTCACTGCCATGGCCTGGGTTTAATCCATGGCGGGGAAACTGAGATCCTGCAAGCTGTGCAACACGGCCACAAAAAAAAAAAAAAAAATTAACTGTCACTATAATCAAGTTGCTTTCTAGGTATAAAATTCTTTAGCCTCTGACTAAGAAATAAAAATTAAAGCAACATTTTGCACCTTTGGTTTTAACTGAAATAAATCATGTCTATGTGAAATCAACAAAGGCAGGGAGCCCAAAGTAGGTCAATGAGGGAGGTCCTAGAACATCTCTGATCTTATGAAGTTTGTATTTGCAATGATCTGTTTTAAAATTTTCTGGACAGCTCTGTTCTGCCCCCTGGACAGATCAGAAACAGAAAGGCTATATCTGACTCACAGTAGGAATATTGGATTACTCAGTGTATTGCTCATGGCCCTCTAGCTGGAAGAGTATGGAGATTCCAGAGCATCCTGTGATCTTATTAGTAAAGTTTTCTGACTGGAACTGATGGTGTGGAGAAATAGCTTATTTATTGTGTTGGCCAAAAGGTTCATTCCGGTTTTTCCATAGGATGTTGTGGGAAAATCCCAAATTAACTTTTTGGCCAACCCAAATACAACTCCATTCTGATTTAGAAAAAGCCCAAGAGCCGATGCTACAGCCAACCTTCATATTCCAGAATACAGGATCTATCTTGGGATCAACTTCAGAGCATATACAATTCTCCAATCTCCAGTTCTATAGTCAATCCACAAACTTCCCCTCCTCTTCCTGTTTGTTTCCATACTGTTTCTAGGATTATCTTGGTTTACCAGCATTTCTCTGCTTCAGCCCACAGAACTTATTGTCTATTTTGCTAGCGTGGTGTCTGTTCTTGCCCTTGGGATTCTGTCCCATGGGTAGCCCCTGGGTATAACATTCTAAGGACTCTTTTTTTTTTCCCCATTAGTTTTAGCCTAGGAGAAACAGGTATATTAATTCAATCAGTAGCTATTTATTGTATATAATTTAGATATAGTCACATACAATTTCTCCAAAGCTATAAGAAAATCTTTACAAGTCTTCCCTAAATTCCTGAGTTTACTGTCTCGCTGACATTATGATGCTGTGTAGTGTGCGGGCTATCCAGTTCATGGCCCTTTGAGGGGGTTCCTCCTGATCAAGTTGGCTACAAGCTGGTGTCTGAAGAGAGGTGGGACAGACCAGGATGGTAAGGGAGAAACATTGGTAAGTTTGCATTCCCTGCCTGAGTGTAATGTAAGGAGGGATTTCTGTGCAGGTTTTGCCTTCTTTCAGTTCAGGTCCAGGGCCTGGGGCCCAGCCAGAACATCACAACACAAATGAAAATGCAGCATAAATTCTCACACCCAGAAGTCAGAGTTTACCAGTTTGTGATCAGGCCTAGTATAACTAACGAACATATTCTCTTTGTGTTTTCATTTGTTCCCGTCCTCTGGACAATTTTCAGTTCTTCCAGAGAAATAATGCTCCCTATTCTTTGGTTTAAAAAATGGTGCTTAGGAAATATTCTGGAAGGTACTGCTAAAGGAAAAGAGAGAATATTATTTCTTTCTTTGGGAAAATGTGTCCCCTGGACCTCTGTGTGAGTCCCATCACCTGGATCCTCCTGGGGGATCTTATGCCCTGAAGCCTTGTGTTTTGCCAAATGCCTTAAATCTCAAGACTAAGACGACATTGACTAAGAAATGTCCATCACTTCCCAGAAGTCCTTACATACCACCTGGGCAATGGCTAGCTGATTTTCATGGCTAGGTAGTAGGATGTATACTTCAGCCTGCAGAAAAGCAGATTGTTTTAAAGCCCCTCTGAATGAATGAGGTTCAAGGTTCAAAGCTCTTTGGGCCAGAACCCAAGGAGAAGCCTGAGGATATTCACACCAGGCGAGTGGAAGGCAAGAATATATTCCAACACTAAGCAGGCCCAGGGAAATTCCAAGAGTTTAGCACAAAATGGGGCACCTATGTGCCAGGCTCCAAGTGGTAGAGTCCAGGAGATGGATATTTTTTTAGAAACAGAATTAAGGATGTGATGAAGTCTAGTCTAGGAGAACCCGTATGAAAGACAGTGGAAGAACAACTCAACCAGGATGCAGAAAACAAAGGAGACGTATGAGTCTGTGATCTTGAACAAGCCTCAAAAAAAAAAAAAAAGGAGGATAATCACCTCCCTTCATTGCTCAGGCAGTTACTATGAGGATCTGAAGACACAATTCAAGAGTAATGATAAATTCTGCACATTCCAGCTACCCCAGGGTCTGGTCTCTACTGCCCTTGCATTCAAAGACCACTGAGAACCTTCCTATGTCTAATACTTAACTACACCTTAGGTACTGTAGAGAAAACCACCTTTTCTGAATACAGCCTACAGAGCAGTCAGAAAGCTTTAGATCTGGATAGTGATCAGTAGTGATCAGAGGCTTACAGGTGCACTGCGTCAGGAACAGAGGTACTAGAATTTTCTCCCACTTCCTCGGAGCCTATAGAGAACTTTCTTCAGCTCTTTTCATTCACATGAATGGACCTCGGGCTCTTTCTTTTCAGTGTGTTTTTCTTTATTTAATGGCAGTGGTTCTGAATCTTAATGAGACATTAAACTATCTCCACATCTTCCCAACCACAAATTTTGTGACAGTGGATTCACTTTTCGAAAGGTTGACATAAATTTTCAGTGGTTAATTTATGTAATGAGCGATACGTCAGGAACAAGGCAAGAAGCAAGAGCTCCAGTTCTGGCATCAGGATGTCACTCCACTATTATTAACCTAGTTCGTTAAATCAGTACTATTCCAAAATGGACAGCTCAGCAGGTTTAGCTCAGGCTGGGGAGAAGGATCCAGATAGCAGGAGACATTGACAAGTAAGAGTTTGCCTGAGTCAGTGAGAGGAAGAAGTGAGGAGTCCTCTGAACGTGGAGGTGAGAGAGTGTAGCATCCGGGGAGACCCGAGTGAGATTAGGACACTGGGGGAGACCCTGATGACAGCTGAGGCCAGAGAAGCAGAGTATTAAGTGCCCTGAATATTACTTTAAAGAGTTTGATGTTGATCTTAAGGCAACGAGGAACTACTCTAGGATTTTAAGCAGATGACTGTCATTCTGAGATTGGACTTGTGTTTAGAAAGATTGCTCTGATGACCTCATAAGGTTGTTTTGACAGAAGAGGACCTGCAGGCATGGAGACCAGGTAAAAATCTGTGCAGGTAACACCCTAACCAGAGTTCCTCAACCTTATACCATTGACATTTGGGCCAGATAGTTCTTTGCTGCCTTACTCTAGACAGGTAGGTGAAGTTGGGGAAAACAGGACATATTTGAGAGATGCGAAGGAAACAGAATATATAGAGACATTATGACTCAGAACATGGGGGTAAATGAGGGAGAAAGAGGAGTAAAGGAACACCGAGGCGAAGGGAAGAACAGAACAAAGCCAGATGGTTCTTATCTACTGCGTCCTCATTTATAACGGTGACCTCTATATGCCAAATTATCCAGTAGCCCAGAGGCAGACAGCATTTGATAGTGTTAGATGAATACAAAGCAGTGTGGCTGACTATTTTATTTTCATCCAATGGTGGGTGAATAAGACTGCTGCCAGGGCCAGCATGTACAGTTGAGCAGGTTGTGGGCGTGGCAGGTAGAGGCAAATGGGTTCTGAAATCCAGTTGCCACTTGACTCATTAAACTAGTGCCCTGGTGCAGGTCTATGTCTACCAGAAGAAGGAAGCCTTCTGCTAATTTGCTCAAAGGTGACTTGTCAGTGACACTTGGTTATTTTTTACTTAATAAAGACAAACTTCTACTTAGGTAGAAGGACCATAGTTAGACTTTTCTGGTCAAAAAGAAATGAAGAAATTTTGGCTACCTAACTTATATCTGCCCTGATTTCTGTGACATTATAGCATAGTGATTGCTGTACTTTTAAACAGTAGGAGCGCACCCATGAAAGAGAGCAGTAACAGTCACCCACTGGGGTACAGACTTCTGATTACTTACTCTCATATCCATTCCACTTCTCCTCCCTTAGTAAAGGGGAGAAAAAGAATTTCAGGGCAGTAAATTGCTCTGCCAAAGAACTACATCTCCTAGTTTCAGTTACTGCAGGGTGTGGTCATGTGACTAAGATTTAGCCAGTGAGAAGCAAGTGAGACTATGGAACTTTAAAGAGGGAATGAACACACCCTCTTTGATCCCATTTATCTTCTTACTACCTGGAATGCAGATGAAATGGCAAGAGCTAGTGCAGACATCTTATTCTTTAGATTTGTGGCCCTATGCTAAAAGGGTCAAAGAGTAAAGATGGAAGAAGCCTATATCCCTGACACCATGGAGCCACCGTACCAGTTCTGTACTGTAACTCTGGGCTTTATTACATAAGAAAGAAAAATAACCCTCTATTTTGTATACTAAGCCACTATTATTTTGAGTTTTATGTCACGTGCAAGTAAACCTAATTCTGATTTTTAAACTCTTTGACAGCCACAGCTGTCAATAAATTGGGCTTTCATCAGGAATTAGAATAAAGTCACTGGGAATATTTGTTTTAGTCACCTGACTGATTCTTTCCCCATAAAATTCTGAGATTCTTAAGGGAGAAAAGATATCAAAATCTCTGTTGAGTAGAGCACTCTGTCATATTTTATATGTTAATATATAGAGGGTATTAATAAAATGACACTCAGATTCAGAGCAGTTGAATAATGATAATAATTCTTGGCTTGCTTTAGACAATCTGGCAATTTCCAGGGATTTTTCTGGTCTTTGATAAATATACAGTCTCTCAAGATGAGCCATCTCCAGGAATCTCTATCCAAGGAATAGCAATTTATAAATAGATATTCTACTTATATTGCAGACAAATGCTCAACAGTTTAATAAGAGAATGTGGAGAGCAGATGAGTCCCTCAATCAAATCTAGAAAACAATTCTTGGCATTTAAAGCTTGAAAAATCAATTACCAAGAAAAAATATAAGCACAAGTTCTGATGTTTTCTTACAGAATTTATTTCAGTTTTATTGTAATAGGGTTATTTAATGATTAGTATGTAATACCCTTTTTCCTTTATATTTTCATTAGGGTCCTGAGTGTTTGTGTCTCACTTCTAGAGACATGGAATTAGTTGAGGCATTGCCCACACAGGGATGTGAGAAGGTTGGGTGTTTCAGGGCTCAGGTAGGACAGGGAAGGACAGAGTAGCCAGAGTGAGAATCTGAATTCAAAAAAAGAAGTAATGATAATGGCTTGAGAGATGGTGAGAAGTATTGCATCCAAGGGAGTGAACAAAGGAAGTTGAACCACAAGCCTGGGCACCAAGGGGCTCAGTGGTGATACAAAGTTCTTAGTGATTTGGGACAAGAAGTTTACTGAACCATGAAGGTATGGGCCAACTTCAATGTGATTTTGGTTTGTGATCTTGAAGCAGGTCTATACAATCTAGAGAAAGGGAACACCATTACTCCCAGGGACATTTTCCACTGTAAGCCTGGTTGTCCCCAGTGGATTTTCCATGCTGTAGTATTTCCTAATGTCTATCTAAGAAACTCACTGAATCCTGGGTCATAGAAAATCACAGCCACTCCTGTGCATGTCTTCCTATCAGTTTATGAGAGATGAGCTCTTACACACCCTGACTTTAATTTTAATTATCTTAAACTCTCCCTATTGCTGAGAAGTACTGTGCAAATAACGGATGTCCAAAAATGTCTGGGGCAAAAGCATAAATATATGAATGCAAAACTATATGAGTGAACAAATGAATGAACGAATGAAGAAAAGTATGGTTCTGTAGTCTCTCTCTTCTAGGGAGCTAATTATAATGCTTATATTAAATTAGAAATTATACAGTAACCAACAAACATGCCTCACATTAACAAGCAAAAATGAATATAGAACTCCCAGATGTATCAGCATTTGTGTAATGGTGGTAGGACTACTATTTCTACCACAATGACTAGTTCATACTATATCTTAACTTATTTAAAATTGATTCTAGAAATAAATTGTCCTATCTCTGAACATCTCATCATAATATTAGGCTTATTTGTTAGCATTTTACCAAAAACATCATGATATTGTTACTAAAAATATCTCTATTATTCCATTTTTTTCCAGATAATCTTTGTGTATCATACTTTACAAGTTAATTATCCATCATTCTAAGTGTGGCAAAATTACAGTGGGAAGGCTTCACATTAGTTCCTAGAATGTAGTGCCTGAGAGCAGGATTGTTAAAAATAATGTAGCTTAGGACCAGTCTTACAAGAAGAGTTGAGGTGAACTGGGCTTAATCTTTCTCTCTTTTCTCTGTCTCTTATTTTTAGCTAAATTTATATGGTATTAATAGTAGCCTAAATTAGAAAAAAATAGCTCTTCAACACACCCTAATAAAACATACCCTCTTCATTCACCAGTTTTATTACTACTTTCAGATGGATAATTTCTCCTTTTACAGATATCTTAAATGCTTCCCAAATGGTGTCATTCTGTCTTGATCTGTAGGACAAAGCCTCTTTATAATTAATCAGTGAATAATCCAGAGAAGGAAGACTAAAAAACAATATAATAAAATCAGAGTCTCAGAAATACTGAAGATTCCTATCTTATGTACATGGATTTAACACATTCTTCACACAAAGTACTTTCTGACCCCACAGTCTTCAGATTCCTCATCACCTGTGTTCATCAGTTTGTGCTAATTGTTGGCTTTCAGAACCATCTTCCTATCTTTGCCTAGAATATTCCTGTGATTGCCATAGTCACACGTCATGAGGTATGTTTTTAACCTTGGTGTGTCAGTGTATTAGGCAGTGAATTTCTCTATGATAATGGAAAGGCCAGTTCAATCGACCACATCAAAATAGAGAGTGAGCAATATGACTTAAACTAAATCCTGAGTGTGAGTGATTACATGTGTGCAGGCTCGCATGCCTGTACATTCTGCTCCTGTCTTACTGTAAAATGTATTTCTCCCCTCTTCCATTGCTAGATCCCAACATTCAATGAAGACACTTCACTCATTGTATTGCAAAGGACATCAAAAGAGCAGTGCCACAAAAACATTTGCGAAGCAGATAAGGATTTTAAGTGTTCTGTCCATCTTAGTTATGTATTGATTTCATATATGTATGTAATGTTAGAAATTTTGATAGTTTATTAAAAGAGAGTGTTTTGAATAGCTTTTGAATTTACCAATGCTTATCAGATAACCCCCCCCACACACTTTTCTTACCCTTTTTATTCCTTAAAACTCCTTTGATCTGAATGTGATTTTTGCCTAGGTCTTGTTAAAATTTATTTTCTGCCTTGTGTGCATTCTTTATTAAATTACTGAAGATTTCACTCTAGATTAAAAGTAATCAGTATATTGGTTTATCATTTAGTGTCTTGATTCTTAAATCTGCAGCATAAATATAAAACAAATGAATAAAATTTGTGCCTGTACTGCTTAATTTTTTTTTTCTAAAATTGAGGGTGGGTTTTTTTGGTCTTTTGTTTTTGATTGTTGTTTAAAGGAGTTTCCTAATTTTATTCATCAAGTAGTTGTTTAATTCTTATGACTAGTAAAACACTCTGTTAATATTATGAAATAAGTTACAAGGGCATTTTTCCTTGTCCTAATGGGCAAGAGGTGTGAATCAATGAGTACATTCATGTGTAAGTAATTCAAAAGTGTGAGGGGTAAAGGCAAGGACAAATGGAGGAGCCTACAATGAACTCTCACTTCCCCCCCGGTCAAAAAGGCCATCTGAAAAAAGTGTAAAATCCAGAAAGGCAGTACAGGCCAGGGAGAACAGGGAGCATTGTTATGTCTAAAATTGAGGGTGGGTTTTTTTGGTCTTTTGTTTTTGATTGTTGTTTAAAGGAGTTTCCTAATTTTATTCATCAAGTAGTTGTTTAATTCTTATGACTAGTAAAACACTCTGTTAATATTATGAAATAAGTTACAAGGGCATTTTTCCTTGTCCTAATGGGCAAGAGGTGTGAATCAATGAGTACATTCATGTGTAAGTAATTCAAAAGTGTGAGGGGTAAAGGCAAGGACAAATGGAGGAGAGAAGGGGGGACAAAGGGAAAGAGACAAAGATGAACAAGTGTGGACTGTGCTGTGGAGGAGTGCCCGGAATCATTGCCATACTGCCTGTGAAACCCCCAATTTGATTTCCAAATGGAACCACTGGTATTAGCCCATGGGAATATGTGTAATACTCATCACTCAATCAATAATAATAACTCCCGAGAAGCAAGAAGAACTACAATCCTGCAGGCTGTGGAACAAAAACCACATTCATGGAGAGATAGACAAGATGAAAAGGCAGAGGGCTATGTACCAGATGAAGGAACAAGACAAAACCCCAGAAAAACAACTAAATGAAAGGGAGATAGGCAACCTTCCAGAAAAAGAATTCAGAATAATAATAGTGAAGATGATCCAGGACCTCAGAAAAAGAATGGAGGCAAAGATTGAGAAGATGCAAGAAATGTTTAACAAAGACCTAGAAGAATTAAAGAACAAACAAACAGAGATGAACAATACAATAACTGAAATGTAAACTACATTAGAAGGAATCAATAGCAGAATAACTGGGGCAGAAGAACGGATAAGTGACCTGGAAGACAGAATGGTGGAATTCACTGCTGCAGAACAGAATAAAGATAAAAGAATGAAAAGAAATGCAGACAGCCTAAGAGACCTCTGGGACAACATTAAACGCAACAACATTCGCATTATAGGGGTCCCAGAGGGAGAAGAGCGAGAAAAAGGACCTGAGAAAATATTTGAAGAGATTATAGTCAAAAACTTCCCTAACATGGGAAAGGAAATTCCAAGTCCAGGAAGTGCAGAGAGTCCCATACAGGATAAACCCAAGGAGAAACACACCAAGACACATAGTAATCAAAATGGCAAAAATTAAAGACAAAAAAGAATTATTGAATGCAACAAGGGAAAAATGACAAATAACATACAATGGAACTCCCAAGGTTAACAGCTGATTTCTCAGCAGAAACTCTACAAGCTGGAAGGGAGTGGCATGATATATTTAAAGCGATGAAAGGGAAGAACTGCAACCAAGATTATCTACCCAGCAAGGGTCTCATTCAGATTTGATGGAGAAATCAAAAGCTTTACACACAAGCAAAAGCTAAGAGAATTCAGCACCATCAAACCAGCTCTACAACAAATGCTAAAGGAACTTCTCTAAGTGGGAAACCAAGAGAAGAAAAGGACCCACAAAAACAAACCCAAAACAATTAAGAAAATGGTAATAGGAACATACATATCAATAATTACCTTAAACGTGAATGCATTAAATGCTCCAACCAAAAGACACAGGCTTGCTGAATGGATACAAAAACAAGACCCATATATATGCTGTCTACAAGAGACCCACTTCAGACCTAGGGACACATACAGACTGAAAGTGAGGGGATGGAAAAAGATATTCCAAGTAAATGGAAATCAAAAGAAAGCTGGAGTAGCAATACTCACATCAGATAAAATAGACTTTAAAATAAAGAATGTTACAAGAGACAAAGAAGGACACTACATAATGATCAAGGGATCAATCCAAGAAGAACATATAACAATTATAAATATATATGCACCCAACATAGGAGCACCTCAATACATAAGGCAACTGCTAACAGCTCTAAAAGAGGAAATCGACAGTAACACAATAATAGTGTGGGACTTTAACACCTCACTTACACCAATGGACAGATCATCCAAACAGAAAATAAATAAGAAATCAGAAGCTTTAAATGACACAATAGACCAGATAGATTTAATTGATATTTATAGGTGATTCCATCCAAAAACAGCAGATTACACTTTCTTGTCAAGTGCTCATGGAACATTCTCCAGGAGAGATCACATCTTGGGTCACAAATGAAGCCTCAGTAAATTTAAGAAAATTGAAATCACATCAAGCATCTTTTCTGACCACAACACTATGAGATTAGAAATGAATTACAGGGGAAAAAAAACGTGAAAAACACAAACACATGGAGGCTAAACAATATGTTACTAAATAACCAAGAGATCACTCAAGAAATCAAAGAGGAAATCAAAAAATACCTAGAGACAAATGACAATGAAAACACGATGATCCAAAACCTGTGGGATGAAGCAAAAGCAGTTCTAAGAGGGAAGTTTATAGCTACACAAGCCTACCTCAAGAAACAAGAAAAATCTCAAATAAACAATCTAACCTTACACCTAAAGGAACTAGAGAAAGAAGAACAAACAAAACCCAAAGTTAGCAGAAGGAAAGAAATCATAAAGATCAGAGCAGAAATAAATGAAATAGAAACAAAGAAAACAATAGCAAAGATCAATAAAACTAAAAGCTGGTTCTTTGAGAAGATAAACAAAATTGATAAACCATTAGCCAGACTCATCAAGAAAAAGAGGGAGAGGACTCAAATCAATAAAATTAGAAGTGAAAAGGGAGAAGTTACAACAGACACTGCAGAAATACAAAGCATCCTAAGAGACTACTACAAGCAACTCTATGCCAATTAAATGGACAACCTGGAAGAAATGTACAAATTCTTAGAAAGGTAAAACCTTCCAAGACTGAACCAGGAAGAAATAGAAAATATGAACAGACCAATCACGAGCACTGAAATTGAAACTGTGATTAAAAATCTTCCAACAGGGCTTCCCAGGTGGCGCAGTGGTTGAGAGTCCGCCTGCTGATGCAGGGGACACGGGTTCGTGCCCTGGTCTGGGAAGATCCCATATGCCGCAGAGCAGCTGGGCCCGTGAGCCATGGCCGCTGAGCCTGCGTGTCCGGAGCCTGTGCTCCGCAACGGGAGAGGCCACAACAGTGAGAGGCCTGCATACAGCAAAAAAAAAAAAAATCTTCCAACAAACAAAAGTTCAAGACCAGATGGCTTCCCAGGTGAATTCTATCAAACATTTAGAGAATAGCTAACACCCATCCTTCTCAAACTCTTCCAAAAAATTACAGAGGAAAGAACACTTCCAAACTGATTCTACGAGGCCACCATCACCCTGATACCAAAACCAGACAAAGGTTCTACAAAAAAAGAAAATTACAGACCAATGTCACTGATGAATATAGATGCAAAAATCCTCAACAAAATACTAGCAAACAGAGTCAAACAACACATTAAAATGATCATACACCATGATCAAGTGAGATTTATCCCAGGGATGCAAGGATTCTTCAATATATGCAATTCAATCAATGTGATACACCATAGTAACAAATTGAAGAATAAAAACCATATGGTCATCTCAATAGATGCAGAAAAAGATTCTGACAAAATTCAGCACCCATTTATGATAAAAACCCTCCAGAAAGTGGGCACAGAGGGAACCTACTTCAACATAATAAAGGCCATATACAACAAACCCACAGTAAACACTATTCTCAAAGGTGAAAAACTGAAAGCATTTCCTCTAAGATCAGGAACAAGACAAGGATGTCCACTCTCACCACTATTATTCAATATAGTTTTGGAAGTCCTAGCCACGGCAATCAGAGAAGAAAAATAAATAAAAGGAATACAGATTGGAAAAGAAGAAGTAAAACTGTCACTGTTTGCAGATGACATGATACTATACATAGAGGATCCTAAAGATGCCACCAGGAAACTACTAGAGCTAATCAATGGATTTGGTAAAGTAGCAGGATACAAAATTAATGCACAGAAATCTCTTGCATTCCTTTACACCAATGATGAAAAATCTCAAAGAGAAATTAAGGAAACACTCCCATTTACCATTGCAACAAAAAGAATAAAATACCTAGGTGTAAACCTACCTAGGGAGACAAAAGACTTGTATGCAGAAAACTATAAGACACTGGTGAAAGAAATTAAAGTTGATACCAACAGATGGAGAGATATACCATGTTCTTGGATTGGAAGAATCAATATTGTGAAAATGAGTATACTATCCAAAGCAATCTACAGATTCAATGCAATCCCTATCAAATTACTAATGGCATATTTTACAGAGCTAGAACAAAAATCTTAAAATTTGTATGGAGACACAAAAGACCCCAAATGGCCAAAGCAGTCTTGAGGGAAAAAACGGAGCTGGAGGAATCAGACTCCCTGACTTCAGGCTATACTACAAAGCTACAGTAAACTAGACAATATGGTACTGGCACAAAAACAGAAACATAGATCAATGGAACAAGGTAGAAATCCAGAGATAAACCCACGTACGTAAGGTCAACATATGACAAAGGAGGCAAGGATATACAATGGAGAAAAGATAATCTCTTCAATAAGTGGTGCTGGGAAAACTGGACAGCTACATGTAAAAGAATGAAATTAGAACACTCCCTAACACCATACACAAAAATAAACTCAAAATAGATTAGAGACCTAAATGTAAGACCGGGCACTATAAAACTCTTAGAGGAAAACATAGGAAGAACACTCTTTGACGTAAATCACAGCAAGATCCTTTTTGATCCACCTCCTAGAGTAATGGAAATAAAAACAAAAATAAACCAATGGGACCTAATGAAACTTAAAAGCTTTTGCACAGCAAAGGAAACCATAAACAAGACCAAAAGACAACCCTTAGAATGGGAGAAAATATTTGCAAACAAATCAACGGACAAAGGATTAATCTTCAAAATATATAAACAGCTCATGCAGCTCAATGTTAAAAAAACAAACAACCCAATCCAAAAATGGGCAGAAGACCTAAATAGACATTTCTCCAAAGAAGACATACAGATGGCCAAGAAGCACATGAAAAGCTGCTCAACATCACTAATTATTAGAGAAATGCAAATCAAAACTACAATGAGTTATCACCTCACACCAGTTAGAGTGGGCATCATCAGACAATCTACAAACAACAAATGCTGGAGAGGGTGTGGAGAAAAGGGAACCCTCTTGCACTGCTGGTGGGAATGTAAATTGATACAGCCACTATGAGAAGAGTATGGAGGTTCCTTAAAAAACTAAAAATAGAATTACCATATGGTCCAGCAATCCCACTACTGGGCATATACTCAGAGAAAACCATAATTCAAAAAGACACATGCACCCCAATGTTCATTGCAGCACTATTTACAATAGCCATGTCATGGTAGCAACCTAAGTGCCCATCAACGGACGAGTGGATAAAGAAGTTGTCGTACATATATACAATGGAACATTACTCAGCTATAAAAAGGAACGAAATTGGGTCATTTGTTGAGACGTGGATGGATCTAGAGACTGTCATACAGAGTGAAGTAATTCAGAAGGAGAAAAACAAATATTGTATATTAACGCATATATGTGGAACCTAGAAAAATGGTACAGATGAACCAGTTTTCAGGGCAGAAATTGAGACACAGATGTAGAGAACAAATGTATGGACACCAAGGGGGGAAAGCAGCAGGGTGGTGGTGGTGGTGGTGTGATGAATTGGGAGATTGGGATTGACATGTATACACTGATGTGTATAAAATTGATGACTAATAAGAACATGCTGTATAAAAAAATAATTTTGCTTTGCCAATAAAAAAAGTAATAATAATAACTCCCATTTTCTGAGCACTCATTGTGTCCCAGGCATTATCTCATTTCACTCTTACTAGCCAGTCTAAGACATAAGTGCTATTAACCCTGTGTTATTGAGGAAAATGAGCCCAAAGAGATAGATCAATCTGTCCGTGAGTGATCATACATCCAACAAGTGGAGAAACATGGATAAAACCACTGCCAGTTTGATGCGGGAACCGGTATTTTGCGCTATTTCCCTCCCATCCTAGCAGTGGCAAGCAGGTAGAAAGACTTTTTGCGTTTGAGATGGGAAACAGGCTGAATAGGGATGAATGCTCTTAAGTCCCATCCTAACAGTGTGATACAAGTGAGAGGGTTCTTGTGTCCAGAGCAAGAGTATACCATAGCATAACATACAATACAGTTTCATCATATACTTCCTCTCATAAACCTGCATAGCTTATGCTGGTTAAGAAAATGTTTTGAAACATTCTTAGCTATATGATACATTGTTATTTTCTTTGTTCTCATCTAAGTATAGAATTTGGAAGCAGGGTGGCTGGTATTAACAAACCAGATTGACAAATTACCTGAACTCTTTGAATTTCTTCTCTTTGGGAGTGAAATGGGGGGAAATAAGCAACTGAAAGGTAGTTCTGAGAACTAAATCAGATGATATAGGCAGTTTATGAGGTCATATTTAAAACATCTGTGCCAATAAAATACCAAAGGTAGCCAATAGTAGGTACCTGATCTACTCAAGCTATGAAAACTGTTATTAATAATTGGTCTTATTCCTACTCGTATCTGTGGTTCCTGAATTCATGTCTGAGCTCTTATTTTAGTGATATTGAATGAAATTAGGAGACTTTAAATTTAGAAATCTTCAGCACTGCACAGAAAGACAACTTATTTTCTGGCTTATTTATTGAATGAAGCCTCCTAAATTCAGGCCAAAACAGCTCTGGCTGTGCTTACAGTCATATCACATTAAACACAGATCACATTTGCAAATTATCATTACTCTTAGACTGCACATTTCTTTTACTCCCCTGCCTGGAAAGAATTCAAACCATTTCATCCATATTCATTCATTTACATTTTCAAAGGCCAAGTTTCTTTTAATGTAGACAGTTCTAATTTCTTTGGGTTATATTTCTGGCGTCCCTGGTGTTTGGTCCTCCTCCCAAGCTAGGATCATCTTAAAACTTTATGATTATGTTTTGAGATCTGCATCTTCCCCCAACACATTAATAAAAATATTGAATTAGAAAGAAGCTTTCACACATCCCTATGGTAACCACACTTACTAAAGCTTACCAATTCAACAAGACTTCCGCAAGGGTTTACTCAATTCACTCTAAAAAAATCTCCAAAAGCCTTCTTTATACCAGGAGCTGGAGGTGAAGAGTTGGATAAGACCACGTTCCGCATTTCCAAAAATTTCACATGTGAATTACCATGGGAAACAATTTAGCATCTGAGAGCCATCTTATAAACTTCTGTTCAATGCAAAGAGGGGAAAAGTATCTCACTTGCTTAGAGCGAGCACAGCTAAAAAAATTAAAGAATTACTATTAATTCATCAAATATGGGGATTATTGGGTAATTTTATGGGTTTGCACTGTTGTATACTGTTTGCAGATTAATTCATAGTTGAAGAAAGGAATGGTTTTGAAACAGGGTTGAGAGACACTGGCAAAATTACTTGCTATTGTACCTCAAAAGCCTAGAGAGAGTACAATTGTCTGAACATGATCACAAGGTGAGTTATAGCCAAACAGCCAGCCTTCTTCCCCTGGGCTGCACTGCCTTTTGGGAAAAATTGCATCTGTGTTAAGTATGTCATTCTCCCTTCAAGGACTGGGTTGATTTGAGGGTAGATCTTGCACAGATCCTATCATATTTTGAGTGTTAAACATAAATTGGAAATATATTCACTATTTGATATATAATGTTAAATAGCAGACAGCAGTTGTGTAAGTTAGTGTTTGGGAAGTTGTGGCAAAGATGCCTAAAAATATACCAAAAATTCAGGCCTCCTCTTCTGCAGGATTGAGTTGTTGCTGGGAAGTGGCTGCCCAGCTAGAGACTACATTTCCCAGCCCCCTTTGCATGTAGACGGGGCCAGGTGGCTAATTCTCAACTGTTCAGTGGAAAATAATGTGTATTGCTTCTGGGCAAGACTGTTAAACAGTGAGCCTGACTTTTAATCTCTCTTTCTCCTTTTCCCTCCAGAGGTAAAAGACCCAAAGATCTTAGGGCAAAGGTGGAGTGCAAAAAAGTGAGAAACCCAGGGTCTGAAAATTGTACGTGGAGGAAAGCCACCTCCTGATCAATAACACCTGCACTAATGGATGAAACATTAAAATGTTTCGGGTCTTCCCTGGTGGTCCAGTGGTTAAGAATCTGCCTTCCAATGCAAGGGACGCAGGTTTGATCCATGGTCGGGGAACTAAGATCCCACATGCCATGGGGCAATTAAGCCTGCGCCCACAGCTACTGAGCCCACGTGCTCTGGATCCTGCGCACCACAGCTAGAGAGAAGCCCATGCGCCACAACTAGAGAAGTCCGTGCGCCGCAACAAAAAATATCCCGCATGCCGCAACAAAGATCCCGCGTGTCACAACTAAGACTGGATGCAGCCAAATTAAATAAATAAATATTTTTTAAAAATTTCACTGTGTTACACTTGGGAGGGTATTATTCGTAACTGTAGATAAAGTTACCTAAGGAATATGGAGGTTATTGAGAAAGCCCCTCAAGGTAAAGGATTAGGCAATTTGAAGGTGTTGGACTGCATACATTGAAGGGAGTTCAATTCCTTGCTTTTTCAAATGACTTTTTATTCTGGTCTCCTATTTCTCTCTAACTGACTCTGTCATGGACAGATTCTCCGTATTTAAAAACATCTCGGTGGGCTTCCCTGGTGGCGCGGTGGTTGAGAGTCTGCCTGCCAATGCAGGGGACATGGGTTCAATCCCTGGTTTGGGAGGATCCCACATGCCGTGGAGTGACTAGGCCCGTGAGCCACAACTACTGAGCCTGCACTCTAGAGCCCATGTGCCACAACTACTGAGCCCACTGCAACTACTGAAGCCTGTGCTGCACAACAAGAAAAGCCTGAAGCCCCTGCTCGCACAACTAGAGAAAGCCCACGTCCAGCAATGAAGACCCAACACAGCCAAAAATAAATAAAATAAAAAAAAATCTCAACGACACATCAGCTCCTCAATGGTATTTTCTGATGTAATCAGAAGAATAAAAATACTTTGGAAAAGAACTCAGGAAAGGGGGTGTAGTAAGGCCATTAGTGCTATCCTATATCTTGTACGCTCCTTAAACCCATGGTAAGACTCTACTTGTTGTCTTCTTGCAATTAGCAAGGATAGAGTGACTGGTTCCAACCAAAAATTGAGAGAAGAAATGAAATATGACACTTTGGAGACAGAATTTTTTTTTTTTTTTGGCCAATGCGGGATCTTCCCCAACCAGCTATTGAACCCATGCCCCCTGCATTGGGAGCATGGAGTCTTAACTACTGGACCACCAGGGAAGTCTGAAATATGTCATTTCTGAGCCAAAGAGTTTAAGAGCTAATGTGCCACCTCTTTACTCTTTCTCTTCCTTAGAATGGTTACCTTGGAAATAGTTCTAATCTTAAATATTAATATCATCAGTTGGAAGAAACCTGGATCCCTGAGACATCTGATGGAGCAAAACCCCTTCCAACTCAGCCAACTTTGTGAGAGTAAAATAATTGCTGTGTGTCAAGCCATTGAGAGTTTGGAGGAGGATACATATTGCTTCTTCTACTTCCCTTGTTGATTGAAAAATGTAACTTACTCTCAAGGTTTATACATATCCACCTCAAAAAAATCCCCCTCATTCATGAAACTTCACACAGTTGGTCATTATATTAGTCAAGATAACAAATACTAACCACTGCAATAGAAAACACCTTGGAGAACTTCTTGACAACTTTAAACAATATGTGTATTACTTTGATAAAAATAATTTAGCATATAAAAGCATAAATGGACCTATCTATACTATTAATAGAAAGATGTACACTCAAGTAGTGACAAAACTACATTTGGTGGAAGAGATAGCTGGAATTCTGTCAGGTAATTTTCAGAATCAAGGCCACAAATCAGGGAAATTTGAGCCCGTCTGGGTGTTATCCGTTAGAAGACTGGCAATGTGGGTCTGTTTTCCATAATTAGTGCATGAATAAGCAAAGAGAATTTTAAATAGGGCAATGACAATTAGTACTGAGAAATTCTCATCGATATTTCACTTTTGTGGCTAAAGTAATACATTTGCTTTTCCCAATCTTTCCATACAACCCAGAGTGTACATGATTAAAAGGAGAACAATATATTCAAAATCACATGGTTACATAAGTTTTCCAGTTACATAAATATCTTGATCTATTGATTAGTTATATTTTTATATTTAAAAAGTAACTTTTGTATGTAGTTTTTTTTTTTTTTAATTTTTTAATTTTTGGCTGTGTTGGGTCTTCGTTTCTATGCGAGGGCTTTCTCTACTTGTGGCAAGCGGGAGCCTCTCTTCATCACGGTGCGCGGGCCTCTGTGTGGCTCACGGGCCCAGCTGCTCTGCAGCATGTGGGATCTTCCCAGACCAGGGCTCGAACCCCCATGTCCCCTGCATTAGCAGGCAGATTCTCAACCACTGCGCCACCAGGGAAGCCCTTGTATGTAGTTTTGATAAGAGATATTTTTAAAGTATTTTAGGACTTTTCTATCTGTTTACATTACAATCTCTGAGACTATGGACAAGTTACTTTATTTCATTGAACCATAATTCCTAATATTAGGAAAATAAATGAGATGTATGTGAAATGCCCAGTTCAGTCCTTGGGAAACAGTGAGAACCTAATAAATAATTGTGTTTATTATTATTCATTATTATTTTCATTTTCTATATTTCCTGGTGGGACAACATGTATTCCAATGAAGAGAGTGGCTGGCTGCCTAGGATACTGGACCTTAGATACCTTGGGATTCACTTTCCAAATGTCCATACAGCTCTTATGCAAAAGCATTTCAACAATCAACAATTCTAGTCCACACTTTCTTTAAAAATTAGACAATTAGTAGATTCTTAAACAAACGTTCTATGTTGTAAGTTTATAGAGAGAGGTGTTTCTAAAAGACTATTATTTTTTTTGGTCTCTGTACAATGGCCTAAGTATTGTCCAGGTGAAGAGCCAAACCATAGTCATCACAGCTGATAAATGATGCAGCCAAACTGTAGACACAATTGCTGCAGGAGTATCTCAGTGCCATCTGGAGTTATGGCTCTGGTGAATCACACCCTACGTGTAGCCATAAAATCGCCTACTCATGAGTGCCGGAGAAAATTTCAAGAAGAAAATAAAAGTTAGAAAGAGAATTAGAGATATATGTTTTCCAAATAGCCACCAATCCCCTAGAGTTCTTGAAATTCTGCTCACAACCCTAACAGCTTCTGATTTATGTGTGATGTTCATAAAGATAAATCTATTCAATTTGACATAAAGTAGGATTCATTCAGAAATTATGTGCTTCTGTACTTTTTTATAGAAATGATTTGCCCTGATTTTCTAAAGATTATTCACGATTTATAAAATGCTTCGTAATTGAACATGTCTAGTGTTGTAATTATGGCCAGGTTGAAAAATATTGTAGTGCATATATGTATGTATCAAAAGTTAGATTGCTTCATAAAAAATAGCCAAAAAAACTAGCCTTTCTATATTAAGTAAAATCTTTCTCAAAGAAAGCTTACTATTAGTTTTTGAATGTTTTTCAAATGAAGCAGTTAATGTTTTTTTTCTCTTTGCTGGCAACTAGCTTTCAACTTTTATTTCTGGGCTCAGCTGCATTCTGCTGCATTCTACAATATTTCAGAAAGCTCCATTCATACCCTTAGTCATCTAAGAAGCTACAAACACATCTGCATTTATTTTATTGTTATTGTATATTACAACTTTCTGCATTAGAATTGACTGTTATAAGCTTCAGTTTTTCCCTCACTTTTTATTTCTCTAAGCACGTCGTCTGTAATGTACTCTGGGATTGCCTCTCTTAGGTACCATTCTTTTCTGGCGTTTAGAGAGTCCATCTCTTTTACAGTGCAGGTTACTCCTATTATTAACAAGTTGGGTTTGGTGTTATACACTAGTATTTAATGTCTATTTTTTTCCTTGTAAGTGGTTTCAAAGATAGTATATTTGTCTTCTGAAAAAGAACAAACTCAATTCTCTAATGCAGTTACCACGCCAGCTCAACATATCCTGAGGCTGCTCTGGCAAAAGGCTGTAAAAGATTGGTATTGATATTCTATGCCATTCAAATTGTCAAGCTCCCAACAAAAGGAAGAGCATTTAGAAAATCTGGCCATGTGGTAGTTAATTACACCATTATAAACTAAATTTACAACAGGTGACTTGTAGGCTATGAATTGACGACAAACACCCAAGCTTTCCTTCGATTATTTTCCCATAAATTAAGAGGCAAGAGTAGCATTCTTTATGGGGTACATCAGTGCAGATATCTTAAACATATTGCACAAATCCTACACAATTTCCATCATCTTGCATACAATTTCTTGGCGTTTGTTTTATTTTCATTATTTTCTTGCAACTCATGTTTAACGTATTCCCTGTGTTCTTCTATGATTTTTAAACTGGAGGCTCTAGCTCAAGTCAGTAGAATACAACTCAGGGAGATGACATACACTAACACAACACTGTAAGACATTCGGAGCTTCCTTCAATGGGACTTTCTATATTCTAAGTGTGGGACACGGAACCGGTCTTCAAATCTGAAGTCAGCTTTGCAAATTCTTGTCCTTTAAAACTTATCAAGCACCTGGGGAAACATGTACTTTATATTCAGGCTTGATCCATGTGTCATTGACGGCAAAGATCCAACATGCTATGGAAATTTCCTGGTGCATATTATAAGCTGTTGTTTGCCATCTTGGCTAGCTAATCCTGCCTCATTTATTAGAGAGCCATTTCAGCTGCACTGTCAACAGCAGAGGAGAAGCAGATCACCTTTGCCTAGAATATTATATAAAAGCTGTCAAATGCTCAGGATTATAGGCACATTCAATGTTCTGTAAGATTTCAGGCATATCAGTATTAATGAAGAAGATTTAATGTCAAGTTTGTCATCATCCTGCCTTAGATTTCTTCACTCTCTTGCTAAGATCTCATAATAGTATGAGCAAAATTTTATTAGAGCCAGTTCTTTGTGTAAGAGGAGCAGATGTTGGCAGATTTATCTGGCTACACTTATAAATGTTGGAACGAGCACATTTTAAAATAAAAAATGGCCTAATTTGTCTTATTAGCTTTCAGAATTAAATATGCACCCCCTTTATTTCCCAGCCATACGATCCCAGTATATCAACACAGACTTTTCACAACTGGGAAGACCAGCTTATGAAAATCCACAATAAATTTAATAAGAAATTTTTCATTACGGTTTCTGTTATAAAAAGCACAGTTCCCGAGCATGACTACAACAGTTCATTTTGAAATGTATTTACTTTTAAGTTGTGAACATTTTATTATAGCATTAAGAGACAAATTGATTCTTCTTATTGTACATTATGAATGCAGTGGGCATTAGCAGACGAATGGATATTGGCAGGCTCTGAACATTTCAAACTAGCAAACTGTACTGTTGAAAGGTATTTCAAGGTTAGCATGTCCCATTGGTGACTAATGTTGAGTTATTGCTGTAGCAAGCTTTCTATATACTTCTTGGATCAGATCTAGGACTTTTATCACCTTTTCAAAAAGAAATCAACTAGGCGGTAGATTCACGTAATTGGGAGGTCTTCAGGATGAATCCTGCCCCTCCGGTTGCAAGATGCCATTGCATGCTTTCTACCTGGGGGTCCAGCTCTGCAATCCTTGCCTTGATCCTCTCACTTCCCTATCCCTACCTTTATCTACATTCAAATAATTATTTGCATTTAGGGCACTGAACACTTTATGATGTTATAGGAAGTATCTAAGGTTTAATCCTGATAGTTTTAGAAGTCAGATCCTTCACAGAAATCCTACACATTTGTATTGTTCATTCCAAGTTTTAATTTATAGAACAACATAGAGGGAAATATATATGTGGAATCAAGTTCTATTTCCTTGCTTACTTCTTAGGTTTTTAACTTCAAAGTTTATTAGTTATCTCAATTAGCAGCTCTATGTTACAAGCTCAGGCAGGAACCTTCATCAAGCACAAATGAAACTCAGTGCACTCGGAGGACCTGGGACACATTTTAAATGCCCAGAGATGTACGTCAAATGTTCAAAAAGATCAGCTGTTAAAAACAGAAATATCAACAAGCAATTTATGAAAATATAGAAATATCTTAAAATACAATTAATTTAGCTTTTTTTTTTCTTTTAACATTGAGTCTTCACTTTAGGGGAAAATTTTCAAGGCATCTGGGATACATTTCTCCAGATGGGAGCAGAGCCCTGAGGGTCTGGCAGCTTGGCTAATGGGGAAGAGGAGAAGGAGAAATGATTCTGGAATATGTATCATGTCTCAGGCATCACAGGTCACAATGGGGGCCGAGACTGGAGCAATTAGAGGGATGGGTCCAGGAAGAAGTGGAGGGATAATGGCATGGCAGTAAAATTTATCATTCAATCATATTTTCTCCCTTTTCTGCTTAGTCCTTGTTCTGGGATGTACATTCTTTTTTTTTTTTTACGCGCAGGCTCAGCGGCCATGGCTCACGGGCCCAGCTGCTCCGCGGCACGTGGGATCCTCCCGGACCGGGTCACGAACCTGCGTCCCCTGCATCTGCAGGCGGACTCTCAACCACTGCACCACCAGGGAAGCCCAGATGTACATTCTTTAACAAGCTAATTTACTGATTTTAATACACTAAGAGAGGAACTGTATTTGGTTTTACACCCATTATTTTAAACTTACAAGATCATCCTTTATTCGATCAGCATCTTGATATATAAAAAGTCTGAAAGTTAGGAGAGACGTTTGTTTTGTTCCTGTTCTCCTGGGTCTGAGTTGGCTGAGACCTGAGCTCTCTCACCCTCTGTTCTCTCCCATGGAGAATGGAGGCAACACTATACAGTTATGAAAACAGTATAGTTGGCACTAAATTTAGATACTTTTTAACATTATTTTAAAATTCAAATCTGCTATCTTTTTAAAGATATAACTATCTCAAATCGTTTTGCTCACTTTTTACCTTAATACTTTAAAAAAAAAATTCAGTAAAAATATATTGATGCCCAGTCAATTACAGAGACATTTCTTGGGCTTTCTTGGTGGCGCAGTGGTTGAGAATCCGCCTGCCGATGCGGGGGACGTGGGTTCGTGCCCTGGTCCGGGAAGATCCCACGTGCCGCGGAGCAGCTGGGCCCACGCGTTCGGAGCCTGTGCTCCACAACGGGAGAGGCCACAGCGGTGGAAGGCCCGCGTACCGCAAAAAAAGGAAAAAAAAAAGAGAGATATTTCTCCACCCCATCCAGCATAAGTCTGTACCTGACACAGAGCTCTGGAGTCCAGAGCTCCCCCATTACCTAGACTAGGAAATTTTATAGCCCCTTTTTTTATGGAAAATGGATAATTATTTAGGGAGTAAGAGAAACTTCAATTCTGCTTCCCCTGGATCCACAGGATATAGGTGAAGAAAATAATGATAATCTTGGTTGTGAAAATTAATAAACTCAGCATGATGGCAAGTGGCTTATGAACAGTAGAGAGAAGATAGTCCGTCGAGTGCAGTCACTCTTCATCAAAAGTACTCATGGCTGTAAATTGTTTTTGATTTCCACACAGTGTCTTCTGTTTCTCCTGGATTGATGGCAGGTATGATAACGCAAATAAGCCTGGACTCCCGGAGGCAAGAGGCTTTGGGATTCTTGCTGGCTTGAGAGATGTGTGGGGTTTTTGAGAGTGTCTTTGTAGTCATTTTTCCGCTGCCAGCCCAGGCTCTCCCAGGAGCTCTGAGGGCCACCCACCCCCTGGACAGACGGTGGTAACCTTGCAAGATCAGCCTTGTGAAATTTGAAGGGAATGGTTTCCCTGGCAGTGCTGACGACGGTTCCGTGTAGCCATAAAAGGGTCAAGATCAGAAGAAATTCCCCACATTCGAGCCCACTTAACTGCCCAGCAAGAGAAAAATCAGAGCATTCATAGCAGCAAAGAAATGCCTGCTTGATTTTAACACAGGGAGAGAAGTTTCATAAATAGATTTTTTTCATGTGTCTAAGCGAGCCCTTGTATCTCATTTTCTCCTCTGGGCTTCCACTTTTCGTCTCTCAAGTTCACAGTTTCTCTTTCTCTGTGCAACCTATTGTCTGGAATTTCCCCAAATACAATGCCAGGAAACAACTGGGCATCTTCTACCCAAGGAGGAGGGAAGGAGGGAATATGCCCTGAGAAGGAGAAAGCAAGTCTCTCTCCAGCTTGCAAACTCCCTCTCATTCTTTATATTTTTGCCTTGAATATTACGAGGCATTCAGAAGTTAATTTTTGATATTCTATATGTCATTTTCAGAAGTAGAAGTCACAGGAGAGTTGGCATTTTGCTCATCAGCTGCTCCCATGGAAATCTTTGTACCAGAGCCATGGAAGGACCCCTTCTCTCTGCTCAGCTGAAGTCAGGTAAAACTACTACTACTAATTAATAATAATAATAATAATAATAATAATAGGACTTGCTAACATTTATACAGTGCTATATGCAAGGAACCGTTCTAAGTGCTTTAACTTTTGTAACTCTCAAAACACTATGAGGTAGGTATTATACTTATTCCCATTCTACAGGTAAGAAAACTGAGGCACAGAGAGTTAAGTGACTTGTCCAAACTCAGAAACTAGCATAGTCAGGAGATGACAAAAACAGTGTCTTCACTCTTGAGCTCTGTGCTTTCACCTGTACATTCTCATTTTTTAAAATCTCAAATCCTTCAACCTAGTAGCCTTTGAACTGAGCATCTGAAAACAGAAAACGATCTCAAAGAGTGATTCCCTGAATTTTTATCATTAAAATGAAGGCTGATAACATTATTCATAGACTGCTAAATATAGGGTAACTAGACATCACCATTTGTTTGAAATAATCCTGCTTTATATCCGCTATTTAATGTCTCTTTCAGGCTCAAAAGTGTACTGATTCCCACAATAAGTCATATGGCTACCCTAAATTGAAACAAAGATTGCATTTGGAAGAACAAAAAGTAAATTGCTACTTTGATCATTGGACTTCTTTTTCTAGAAACGAAATCTTTCTGTACTTTGCCAAATTTCTAACTCCAAATTCTGGTTTGGAGCCAGACACTTCTCTCCTGTGGAATGCGGGTATTCTTAAAAGAATGTTGGAGTGGGGGTGTTTGCCATGTTCTCTTTGGGGAGATGGTTGTTTAATTCATGCTGGTTTGATGTAGGGAGGCTCACTAAAGGAGTTGAAGTATTTTTTGTTTGTTGTGTCTTCTCTCTTAAGGAAGGGTGGGTTGTTGACTGAGGTGGAGGAAGTGCCTTGATGGCAAAGAATAGAGAGCCTGCGTCAGTGTGAAAAAGGGAACCAAAGCAATAAACGCAGGCATAATACTTGAAATGCATGAGATAGGGAGAAAAAGAAACTTGAAGCCTCATGTATGCTTTGGATTTAACATATGAAGATCTGGAAGTTCAGGAGGAAGTCTGAAGGCAGAGAAAGGTTGAAGTTGAAGGGCCAGATGCTCAGAAGTGTGGACATCTTCATGAATGTTTGCTTTGCTTTTCCACAATTAACTAAATCATGTTATAGTCTTTGAATGCATTGCTAAAACAAAACCTGGATTAAAAATTAAGCTGCAGAATTTGAAGAAAAATGGACATTGATAGTATCCTCAAGAAATGGTAAATAATGTGGGCAAAGGGGTTGGAGGTCATTGACTATGCTTCTAGGTGAGAATTTTAGATGTTATTAAGCTCAGCATGGAGTGATGGTATCTCTGGAGTGATAAACTAAGGGATTTGTATTATTTTCTCACTTTTAGATTTTCTGTCTCTCTTGATTAAAGTAGTAATGTATAAGGTGTAAAAGACTTCCAAGAGCTTAGATAAGTATTTAAAAGAAAAAGCTCATTGCATATTTTAAGTAAACATCACCTCCTTCTACAATCTTTGTTGATCAATTCCTTCTATTCCTTTTACCCTACCCTGAACCCCACTCAGGCAAATCAGATTGAAGACCACTATTTTAACCTAGTTTCCCTAAATAACAGAGACTGAGGCTACGTTAAGTTACCAGCACTTTATAAGGAAGTGAAATCTCCCAAGGCTGCAAGAATGAGAGAAAAGGGAATGAGTCACAGAAAGATGGGAAGCAAATACCAGGTGCTATGTTACTGTGCTGACGGAATCTGCTGCAGAATGTTTCCAGACAGGATGTACGAAAAGCCATGACTCAGACCAGTCCATTAGGAGGAATTTATCTGCTGTTTTATCCTGGTCCCATCTCCCCTTGGTCTGTTTGCCTCCTGAAGTGTCAACTTCCCCGTGTTTTTGGATTATATTACTTGGCCCATTTGGAAGTCACAGGCTGTGGTGCTTCATCTAGTCCGGAATTGCTGGGAGGTGCCAAAGGCTCTGGGCATAGAGCTCAACTGCCTCAGGCACCAGTCTCTGTGAGCCCACAGGGAGTCTGGGCTCTTGATGTAAGCTAACTGAGGTGGGCAACTGTCCAAGGTCATGTGACAGAGGAGCTGTTCGGATGCAACTCATATCCCTGCCTCCCCCGTAGACTCTACCTAGACTGATTCTTCTCAGAGCTCTGAGTTTGCGAGAGCATATTGACTCTTTGTACTTGTCGACATTAGTACAACATCTTGCACATAAAAATAGTGAATGAATGTTTGTAGAATAAAAGAATGAAAGAAGGAGGTTACATATCATCCTCAAAACTCAGAATTCCAACCCCCCAAATAAGGTATCTAAATTCTTATGACATTATTCACTGTATATCCAGACATCAGAAATTCACAGCTAAAACTATAGTCACCGGGTTTTTATAAATCCTCTAATAATTTAAACTCATTAAACAAGCAAACAAACAAAACCACCTCACATTGGCTTCTAAAAAGTCAAGCTAGCTCTAGGTACAGGTTTTGAAACTGTGGATAGGGACTAAAATGAGCATCTTTGACATTCCATGCTCAGAAAATTATGTTTTTTCTCCATTTCATTACATTAAAGTTTGGGAATAATAACTAACAGTTACTTATTTTTTAATTTTTAATTTTTTTTTTTTTTGCGGTACGCGGGCCTCTCACTGTTGCGGCCTCTCCCGTTGCGGAGCACAGGCTCCGGACGCGCAGGCTCAGTGGCCATGGCTCATGGGCCCAGCCGCTCTGCGGCATGTGGCATCTTCCCGGTCAGGGGCACGAACCCATGTTCGCGACATAGGCAGGCAGACTCTCAACCACTGCGCCACCAGGGAAGCCCTAACAGCTATTTTTTAAACAAATTCATTGTTTGTAAATAATTTTCACACTGTTGCTTACAGATGAAACTTTCAAAGAAATAAATAAACCAAGGTAAAATAGCTTTGCCCAGTGGTACAAAGGTAGAGATGGAAGAAGTTTCACAAAATGCTTATTTTTTAGTATCTTCTCTACAAAAGCACATGCCGACCAGCTGACAAAGAGGTACCCAACGTGTTTTCATACCTCTGTTACCTAACACCCCAGTATAAAGCCATAATGCACTGTATTAAAAACAGTCATGGGAACTAATAAACTTAGAAAATGGTAGTGACAAGGCTGGAGTGAACTATATAAAGAGACTAGTTTAAAGGAAAACTACCATAGATGGATAAACGAAGAAATAATGTAAGCCAGTACAGATAGAAACACTGCTTCAAGCAATACACACCACACAGTGTATCTCAAAATAGAAGCCCACAGTTTTATCTTTGCAGTTTTTCGACATAAGTACAGAAATTAAAATTAGTTTTTATGCTTTTGAGGGAACAAATACTCATACATGGTAAAATAGCAGGTGTGTTCAAGAAGATGGAATTTTAGATTTGGAAAGAAAATACTTGCTTGTGGGTCTGAAATGATACTATGACTGACAGATATTCATTTCAGATGTAAGTATACGAAAACAAGGGAAAAATTGATAATATTAAGATAGAAAAAGTTAAACAGAGGCAAGTCTTTCTGTTAACTACTGGAAAATACATTCAGAAGCAGCTGTTGCTGGTGAGCAGATGTTCTATGTAGGTCAGGGTTTTAAGGGAAAAGAGGATAAATTTTCAAGGACTCAGTTATAATTTATATAGGTATTTGCCTTTTGTGTGTATATAGGAATATGCATCCTTTTTCTGTTCTGAGCAGAACATCTTTATTCAGCACAGTGAGAAAGCATACGGTGTACTGAGGACCAGAAGTGTGTACACTGAGGTCATTATCAACTTCCACAGACCAATTTCTTTCTTCATTGCACATGAATTCCCGTGTCATCAGACATGAAAACCGAACTGTTAATGATCTCTGTTCATTTGTTTTCTTTCGTGTGTAGTCAAAAGAAAAAGAAAAAGTACCACCTTAGTATATGAAAGACCAAGAGTAAAAATAAAAATAATTCAAATTCAAATCTGATCCAAATTAACTTAAAGTTAATTAATCATAGAAGATTCAGATAGAACACCTACTTGCAAGTCAATGAATTTCAAATTTGGGCAAAGTCTTTTCGAGTTTTAGACGATTAGCATGTAGTCACAGTGACACTTTGTGTTCACTGTTAGGGAATGCAGCCTAGGAAAGTGCTGGATGAACAGATACCAAAGGCATGGAACGGGGAATATTGCTACAAAGTCCATCTTTGGGAGATCCAAGGAGAAAACGAGAAACAGAACGAGTCAAAATGAAAACTGTGAGCTCAGCCTGACTAGACCAAAATAAACATGATGCGTGGTTAACACACGGAGTGTGTCTCCAAATTCACTAATATTTTTCGTATGGTCTTCTAGAGCATTCTGTCTCCCCTTTTTAAGTTGACCGACATAAAAACCTCTGTATCTAAAGTACCTGTTCTACATCATTTATTTAGAGATGTTATTGCAGGTTATTTCAATTGTTTGTTAAAATCTCAATGGGTAGTGGGACTTATGCTCTGAAATAAGGTCACACAGAAACTTATTTGTATTCAGATTGTTTTTTTTTCTTGAAATGATACGATTCTACTTGTATCTGATGAAGTGAACAGTAATAAATTTCAATGACTACTAGCAAAAGAGACAACATTTTGAATCCAAATGTATAATTATACAACATCTGGTTAAGGATATTTAAATTTTTTTAGTGTAAAAAGAATATTTTCTTCTAAAACCCTTGTATCTTTACAAGGGTTGTGTAACCTAGATTTAGAGAAAACAATCCTCTTTAAGCCAAAAAAAATAAAAGTTGAATTTACTAGAATATTTATATTATAATAAAGTAGTTTGAAAAGAAATTTCAAAACCGTTCAACAATTAAATAAGTCATGGACTAGCTGTTAACGCAAAGCATTCATTAGTATACTTAGACCTCAAACACTTAACTAATTTGTGCTGAGAAATGAATACATAAGTTACTTGAACTGAAAGGCCTAAAGGCAAAGGACAGCTAAAGTATCTGGAGCATCACTCCCAGTGGCGGTACAATCTTGTCTAAATACAATTTGGAAATAGCTGGAAAATAAGAACTATCTAAATAGCTAACTAGGGATATTTGGTAACTCGATAGAAACTTTTCACAATTCAGATGAGATATATATATGTACACATGTACATATGCATATATACACATCATATATACACATACATGTATATAAACACAATATTTGTATAAAAATAGATTTAAATGCATTTTCATCTATGTAGATTAAGTCAATTGTGGAGTTGAGTAAAAATGGTGTATTAGGGACAAAATAGAGTTTTCACATTATTTTTGTGAAAAATAGGCAGATTAACCATTTCATATTCATTAAAATTATTAGTTGACTTCATTACTTTCTCTCTTAGCTTACCTCTAGACAAATTAAAAAAAAAAAATCTAAACGAAGCTCAGATAACTTAGAAAACTTGCCCCAAAGCTGGCAAGTAATAAGGGGCAGAGCAAGGGTTCAAACCCAGAGCCAGCTGGCATACCCTTTTCAGGACATTACTGGTGCACTTCCTAATTTACTTAGATTTGCATCTAAGAAGTCGTGTACAGTTGATGTTTTGTAAATTAAATCTCTCCTCAACAGTGAATTTGCTTGAATTTGGAAGAATTCTTAAATTGTGTAGTTTCCAACCTTAAATATTCACAGATTCACAGCAATTCCCCAAAGAGAGAGAGATTTCTTCTTATATGAATGTGTTCCTTTGCAGCAAGTAATCAATAAGTATCAGATTACAGAACAAATGTAAGATATTGAAACCATGGGTTAAAAAACATCGTCCCTAAAACTACAGTTACGCCTTCTTAAACTCAGCAACCTCAACTTCATACTAAGAAGTGAGAAGTTTAACGGAGGGTCTATCATTGGTTCAAACGGTCATATTTTGAGGGTAAAAGGGGTTCTATTAACAATTATATCAGAACAACTGGAACACATGGGGACAGTCCCCAGACTGATCACACTATTCATGAGAGCAACTCTACTGATGTAAACTTCGTCCTGCATTTACACCATTGCATGCAGTCAACTTACATTTTCTTATATTTTAGGAACAAGTGGGAATCATGGAAGTATCAAAATTGTTTTTAATTCTGTAAGCAAAGCAAAACAGAAATGGTCAAGCATATGACAAAAAATACAGGACACTCCAATCTTGTAAGATAAGAGAAAGGGATGAAAATGAAAATGACAGGTTTGTTTTAAAGTATTATTGTTGGTAGGTAAAGGAAGAAAGCACTGAATAAATACAAGCCTAGTAAAAATAAAGCTATTATTATTGTTCTATTGAATATCAACTCGCAAATGGCACAACTGATTTAAAACTAGGTCATTTTTCCTCTAAAGCCCATACTTTTTACTAAAATGGCCAAAGAAAAAAAATCTTGGTGTCATAAGTGACAGTTGAGTCATGTACTCAAATGAATTATCCTTAATGTTATTAAGTGTGATATTTGTTCTATGATTAAAAACAGGCAATATGCTTTCACAGTAAGGTCATTAGATGAGGATTCAGAATATAAAAACCTACTTCTGGTCCTTAGACTATTTGTGCGGTGTTAAGCAAGTCCCTGGTATTCTCCTAAGTTTCCTTATCTATAAAATTAATTAATTCTCTGAGTACACATTTATTGAGCCCATTTTCTTTTTTGTTAACTTTTTATTTTATATTGGAGTACATTTGATTAACAATGTTGGGTTAGATTCAGGTGTACAGCAAAGTGATTCAGTTATATATATACATGTATCTATTCTTTTTCAAATTCTTTTTCCATTTAGGTTGTTACATAACATTGAGCAGAGTTCCCTGTGCTGTACAGTAGGTCCTTGTTGGTTATCTACTTTAAATATAGCAGTGTGTATGGAGCCCATTTTCAATGAAAAGCCCCATTTCTAATGTTGTGTGAAACCCAGGAATGAATATGACTCCAGGTCTGTATTATAATTGCATTTGGAATAGCTGTGACTTCTACATAATTATTTGAGAAGTTTTGATGGATGAAATAACACTTTTTAAAAAAATCTGTGAATTCTGGAAACCAAACCCTAACCTAGAATATATTAACATTTATTGAGTGCTTAAAAATCTGTCATCTTGGGGCCTTCCCTGGTGGCGCAGTGGTTGAGAATCTGCCTGCTAATGCAGGGGACACGGGTTTGAGCCCTGGTCTGGGAGGATCCCACATGCTGCGGAGTAACTAGGCCCGTGAGCCACAACTACTGAGCCTGGGCGTCTGGAGCCTGTGCTCCGCAACAAGAGAGGCCGCGATAGTGAGAGGACCACGCACTGCGATGAAGAGTGGCCCCCTCCTGCCACAACTAGAGAAAGCCCTCGCACAGAAACGAAGACCCAACACAGCAAAAATAAGTAAATTAATTAATAAACTCCTACCCCCCACATCTTCTTTAAAAAAAAAAAAAATCTGTCATTTTACCTAATTAAATCATCATAAATATTCTGTGAGATGGATATTATTAGCTCTATTTTGTAGATGAGGAAACCAGAGATTAAATTACCTTCTCAATTTAGCATAACCTGAAAGACGTAAAATCAAGGATCACATTAGATCTATCTTAATCCCAAATCTATGTTTTCCATTTATTCATTTATTTATTAAACTAACTTTCGTTGAGTGCATAATAACGTGCCAGGTATGGTGTGAAATGTTTAGAAAAGAGATCATATCTCTGCCTAGATGAAACTTACAGTCCACTGGGGAAATCATGCATTAAAAAACAGACATAATAAATATAACAGTAAAAGGAAAATTACAGGGTACTATGAGAATGAATAACAGGGAGAATACTTAGATTGGGCTGTCAAGGAATGAACCACAAGGTAGAGCTTAAACTCTGAGATAATCTAAATTTCAGTGCTGGCCTCATTTCACCTTTTTGACAGTGCCAATTAATTTAAACAAAACCCTGTACAGTATGGTCAATTCAATAACATTAGACCAATGGTTAAGGTCTAGGAGATGCAGTTGTGTTTATATTAGCACATACCCTCCTATCTGCGCAATGACAGGCAACTTAATTGGTATGTGAAAGTGCTTTGGATAATATGGGTATGTGTGTTGGTGGGGGCAGGTAGGGAGGAAAAAAAGAGAGCGTAACTCAAGGTAGTGAATTCACTGGTTGACATTCCCTGCTCTCTTCACCGTTAGAGCAAGAAGTTGCTACCTTCACCTTGGTGATGAATTGTTATTTTCCAGACATGGGATTTAGTTTTCTCCTTCTTCCATCATCTTTGCAAATCTGCTTGCCTCCTAGCAGGGTTCTGAGGGTTAATCCTTTATTTAGTGTGTAGAAAAGTACTTTGGGCATCTCAGAAGAAATATCTTATACAGTAGAGAATAAATAATACAACAATAACAAGCTGGTGAATTGTAGTTGGTGTGCATCCCTCATCGCAAGTCCTGCCTGGACCCTACCACTTACTCCTCCATGGGCGGGCAGGGTGAATTACTAAAGTAAAACACGCATATTATTCCTGGCCCGGAGAGAATATCCAATGGATAACAGGAAAAGGGCTCCTAAGAGTTGAACTGCAAAGGGGAAGATAAATAGAAAAGCAAGATAATCCAAAAAGTGGATTCTTAACTTTTTTTATTTAAGATCTTTCTAGAACTTTCACAGTGGTTGTGCAGGGCATTGTGGGCTCTATTTCTTTTTTTGTGGGTTCTGAACCTCCACCCTCAGTTCACTTTTGAATATACACTAGTGACCTGCTGAATGCCTTTTAAAAGATGAAGTGTAAGCGCTTTTCTCCCCCAATGGATTTGCATTGATAATCCCCAAAGACAGATCCATAGACCAAAAAGACATTCTCTGTCTGTGCAGACCAGCAGGAAGCAAAGTGTTCTTTTCCCCATCACATAATCGTGAATACTGCTACCTCCAATTTTCCTTCATCTGGGAGCCGGAAATCCTGCAACATGAGCACATAACCGTACAAAAGGGATGCATCAACCATGGAGACCAATCCGATGTGAACTAAATTCCGTTAGGAGCTTTGGGAGCCTCTCCTCCACTCATAGCCCTGTTTCCTGATTCCATCCAGATTCCTCAGAGGTAAAGCCTGAGGTTAGGTCCATTCACGGCGGTAAAACGGGTGCAAACCCAGAGTCACTTATGATCATCCCTCTGGCGGAGATGCCTCCGTTAAGCTGCCAATAGTCAGAGAAGATCGTTCACCTTCTTGGAGGAGCTAAAGTCAGTTTGCTTGCTTCCTTTGTAACTCTGTTTGGGCTCATCCCCACGGGAAAAGTAGCGATTTTTAAAAAAAAATTAATTAATTTATTTTTGGCTGTGTTGGGTCTTCGTTTCTGTGCGAGGGCTTTCTCTAGTTGTGGCAAGAGGGGGCCACTCTTCATCGTGGTGCGCGGGCCTCTCACTGTCGCGGCCTCTCTTGTTGCGGAGCACAGGCTCCAGACGCGCAGGCTCAGCAGCTGTGGCTCACGGGCCCAGTTGCTCCACGGCGTGCGGGATCCTCCCAGACCAGGGCTCGAACCGAAGCCTCCAGCGGCAGTGTTGGTAGGGTTTGAAATGGTGCCTGGGATGAGTGCTGACCTTTCCTATAGCATAGAGAGCCCACATGGGAGAGCTCGACTCAAAACTACTCCCTTCTCCACCTCCAAATAAATAAAAGCGGCTCCACTTCTTCTGTAGGGGATTTTTCCTACATTTTTTTTTTTTTTGCAGTACGCGGGCCTCTCATTGTTGTGGCCTCTCCCGCTGCGGAGCACAGGCTCCTGACGTGCAGGCTCAGCGGCCATGGCTCATGGGCTCAGCCGCTCCGCGGCATGTGGGATCTTCCTGGACCAGGGCACGAACCCGTGTCCCCTGCATCGTCAGGCGGACTCCCAACCACTGCGCCACCAGGGAAGCCCTCAATATTTCTTACTCCAGAAAAACTTTCATTTCCTTCTCTGAGAAATCTCCAGGTATAAGGACTATAGATCCCATGCCTAAGGCAAGGGCTACATGATTCTAAAAACTAAATAGTTTGTAGTCATATGAAACAGCCTGTTTAATTCCCAGTATTGAAAAATATTGGCTTTTAATAGTACCGTTAACCTCTTACCATCAACTATAGTTGCTTATTTATTCATTTAATCACTTAAAGCAGTGGATTGCTGGGGAAGCAATTATAATGTTTCAGTACAATGTAATATTTGACTTTTTCACTCATGCAGTTTGCAGCAACATATTGGAAATGGAGTGTCCAGGAAAATCAGGTCAAAACTTCATTGTGGTATAAAAGAAAAGGACTTATTTCTTTGTTCTCTGGACTTTTCCTTTGAGTCCTCAAAGCAAACTTAATGACTGAGTTAGGTAAATCAGGTTGCACAAACTTTCAGTGTAATTCTGATGGTATTGATCACCAGTTCACTGTCATTTTCTATTCTTGGTTTGAGCAACTTGTAGAGAATGAATAGACCTGGAATGAGTCCCTGGTATTTGCATGTCATTTTAGAACTGTCAAAGTGCTTTCATAGATCTAATCTTTTGGGTCCTCAGAAGAACTCTCTTAGGCAAGTAGAGCATCTAAGTAAAGCAATTATATTCATTCCCATTTTACAGCTGATGAAATTGAGATCCAGAGAGGAAAGGATAAGCAGACCAAACAAAAGACAAGTGTTACCTTTCCCAAATTCTTGTGAGCGTAATTCAAGTGTCTTTTCTTTTTCTTCTTTTTGTCAATGGTTAATAAGCACCGTTTGAAACAAAGTTTATTTTTGCCATTATTAAAAACAATAATTTTGTAATGACTCTGACCTCTGCGGGTCCTGGCTTTGACTCCTTCCTTCCCAGCTCTGGCCCTGCCCTCTCCGCCTGATCCCCCGTCCCTCTAAGTCACATGATTCTAATCAATTTGTACCTCTGTTGCTGTCACACGTTCCCCAGTGAGGCGTCAACATCCTGACCACTGATTTCAAAATAACTTTAGAAAACAGTGATGAAAAGTAGATTTTTCTACCGGAACTAATAGGTATTCCTGGGCAATTCCTTCCATATTTTTGCACAGTGAATGCTGTTCATAAATAATGTCAGAAGTGGGCCTTCGCTCCTTTGGTAAGGTGGTCATTTAATGTAAGTAAATCCACATTAAATATTGAAGATCAGAAAAAAGCAGCCTCCTCAAAGAGGTCACATTTAAGTGAAGAAAAAAAAACAACAAAAAAACCCACAGTGTGTGGGGAGAAGACCAGCCTGACGCTGGGTGGCACAGAGTTAATGGCTCATAGAGAGCATATACATGTTTTTTAAAGATGTTTTATTGCTTACAGAAGGAAGGAGTCTTGAGAGACTCCAGCCAGCTGCGGCTGTCGGACTAGGAAGGATCCTGTTCAATTAGTGTTGTAAAATAAAATACTTTGTAAAGGAAATAAACACGATGCTAGCTAAGATTCATGCTTTCAAATATACACGAGGTTTGAATTTTTAATTAGGACTGCTAATTACAGTCATCAGAAAGCAGAACAGAATAGATTTTACCTTACATTTAGCAGACAAGCCTTCAACCCCAGTGTATTTTTCAATTTCATTAATATTTTATGAAAATGGCCCTTGCAGCTTCAGCCTATTCTAGTCTCCTACAAAACTGCCCCACATTATGGATGCCAATGCCTTTAAGCCATGTGCATTAGTGTGATGACAAAATGCAAAACAGTGTCTTGTCAACCATCGCATCAATTGATTCTATTAGATAGTGTAAAAACAGTTGGGTGTGAGTTATCATCTCAGTGACACTAATGATGAAGCAAGACACTGGCTGAGAACAGCCATTAGCTATAAGCCAGAAATTAATGATTCTAATATTTTTGAACAAATTAACCTTAATGAACTGGTCTCGCAAATACTGTATTATCTCCAGATAAGTCAGCAAGTGGAACAACCCCGTTACATGAACACGTGGTAAACTTATATAAATAAGGATATTAAATAAACACAAACCCTATATGTCCATGTTTTATAGGTTTACCCCTCTCTCATGCTGCTTGTACCTCAAATACAATATAGATCCAACTAGTCACTCCCCTGATTATAGTGAAATTGGTAGTAATTGACTATTTTATAAAATTGCCTGTAACATCGTGGAAGCATAAATAAAATATTCCCCCAAAGCTAGAGGATAACTGATTGTCAGAAAATTAAACTTTATATTTAATATACAAAGGACTTTCCTAAATGTAAATTGAATCCTTTTGTAAAATGATGACTTTTTCTGTTATTGTGAAGAATATCACCCCTTCTCATTATTTGTTTATCTGTTTTGTTAGGTTTGGAGTTTTGCAAATTGGGTTTTCAGAAAACAAGTCACACCTGCGGTACTCCTAAGACTGAAGCATGAATTTCCCCTCTGTAAATACTTTGGAAAAGTTCATTACAGTGATCCCAAACTAATCATTGGTGGGATGACTTTGAAACGTAAAATAAAATAAAGACGGGGCACTTTTGTTAGCAATTCCTGCACAAGAGCAAAGTACTGTACGGTAAAATTTTGACCCATTCTTGCATTCCCTATAATTGTTAGTGTGCCAAAGTTAATGGCATTCAGTTAATAGGAATACAATTGACAGACAACTCAAATGAAATATACCTCCCTAAGATAGTTCACTGGCAGATTCAACTGCAGCTTGAAAAAAAAAATGTAATGATTTTTAGCAGTGGTTTTGCTTAGATAGTTTCTTGTGTGTTTCTTCCACACAAGGCGACTTCAGTTTTCTCTCTTCACCCAGAAATCTGCCCTCATGTAACCACACTTTTCATCACAAAGGATCTTTACTTTTGTTTAAAAGTGTTTAGTACCCACTCAAATCTGTGGTCCAAAATCCTGGAAACCCATTCACAAGTCCTGTACAGAACTCAAATGGCTAGCATAGCACAGGGAGATCAGCTCAGTGCTTTGTGACCACCTAGAGGGGTGGGATAGGGAGGGTGGGAGGGAGGGAGATGCAAGAGGGAAGAGATATGGGGACATTTGTATATGTGTAACTGATTCACTTTGTTATAAAGCAGAAACTGACACACCATTGTAAAGCAATTATACTCCAATAAAGATGTTGAAAAAAAACCCCCAAAACTCAAATGGCTAATTTAAAGAAGAGGAAACAAAGGAAAGGCACTTGCCAACAACAGTTTGTTGGCTTAACTTTGACTTGCTTTCCCGGGAAGGAAGAAAACAGAATTTTCAATGTGAACTGTCAGCCCTGGTTATGACAGAAGCTCACTAGTGAGAGATCCAGAGTCTCCCCTGCATTGGCAGAGGAGCAAAGAAACCCTCCAAACAGAATTTTTTCAGGCTTTCTCTACAACTCCACTTAAATAATTTACTTTTTATTTTTTCTCAGACTGTTCTTTTTAAAGTTGGCTGGCATGTGTGTTGACAAGCATGCTTTACTGCATAAGATGACTTGTGTATTTGGAAAGGGGAAAAAAAATCACAAAACTCCCTCCAACTCAGAGAGTAAGAGAACTACTATGTTTACTCTGGGGAAATACAGTTAGTCTGAACTCTGGCTTCAGCTAAGGGGCACTAGATATAAACTAATAAAAGTAAAATAGCTGTTTTTGGAAGGTGGTTTACTAAGTTAAGAACCAAACCAGTGGCTGTGTACCTAATTCAGCAAACTAACTGGCCATAGAACTGTTAACTCTAGGCAGAAAGACCTTAAATCCGTTCATTAGAACATAATACATAGTTATTTAATCCATGAAAGCTTAATTCTAAAATTCATCCTTTCAAAGTTCTGACAGTTTACTGGAGAGTATGGTAGATGAATAAAATGATATTCTAAATCCTTGTTTTCACACTTCAATATTTATTATGATGTGCAGTGACTAAAATAGAAGGTTGGAAAGAAAATAAAATAGAAGATGGAAAGACAACAGGCTATTTAGGTCATTCATATATATTTGGATTATAAATGGAATGACTGACCTGGGCTTGCTGAGAATCTTTACGTTGATAAAATACAAACGACTCTTTCCTATGTATCTTTTTTTTTTTTTTTACTAATACAGAAAATATTCTTCTCTGAAAAGAAGATAATTTTGTGTCTTCTGAATAGTAATAAAACATTCTTTCAGTAAAAACACCATTTCACCCCCTCTACCCCTGAAAAGTTTTTATGTAATACCTTTTGAAATAGTTCACAGAATTCTACCCGGTGTATTACATAAGTCATACTTTATAAGATAACATATTATTAAAGATGTCTTTACATTGCTTTTTCATAAAATCTTCCTCTGTTATAAATCTTTCAATTGTTACTGGCAGGGTAGAAGGAAACTGGCAGAGAAGACAGTGCTTGGCTGTAGGTGTTTGACATTAACCACTTCTATCTACAAAGTCTTCACCATTGGATGGGAAAATAGAACACGGTAGTTTATTTACTATCAGACCTGAAATTATATTCAGACCAAAGCAACAAACAGCATAGATTCTCTAGAATAGATTACTCTGAAATGTACTTTCAACTTGCAATGGAAAATGTTACTAGAATTATTTTGAGATTATAATAAATAATGGGCCTATGCAAGTCCATTTCTTCTTAAAGACCTATAAAGCATTCTATTTATAGTGACATATTCTCAATTTTATAGTTAATAAATACTTTTAAATCTAGATGCAAATAGTTGGTAGAAAAAAATTTTTTTTGATTAGCTGATACTCCAAATAATAAAAACTATCATAAAATTCAGGTGATTCAAAATTTGACAAATACTTGTCCTCATCATTCCATCCAACAACCAACGTACACTTAAAAAAAATCTTGGGGCTTCCCTGGTGGCGCAGTGGTTGAGAGTCCGCCTGCCGATGCAGGGGACACGGGTTCGTGCCCCGGTCCGGGAAGATCCCACATGCCCAGAGCGGCTGGGCCCGTGAGCCATGGCCGCTGAGCCTAGGCATCCGGAGCCTGTGCTCCGCAACGGGAGAGGCCGCAACAGTGAGAGGCCCATGTACCGCAAAAAAAAAAAAAAATCTTGGTGGTTTATAGTCTCCATCTGTGCAATAAACTCAAAGTGATTCCTTTTTATATCTACTTTGATATTCATCATTCATTCATTCATTTGTTCTTTCTTTCATGTATTCTCATCACAGGCATGAATTGAGCATCTGTAGCTGTGCTGTCCTATAGCCACACGTGTCTCTTGAGCACTTGAGGTGTGATTAGTCTGAACTGAGATGTGCTTTGACTGAAAAACAAGCATTTTACCTTGATTATATGTTGAAATGATCATACTTTGGATCTACTGTGTTAAATAAAATATATTATTAATTTCTTTTTTATATGTGACTACTAGAAAATTTAAAGTTACATATGTGTCTTTCATGCTAACCTACAGGGCACTAAGCACTGTGGTAGGCTCTGGAGATTCTAAGGTGAAAACCACAGTGATCTGGTCTTCAAGGAGCCTAGTTTAGTGCTGACATGAAAAGTCTAGAGCAAAAATTCCAACTGTATGATTTTCCTGTGGCTTGACATCCAAAGCAAATGCCGTTTTTACTTCTCTTTGTTGAATCACTATTCCTAATAGGTAAAAGTCACTTAATACTTGCAATGTTCTACAAGACTCCCTGTTTTTGTCAGCACAGAGTTTGGATAACTTGGATGCTAAGTCAGTTTGGCCTGTTAACGCTAACCTCTTCAGGAGACTTGATCACTACTGAGGAGCTCAGACTCCTGAAGAGGCACCTGGAGCTGGTTGCCCAGCAATGGTTGCCCTTGCAACGGCATTCAACATCCTCATTCTGCTCACAGTCAATGACAAGGCTGCTTAGGGACAGGGGTACACTCAGTTGTCTGGGAACAGAGTTTTCCTCCGCGTGAACCTAACTGGCCTGTACAGGGATTGTAGCTGTAACTTCTGCCTCATTAGCACCATACCTCCTCCGTTATTGATCTGGCTCAAATCGCTAATAGTAAGTACGCCCTCCTTGGAAAAGACACATCCTGTGGAGAGCTCTCACTCTGTGAAAAGAGAAATACCTCACTCATGTTATATCATGACATTGCTGGACCATGCTATTTATTTTCTGGAACCTTGAACTAGGTAATTTCGCTTACCAAGAATCAGCTTTATTTCAGCCATAGTCACATGGTCTTTTTGTGCCTACAATAAAATATTTCAATTATTATAAGCAGTTTCTTTTCTTTCATGTTTTCCTCAGAATAGCTTAAAGTCAATTAATTTATACTTGTACATATATAAAATTTAATTTTAAAGAGGGGTAAAGGAATTTTTTTTTAAATACCCCAAGCCTATCATTTATTTATTTGTTTATTTATTTTCAATTATTTATTTATTTATTTTGCGGTACGCGGGCCTCTCACTGCTGTGGCCTCTCCCGTTGCGGAGCACAGGCTCCGGACACGCAGGCCCAGCGGCCATGGCTCACGGGCCCAGCGGCTCCACGGCATGTGGGATCCTCCCGGGCCGGGGCACGAACCCGCGTCCCCTGCATCGGCAGGCGGACTCCCAACCATTGCGCCACCAGGGAAGGCCCCGGGTAAAGGAATTTTTGACATCCTTACAATGGCATTATCTTTATGACAATTCCAAAATATTTTGCCTGTGGGAAAAATGTGGAGTTGGTACTTGGTAGTCATTAAGTCCAGTGCAGTCTTGTTAGGATAGTCAAATCCTTTTGCTCAGTGTATTACCCTCTGGTCTCCACTCCCCAGCCAACTACCTGATTGGATAATGGTTGGGATTGACTGACAAGTGTGACAAAGGCCACAGGGCCATCTCTTTATGATGGGGATTGATGTCTCTGTAAATACAGTCCTTCGCCTTCAATACCTTTAAACACCCAATGATTAACCTAAAGTAGGTCAGATTTGCTTTTATTTTCATTTATTCCCCTTTTACAACTGACATAAGGCCCCCAACGACAAGAGTACTCACTGCACCATTTTTCCTGTTCAGATGGTCAATTAAATATTTATTTTCTGTAAATTTTGGTTAAGAATGCTAATATTATATTTTACTAAAACGTATACTTGGGTCTATGGCTCCATAGTATATAGTCAATTGTCTCATACTTCTGACATATAACCAAATTAATATGGTTTACTTTCCACAAATATAATTATTAAGAATCATTGTTATAATATTACCTAGAAGAAGAAAAGAATATTAAGCCAACAATTTATTCTTCTTCCCTCAGTTTATGCAATAATATAGTATATTCTGGATCACCTTCATTATTTGAGTGAACTCAAATCTTCTTTGAAGGAATTTTATCACAATGGTAGATAAGATAAGGTTTAATTTCTCAGGATGAAATTTTTTATCAAAAAGTCTGATGTGAAATGTATAAAAATTAAACATTATCTTCATTTTTATATGTTGTTCCATTGTAATAAAAGTTGGTCAAGCTAGCCATTTTTCAGAGACAGATAAAGCACTCGCTGAAAGCTTTAGTTAAAACATGCAAAACCTCTTTCAAGTATCTTTTATATTCCAGTGGGAATAACATTTCTATGACAATTATTTTAGAAATACTGATCATTTCGAAATTCTACAGTTGACTTCAATCAAATCAAAGCCAATTTTAGATGAATGATCTTTTTAGTCACTTGAAAATGAATTTTTATGAATTTGTATGCATATATAAAAATGAATGGGTTATATGAAAGCTGTATTGGATTGCATCTTGAGAATATTGTACCATTTAAATGAACTTATATTTGTATATAACATTTTAAGGATAAACAAAATATGAAGAGTACAAGGTTAAGTTGAAAATCATGTAAACTTCCATATGCCATTTAGGTGGTTAATAGAAAGAAAATTCTAATAACTAACTACAGCCATATTAAAACTTAATTAGAAAATAAGCTAAATAGTTAATTACATGAATCCACAAGCACTTATATGGTAGTTATCACCAGGTGAATTAAGAATGAATTACTAATATTTTCTACTGTTAATATGTGGTTAATTAATGATTAAACAGTGTTTTACTGCTTACTCATTAATGATTTATTACAGATACTTAAACAGTTTCCCAGATTTGAGTGCCTTAAATGGACATCTTAAGATTACTTTCCAGGTTTACCTTCTTTCTAATGTACTGAGTACTCCATTTTCTATTGTACGACTCTGATCTTTCAACTGTGAATATCAAATATCTTGATTACCTGATGAGTAAGAGCTAATCCATTGGCGCATATGAATTCAAACAGTAGAACTGAATGTGAAAAGGGGCACAGATCTTCCTGTGTCAGTTCAGCTCTGCTTTTCTTCCCATGGACACGTTCTCTTAAGCTGTGAGTGGGAGAAGGGACTGCGGGACGTTAAACCCAAGTAACCCAAATGGCCCCCCATCTTAGACTCTGCTCCCTGTTCCAGCATCTAAGTTGCCCTCATGTTGATGACGGTTCTGCCTGAGAACATGCTCTCTAGGTCTGTTTAGGTAAAGAGACCTCTTGTGGCGGTCAGTTATGGGACCACAGAGGCCTTCTCTTAGTCATGGGGCTCAGGTCAAGGTGGTCTGTGTATTGTCAGGCATCCTGGTAGTGAGAGAGCTCTCTCACTGTGCAGTTCATTTAGAGATGGCCCTTACCTTGAGATATAACTGTGATGGAGGTTATACATGCTGGGGACATGTTCTTTATCACAAATGTGCTTGTCATTGCTTCTGGATTTGCCTAGAGTCTCCCAGAATGCAATTATATCTTCTGAGATGTACCTGACAACCAGATTGAGGTGTTTTTCTCTCATTTTGGAAAGCTACATGGAAATAGCTTCTGGGGTGTGACATTGCAATCTTAATGCTTGTCTTTATGTAACTATTTATCCTTATCAAGGGGATTCTGTGGCTGCTAGGAGACTGTTTAGTTGGTTTAGAAATGACAGTAATGCTCTGGAAATGGCTTTTCTTTTCTAAAAAAGGACAGGTATATGATAGGGGTGAAACTACTAAAATTAACTCTCTTTCCTCCCCATCTTTCAAGAAGATAGAACTTTAAAAATACAGACTGTCAGAGGGAATGCACTTGTTTTACATTTGTTAAGGAAAGACAGAGAAATCTAATTTTTACCACAATAGCCTTAGAAATAATGATAAGCCTTATCCAATGGAAACTTGACTATATTCTTGGACTATGAGCTATTTTGCAATTTGCTGTTAAATATCTACTTTTTTAAAAAAATCAGCTTATTTTAAAAACTTGATTTATTTTGTCCTTAAAAAATTTAATATAAGTTCAAGGTAATGTGACACTTCTAGGTTTCTAGGAACAGAAAAAAAAACTTACACTATGCCAAATTTGAATGGAGAAATCCATATATTGTAGGATGGTTTCTGTCTTCCATGCAGAGAAAAATGGTAGAGATAGAATTGAAAATAGTTCAGAATAGAGAAGAAAAATCAGATTAAATATTGCTGATTAATGTTGTTTATTAATCACAGCCCTAATCTATAAAAGCTGATCCCGGTTACATATTTGAATCAAGGGACAACAATTTTAGAATTATGAAATGTTGTAATATAGATTCAATATATACATATATTGACTAATGAGAATTTAGTTGTATATAATAAAACAAAAAAGTTAATATTGGGGTACATATCTAGAAACTATTTGGAAAGAGTCATATTTACCATTACAATTTTAGTGTTTTTGGGGGTTAGGATTTCAAAAGCATCTGGCTAACACCCATTGCCAGCACAGTTTTGCCAGAGGTAACATTTTAAAAATTTATTTGCATCTCTTTAACTGTCAACCTCTGATGAGGTAGGGATTGAACATTTGGAAATATATAGATGGAGGGAAGGAGAAGAGAAGTAAAAGCAAGGGCTGTTTAAATGTTTTGCAAATTTTATACCAGCCTGAAGCAAATGGGTATGAGTCTGTGATAACTTTTGAAGGTTAATTTAGAAATCTTTGTTTCATGACATCAGTAGATGTTTCCATTATCCACTGAGATGGTGTCTTGAGTTGTAGAATCACACTTCATTCACTCACTCATTCATTCACAGATTTTTGTGGGACATCTGCTCTGTGATGGGCTCTGGACTGAGCAAGGACAGGAAAGTCAATTTGAAAATGAAACTAAGAGCTTCAAGAAAAGTGGCAATATTGTGGAATTCTAGGCAAAGTTAATACGACTCAGCAGCAAACCAAAATATGAGTTTTGTAGCAAAACATCAGTAGCCAAATGTCTTTTCATATTTTTCTTCTTTTATTATTATAGTGACCTACAGTGAATCTGATAAAAGTGATTTCAGGTATTTGCAGGCCCACCATCCAAATAACATTGTGTAGTGGCTCCTTCTACTATAGGGGTGCTGGCCAAGGATTGAATCCTCCAACAGTAACCTCAGGGAGATGAAGTTCTTCATGGTTCAAGGACAAAAGTGGACTAGAGTCCTAGGAGATGTGGGTCTCCGTTTCAGAAACAAAGACGTTAGATCTCTTGTTTCAAATATCCAGTCCTTTTTTGTGTTGCTCCTTGTAGAACTAAGCCACTGTGTGCTTTGTGTGAGGATCCTCTTCTTTGAGAAGAAACAACACCCTTGACTGCCATATTTAGAAGGATAAAGCATGACCAAGGGACCAGGTATGATCAAAGAGAAAGGGATAAAGCAACATGTTGCTTAGATTCTTATTTGCCTTTAGTCAAAGGAAAAAAAAAAAGCTACACAAGTTTGGGACCAAATTATGTTTTTGATACTAACTAGGTGAGTGCAGATGGAGGATTTTTAACCTGTAGTCCCTGGACCCATGTAGATAGGTTTTAAGTAATCTGTGGACCCCATTATATTGTAGGCAAAATTTTGAATGCATATGAGTTTTTCAAGAAAGGGCCTATAGTTTCATCAGGTTTTGAAGGGTCTGTGTCTCTAAATTTAAGAACAATTGCCTTTTTTTTTCTTTTTCTTTTTCCCTTTGGCTGCACCATGCGGCATGTGAGATCTTAGTTCCCTGACCAGGGATTGAACCCATGCTCCCTCCACTGGAAGCGTGGAGTCTTAACCACTGGACTGCCAGAGAAGTCCAAGAACACTTGCCTTTAAAAATCATTTGAGTGACAGTGCTATTACACCACGATGTATTTCTCTTAATTCTGGAATTTCAAGCTTTTTATATGAAATTGTTTCCTTCAAGTTAAGACTATGCAAAATCCAGTCAATACCTGCTATGATCTGATGAAGCTGAGGAGAATAAAAAGCTAACTTTCACTCCTCTGGATTACACAAGTTCATTTCTGCATTCTGCTCTAGCTCGGGTATGTAGACATGGCCAGAAAGTATTTCCCATTGAGGGGCAAGAAAAGATAGTTTAAAAATCCTGTTTTGGTATGCTGATAGGCTCTATAACCTAAAATAATTTCTTTGGTTTTATTTATGTACTTGTCATAGACCTTTACACTTTCTAAATTTAGCACAGTTTTAATGTTTCTTGGGCAACTGACCATGAAAAAGTTTCCATCTTCAAGTCGGGGTAAAATAACTTAACTATTTCCATATCTCTCAATTATGGATAACTGTAGTTTGTTCTTCTATCAGCATATTTTTGTGAACTCACCCTTGCTGTCTGAAAACTTCACACAGTAATATTTTATTCTATCCCAAAGGCACCATATGTCACATTCCACCTTCCTAAGATAGACACCAGGTGTCAGAAAATGGCAGGCTCTCAGTAGCTAAAGTTGAAGGTAATAGTCTTTGGCATGTCTAAATGCACTTTAAGAAAAAAAGTTTTTCTATGAATAAAAGATGTGGAAAAGTCAGTCATGCTAAGTTATCAGTTTTAAGCACATAATTGTTAGCAAAAATGAAAGTTTTCCTATAAGAGTAAGGTACTTGGATTTTATTTAACAAGAGATCTTATACACAAATTAATAGATCCAATCAGATTAAAATTGTATATATATGAAAAACAACAAACAAAATAAAAACACCCCACAACCAACATATTATCATTTCTTGGACTAGATGTGATGGAATGTATTCATTCTGGCACTGAGCTTTGACAAGTGTGGTTATGTGTAAGCATTCTAGAAAAGAGAGGAGAAAGTATATTTATTCCAATCTAAATTATGTCCCTAGATAGCATGACGGTGACTGAATTTATCATATCCTCCCATGGAATTCCCATTTAAGATATCAGATATAGGCAAAAGGCTCAAATTACTTGTAGGTACAATATTTTAAAACGGGACATCCAGATGGAACTTTTATAGATTCACAAATAGCACGGCTCACTGTACTGGAATGCTGGATCGAAATGGCACATCCCTTTTGAGGTTACAGCTTAGAGTAAAACAGATTTATTAATAATCAATGCACTCATATGACCAAGAATATTATCAGCTCATCCAAGACGGAAAACAACAGGAAACTTAAGCCAAGACTCATTTAATTTTTGCCCTTCTTACTATATGCATTGGAAAAGAACCCCATTGGCCCTTTTTTAGCTAGTAATGTCTAATGCAGGAAGACAGGAATAAGCAGAGTAGAAAGCACCTGTCAGCTCTATTTCCCACTCTCCTTGATTAGCATGAAACATTAATAGGGCTTTCAGAAATTCTGGCCTGAAATGGGCTTTCCCTGAGAACGTGTCTGTCTTTACTGCATAAAAGCCACTGTCATTAAAAAAGGGCAGATAACTAAAGAAGACTCTTTCTTGAAACTTATACCTCTTTTCATACAATGACAAATTATTTTAATAATGGGAATCACATACACTGCCATTTGTATAATATTTCCCATTAAATTTGCTCCTTTACTTGACTCATCTCTTTTTTTAAAAGAATGACACGCACAAAATGATACATCATACTTTCTTATAAAGAATTGAAAATGAACATACAGTAATGGGTTAACATACATTTTAATAAAATTTTCATTGCTGTGCATTTCACTTTTCGATACTGAAAACCAGGGATGTTCCAATAACCTCAGGCAATGCCTCAGGATAAAACAAATCATATGGTGGTGAACTATTTTCACCTATTTATTTTTCTACAGGAAAAAATATTCATAAATACCAAAGAAAATCAGATGTGCACCAAAAAATTATAACCAGTCTTAATATCCTTTGCCACATACTGTATGTCACTGTATACGAAAAATAAAACCAAAAAAAATGCTTTAGGGATTTCTAGAATCTTTCAAGGGTTTAGTGTATTGTTAATTTTCATTAAAGGTAAGTTTCAGATTGATTTCCATTTTCCGAAATGGCCACAAAAATCAAAAGATATAATGGGATTCAAATAAGAAGGTCATAGATCATAAAATATAGCTTCCAGTCTCTTAATAAAAACTATGCCCAGATTCGTAACTTGAGGGTTGAGTTTTTCGGTCTAGAAACTTTTGATTTGAGTTGCGCACTTGTTATATTTATGAAGTCAGTTCATTTACAAAGAAAAATGCATGTTAGGGAGCCTGTCCTTACATTACGTGAGTGTGTCAGCCAGCACCCTCGATGTTCTTGCATATGATTCCCTAAGAGGGCAAAGACAGCAGAGAACAGCCCTAGGTGAAATGAGGTGTCTGCCAGAATTTTATTAAAAAGCAACACTTTGCGGAAAAAGCATGCCAATTGCCCCAACTTCACCACTTGGCTATAATGGGGCAGCCCACATTAAATGAGGTACAAATCATAAATGTGTTTCCAATTTCTTTCTGGTGATTCTATAAGTGTGCAACTCCTGCAGCATCTTA
>NW_006793856.1:1575140-1580140 GCF_000442215.2 Lipotes vexillifer | reverse complement strand
ATAAAAAACCAAACAAAAACCAAAAAATAAATAAATTGGCATCTCTGTGTGACCTTAGAAAAGTTCCTTAACTTCTCTGAACCTTAGTTCCTCATATAAAAACTGAGAAATAACCTCATAGGCTTTGTTGTTGGAACTCAGTGCGATGTATGTAAGAGTCTAGGATGGTGCTTTGTATAGACTATTCATATCATAAATGAAGTCGCTATAAATTCTATATATTAACACTAGCAAAGAAACCTTTTTTGATTGTTATTCTTAAAAGGCAACTCTCTCTTTATTGTTTTCTGTGTAAATAAATCCATGTGGAAGAGAGAGATGCCTTATCTGGCATTTAGTTCAGCAGCCATGGGGAGAACAGATCCCATGAGGAGAATTAACAATGAATAAAGACAATGAGATGGTTTCTGAACACACAGTTTTTCCGGATCTATTGTTTCTTCTTAAGCTGTATTCAGTAAAATCACAGTGATATTAAATACCCAGTTTATCTAAAGTTTTCCTTTTGTTGTGACATTTTTTCCAAATCAAAACGCAATTTGAATGAAATCTACAACTTCATTACACCCATTTGCATATATTTCCAAAGTTTTCAAAGTATATTTCACTTGTTAGATCCATCACTGGATGAGGAATGCAAATGATTTTGTATATTAATTTTTGAGATAAAGAAACCAAATCTCAGGGTGCATGATTTTCTTAAGACAAAAATGAGTTAGGTTTAGAGCTCAGACAGTTAGTGCTTTTCTGCTACTATATTCACCCATCCATCTATCCCCACTATCCATGAAACATGAATTTATTTTTTCTTATTGTGAGTTAAACACTGTTATGCATTATAACAATATGAAAGCTAACTGTAATTCCGGAGAATGTCGCTAAACTCTAGAGATGGGTGTTATCTTAAGTGATCACTTTAGATACTTAGGTCTAAGACACCAAATTCGTTGCTATATTCATGCTCTCAATGAAATCCAAAAGAGAAATGTTATCATCCATTAATATTTTTGAGGTTTCCGAAGGCATTTTCTTAATAGCACCCTTCCTCTCTGATCAGGTCTTGGGGAGGCCTTACACCATAATATAAACAAGATTTAAATTCTGAAGGAACAGAAGTCCTTCTCTCTGGGAGTAGACTAACTCTCAAGTAGAAGGGAAATGAAAATGCAAAATTTACCAGTCAATAAGCTGCTAGGTCTGCCCCAATGCAGAGTAAGTGAAGGGAGGCCAAGAGGGTTTAAGGAAAATCCATTCTAATGGAAAATATGACCAGGGAAACGGGATTCCCCTTAAGAACAATCAAGGATCTGAGACTCCTAAAAACCAAATTCTAACAATTCCTAATGAAAAGTCATTGTCTATCAATCTTCAACACCTGTTGAAACTTCTCATTTTAGATGGCAAGTTGAATATACAGTAAATTCAGTCTAAAACGTGTATTTAAAACGGAATCAATAAATATACAACTATACCTGAAAACAGCAAGGGGAACTCTTGCTGAATAATTGAGAGATTAATATATCCCTAAAAGAAGGAAGCAGATATGCAGAGCTAGCAGTATGCTAAGGTTGCAACCACTGACAAAAGCTTTCCGCATATACATATATGCCAAAGTCTATGAGGCTCAAAGGAAATATTCGTTGCAGAAGGCGTGTGTATAATGAAGACAGCTAACCTTTCAGGAGAGCCAACACTGTGTAAGACTGATAAAAACCACACAAATGAAAGAACTAGCATGCATGTCGTGGTGTGAATAGAATACTTAGAAGGAACTTTAAAGAAATATGTTTCATATAGTCAGAGAGATGAAGTAAATCTCATCCATAAAACAAGAATAATAAATAATAAAAATAGGCATTTCTATGTATATATAATATACAATTGTTGAAATAATATTCAGTAAATAGACAATGAAAATATTTGACGATAAGATTAAAATTAAGTGAAATGAAATCACAAAACAAAAATTCATCTAGACTAGAATGTAGGATTTATGAAGACAGGGTTTTTTGTTTCATGTGATCACTGCTGTATCCCCAGTGCCTAGAAACATGCCAGGCACGTAGGAGCTTTTTGAAATAACATGATGAAGGAACTCACAGCTTCCTCCATCCTTTATGTCAGAAAGGATGGTTCTTCAACTGTGCTCTTCTTATATCGTTGATTCATCAATATCCCCTCCCTCTGTTACATATCCAAATCTCTCCTTCACTTTCTCTTCCCTGTCCACTGACAAACATATTTAACTAACTACCCCTTCTTTCACCCTACTGCCTCCTCCTAAGCACTTCTGGAATTTCATTCATGAAAATGCAGGCTTCATCTGCTGCCTCAACTTTTTGGTTCCATTTATCCACAACTCACTGTAGTCTCTTCCTTCCATTCAATCACTTCTTTTAGTCCTCTTATTACTGACATTTCTGCAGCTTTTTACTGTGCTGATTGTTCTTGTTTGATTTTAATTGTCCTCTCTGGAACTTGTGTCGTTCCCCTTCACTTCTAACTCTGTGTCTATTCTTCTTTCCTGTGACTGGTTTCTGCCTCTTGGACTACCCCTTAAATTTCCCAGATGCCATCTTCAATTCTCTTACCTTTCACTCTAAAAGCTCTATTCAGGCGATCTCAACAAATCCTTAGCTTCAATCACCAACTACAATACACAATTTTTAAATTTATGTTCCCTGCCTGGAGCCTCTTCCTGAATTCCTATATTATATTCCTCACCAGTGTGCCAACCAGTTGAGGAAGACGAACGTGATACGGACAACACAAAATGCGATTAGGTCCATTGCAGGAAGAAAACAGTTATGGGTCATTCCACTTATTAGCTATGTGACTTGGAAACATTATGTGAGCTCTCTCTTCTCATCAGAGAAGAATGGGAAGAATAGTAGTATCCACCTGATACGGCTTTTGATAGGATGAGATGAAAATTCAGTATAGCATTTAGAACAATGCCTAGAACTAAGTAGTCAATATGTGTTAGCTGCACTTATCATTGTTTAAAATTTTTAGCTCACAAGAGAGGCCTTGAGATCATATGAAGGTTTCAGGTAAGGCTTCCTGGAGGAGGTTATCTGTGTGCTAAATTTTAGAGAATGAGAAGGAGATGAATCAATTGAAGGGTAGGAAGGACATTTCCGGCCCTGGAAACAACATACATAACACAAAGAATGGAAGCATATGCTATGTAAGGTAAAATAAAACAGGAAGATATTTCTAAAGTATAAATTTCAAGGCAGCAAATGGTCAGAGATAAAACTAGAAAATTAGATAAAGACCAGGTCGTGGAGTATGGCCTTGAATGCCATACTAAGGAGTGTGGTTGCTTAAAAAATTGATTTTTAAACATGGAAGTCATCAAATCCTTTTTTTATTTTTTTCATTCTAGATGGAATCACTTTGGCAGCACATGGCAGGATGTCATTAAGACAACAAATTAAACAAATCAAAAAGTAGGGCATCAGTTATAAGAAGACCTGAAGGGACTGTGTTCATAAGATGTATGGCATCTCTTAGGAAGTCTCCCAAATAGTGGGAAGTTTTGAGAGTTGATGGAGGTGCCACACTAGTCAACTAGGGTGAAGTGTGAGACATACTGATGATGACCATTTCCGTGGCTGGATCAAACACAGGTTATACAATTAACTCTAATGTGTCCAACAGTAGTAAGTGCAATTATAGAAATATAAGTACAACCGGGTCAAAAGAGAAAGAATTCACTGAGAGAGGCAGAATCAGAACATCAAGTAGGTGTGGAATTCTAAATTGTACTATGTTTTAACCACATCTACTGTGGTTAAAACATAGTGAGAAATGCACAGGGATGGTATAAAATGAAGCTTAAGCATAGCTTAGAGGTAGATTGTGAAAGGCATACATCGTCTTGCCAACAATTTTTAGTTTTCTTCCATATAGGTAACTGAAATTGGTATTTTATCATATTTATTGGTTTCTGAATGTGTTTTATTTATTGTTATGGAATAATGGAATGAAAGAAATGAAATTACTGTGGAGATACAGAAAATTAAATGCTGGACGTCATATTTGAATTCATATCTACATTTTCTGATTATATGTATTAGGTAGTAGATTTAAATCTCCTTCACTTCAGAACATAGTTCTCACCAATCAGATGAGAACTGAGGTCTTAACATTAAAATGTGCTTTACAATATATTCATTACATTTGTAACTGACCCATATAATAGGTTGACCATGTTTATTGCAGTTATTAATCTGGAATGTCTACAGCATTAGGGTGAAGTAAGATGTCAAAACCATTTAGTGAAGTCTATATTCTGATTAAGAATACATGTGCTGAGTTGTTCATTCATTCAAAGCAATCACAGGTAATAATAATCCATCTTATGTTTATATACCATATTTAATCATGAGAGAGTCCAGAGCTTTTGGTAAACTAAAATTATTCCAGTGTTCAGCCATAACAATAATTGTACTGAGTGAAATAGCATAATACAAACTACAGGAACCTGAAAAATCTTACATAGGCAGTGTTAAAATACATGTTTTAAAATAGGTACTGAGTTGAAATGAATGATCTTGTTTAGATACAGAATAGAATCTTAGAATCATAGCATCTTAATAAAGCAAGAAGAGACCTTGGCGATCACCTTCTCCAATCACTTCATTTTATGGATGAGGAAACTAATTTCTATAGTTTTGATTTCTTGCTAGTTCCTACTAAATTGCCACATTATCTTCATGCCATTGCTTGTAAAAAATAACATCATATTATTCACTAATGTGATATGAAAAGTATGTATTACTGAATTTGTATACTACCATCACCACAACCAGCACCCAATACAGAAATTAAGATTTTGAAACTCCAAGTATAAACTTCTCAAGATGGTGCCAAGTTCATTGCCAAGAGGAACTTCTAAATGAGAGCTGGAAATGGGTTAAGGTAAGGACTGATGTGAGTAGTATAAAATTGGAGTCGCTTCCCATCCCTGCCTCCCTAAATCTGCAGATGTG
>NW_006793856.1:1566703-1575130 GCF_000442215.2 Lipotes vexillifer | reverse complement strand
GGAAAGAGTTGATGACAGGAGGTTCAGAGACCCTCCAAAAGACATAATGCCACAGAGGATGTCCCAGCGTTTGAACTGGGAATTATTTTTAACACCTGATTTCACCGGCCGACTCTGCTGTGTCAAAAGCAGGCTCTGAAGTTCAAAGAACCATCCAAGTACACTGGCTAATTCTGGGCAACTTCCTCCCCCTGCCTCCTGACTTACTTTTTCCAGTAAAAATGTTGATTCAAAGTCCTTCAGTGAGCCGCTGGCTATGTTTGGTGTTTTGTCTTCTCTTCCCCATTTTTTTTTTTTTTTTTTTTTTGCACATTTAGGTCCTTCCTATTCTAAAGATGCCAGCCCACAATTCCTATTACGTCTTAACCACCCCAGGGAGCACTGATGGGTCTAGCCTTTCTATAATCTCAGGGTATTTTTTTTTTTATCTCTATCTCACTTTAATTTACATGATCATAATTTGTTACTTATCTGTATCCTGGGAATGTTTTGTCTGCCTAAATTAGGTTATAAGCTCCTAAAGGACAAAAGCCTGTATGTCTTTCATACTCCTCCAGTGCCTACCAATGTCCTAAAGACATTTCTGGCCCTCAGTAAATAAATTTTGATGCTAAACCATGAATTCTGTTTACACTGCTTAGCTAAAATCTCTCTATATAGTGACATGTTCCTAAAAATCAATATTCCAACATTTTAGAATGGTATAAACATGACTATCAGTGATCATTTTGATTAAAATCAGTTTTCAATTATTCCTTAATTTATTTTTCTACTTACAGGGTTAAGGACTTAACCCCCTTAACTAGAGACTCTGAGCCTCTTGGAATACTGACTTTAGAATGAAGCTATCGTAGCTATACATTGCACACATCACATCTTAACTTGGGAAAGTTACTAACTTCTTTAAGTCACAGTTTCCTCATCTTTAAAATGGGTATAGGGGCTTCCCTGGTGGTGCAGAGGTTGAGAATCTGCCTGCCAATGCAGGGGACACGGGTTCGAGCCCTGGTCTGGGAGGATCCCACATGCCGCGGAGCAACTAGGCCCGTGAGCCACAACTACTGAGCCTGCGCGTCTGGAGCTTGTGCTCCGCAACAAGAGAGGCCGCAACAGTGAGAGGCCCGCGCACCGTGATGAAGAGTGGCCCCCCCTCGCCGCAACTAGAGAAAGCCCACGCACAGAAACGAAAACCCAACACAGCCAAAAATAAATAAATAAATAAGTAAATAAATAAAATTCAAAAAAATGGGTATAGTCATAGCATCTCCTTCTTAGAGTTGTCAGGATTCAATGTGCAGTTAACAATGTAAATGTAAATGTGAAGTGCTTAGCACAGTACTCATCATATAGTAAGTGCTCAATAAATGTTAACTAATGTTATGATTATTTAGGACTCAGTTTACTGCCCTACAGATTGGACATTGCAATATCTATTCTGAAGGGTATTTTGAGGATTAAAATAAAGATTAAACAGTGAGCACAGAGCCAATGCTGCTTCATTCCTTCTCTGTGTAGATCATTGCTTATTAAGATAGGGGCTAGAACAAATACTAGCCTTTACTATTCATAAGTACTTGGTATTCATATCCAACAAAAGACATTCTTGATACCAAGAGATTAGGAGGTGTGGGTCTCTGGCTGTTTTTTGGGAGAGGGGGGCAGATAATTTAAGGAAAAGTAAGTCAACTGAATTTGTAAGATCTTATCTTCAACTGCAAAAAGAAATTTAAAATTACTAACTGCCAATAAATATTAAATAGGACTTAAGGTGGCATTGATAAAGTAACTGTCACAGGCTATAGTGTCTTAGCCATACACATGTGAGTGCACACCTGCCAAGCAATTCAAACCACTCCAAAGGAGATGGTGGCAATCTTACCTCAATCTCCCACATCTCTGAGAGCAAGGGAATTATTAAATGCTTACTATACTCCTTCACTATATACATAAGCTAGGCTACCAATAAATTCTGGTGTGGGTTCAAAGACTGATGAAAATAATCTTCCAAGTTGGCTTAAGTGCTTTCAGTTTGTTTTTCTACCAAATCAGCAATGTAAGAACTATATGAGAGAATGACAGAAATCAATGAGAAGACATACCTCCTGGTTCTTTCCAGAAGCTGGATGGTCAACTTTGTAGTTTCAGGAGCTGAGTTCTCATCATTAGGCTGGAGCATGGGCTTGTCAATATTCAAGGGTCTAGCTTTATCACATATACAAGTTCTTGCTTCCGTGTTTTTACCATATCATCCAGGTTGCAAAGAAACTTGGTCATGCATAGCCTGCCAAATATGTCATCATCCACTTTGCAGCACAGCAACTTATGTTAGACTTTGATCATCAGCTTATAATAATTTTTGAATAGTTACTCACTTGTATATAAAGAATTGCAGAATAAGCATTGTTCTTGTTGTGGATCTTCTGCATAGAAAGTACCCAAGAGTAAAATATTGGCATTTAACATTAAAGGAATAAAAGATGCATAAGCCATTTAATGTACAGATAAAAGGAGAATTCAGTTTTCTTCACAAAGAATTCATTTTCTAAGAAACAACTTCAATTAAAAGTATCTGATAAATAAAAACACAGAGAATTTTAAAGCATTTTGACAAAAGAGTTAATAATTTAACAACATTTTTCTTCTTTTCCTTTGAAAGAATGTAAAAATATAAATCTCATTTACTTAAATGTGATAATACAGTCCTATACAATTGCTTTTAAAATGAAAAAGATTCCTAAAGTTATTTTATTAAACAAGTCTAGAGACTAAATACAACAAAGAAAAAGGAAATTGAAAGTATTGTGTAATGAAATCAGGTATATGACTGACAGATACATTTAGAAGGAGAGAACCTAACACTAATTAAGAAGAATTCAGAAAAAAAAGAATACCTCTATAACCTTAGGAATTTTGTAATTTTTGTGGAAACTTAGAGGAATACTAAAAATGTTAAGCCTTAAACTGAGAGGTAATTGTTTAGACGAACTAGAAACAATTCAAAGAAATTTTTAAGAATGTTTAATTTGAAAGAAGCATCTGTGAATCTGACATCTTGATAGGTGGTAAAGTTGTGTAAATGTAGTCATGTACTCCCATTCGAACCATTGAAACTCCATAGTAAAGAGGTCAGGTGGATGTCTCACCCTTGCTTCACTCTATGACAGAAGGGAAGTCTGCAGTCAATATGTACCAGTTTGTTAGATAGCACATGCTCTCATCTGTACTGGGAAATGGGGAAAGAAAAGAGAAAGGGGCTCTGGCTTTTTCTTTCTGTTGCTAGGACTTTTATTACTGCCCCTGACAGTGTCTTACACAGAGCAGGTACTCTAGTAGATCAGAAAAGAGGCTGGAGCAACAAGTGAGCACTTGAAATGGTAGTGGATAAACATCTACCAGCATATTTGTCATGTACCCGGATCTACTAAGATCAAAGGATTTCCATGAGACAGTCCTGGCTCCCCAGAGCTGCTTAATTACAAGTGCTTCCTTTAGCCACAAGGATGAGTATGAATCATCATCGTCATTGTCATCATCAATAGCCAATAACCAAAAAAAGTTCCATAAATATTTACTTATGTATCAACTCTTGCATCAAGAATCTGAGTTTCTACTGTAATTTCATTTACTGTGGTCAAAAAATTGAAACAAAACTCATATCAAAAGTTTATTTATTGCAGGGCTTCCCTGGTGGTGCAGTGGTTGAGAGTCCGCCTGCTGATGCAGGGGACACGGGTTCGTGCCCTGGTCCGGAAAGATCCCACATTCCGCCGAGCGGCTAGGCCCGTGAGCCACGGCCGCTGAGCCTGCGGGTCCGGAGCCTGTGCTCCGTCCGCAACTGGAGAGGCCACAACAGTGAGAGGCCCATGTACAGCCAAAAAAAAAAAAAAAAAAGTTTATTTATTGGGAAACCCTCACTGATTTAGGACAAAATCACTTTAGCAGTAGGTTTTCTTTTTTTTTTTTTTCTTAAAGAATCTGCAGAAAACAAAAGATTAAAACAAGAGAACTTTAAAAAATTTCTTCTAGTTTTATCTCTCTTCTTTATTCTGTACATATAGAATAACTCCTGAAAATGGAACAAGTAGTACATTAGTTGTAGAGACAAAATCTTATTCTTAGATTGACCTCAACATAGCTGAGACAATTGCCCTAAATGTCTTGGATATTCTCAGCTCAGAGGAAACCATATTCATACATGAACAGTCTCAAACCAGTTCTGCCAGTATTGGCTTCTACCAAAAGGGAAGAAAAATTCAAAAGAGTAGTGTATGGTCTATTTCCGTTTTATAAATAAGTTCATTTGTATCATTTTTTTAGATTTCACATATAAGTGATATATGATATTTGTCTTTCCCTGAAAAAGAAAAAAAATACATGTATATAAACAAATCACTTTGCTGCACACCATTGTAAATTAACTATACTCCAGTAAAAAGCTGTTTAAAAAGAAGCAGCAGAGAGCATGGTCTCTAAAATTCTTGGAGAAATAGCTGATTCTAGGTCTGGGAAAGAAAAGATACAAGGTGAATCTGGAACATCTTATGTCAGAAAGGGAAATAGATATCAGACTGCTGGGGACATATCAAAGAGAGGCAGGACTCTACTTGAAGACATCCCACTAACCATAGATTAGGTAATTGCAGTATGAAAAATAATAATAACTGCAGTAGGTTAAAATATGTCAAATATTTTAAAATTTCATCAGTATATCTTAACAACAACAACAAAGCTCTCATTGATCATCAGTAGAAGTTGCTGGGGTACCCACTTACTATTCTAAAGAGTGTCAAGAAAAAGAAAAGAAAAGTTGGAGTAGGAGAGCCATTTATACTAAATTTCATGTATGAACCCTATTTTATGGTAAATAAGGAGATGAAAGAAAATTCTCTATTGAAGAATTTTAGCTAATAAAAACAGAGGGAATGCTAGAATTAGGAACACCATTTTGCAACTTCTAATGAAATAACATACCAAGTCAGTAATAATCAATAGCTGTTAAAACTCTTATCTGAAAAGCCAATGAGGAAATTTGAAATGGAGGGACCAGGCTGGCAATATCCAACCCAATTTTAATAGTATTACAAGTGGGACAATCAGCCATTATATGTTTCCCCATGTGATGTAAAGAAAATACATAGCAGCACTTACGAAATTTTCTTGCCTCCCAAGATAGCCTAAACCCAATTACCCTCTGAATCTAAAACCAATTAACAGAAAAATTCTAAAGTTAGGGGAACATGGTACAGAGACCCATGAAGATGCAATCAACCAAATTCTGAATATGGATGACCCAGATACTTTGACAAATCAGTAATATGAAAAAATGGAGACAGGAGGACATATGATCAGTTAAAAGATATATCACAATACCAAAAGAGGCAAACCTTGCATGGATCCTAATTTGGACAAAACTGTAAAAAACGCATCTTTGAGAAATATGGACATGAGCTGAACATTAGATAATTCTTTAAAATATTGATTTTGTTAGCTGTAACAATGGTGTTGAGGTTATATTGAAAAAGAGTCTTTCAGACTTCAATACTGAAGTATTAATGGGTGAAATATAGGGATTTCGATTTAAATTCTTCAACCAAATATGCAGGGATGATTGAAACAAGATTGACAAAATGTTGATAACTATTGTAGCTGGATGACAGGTATAGGGAGATTTATTATACTATTATTACCATGTATTTAAGATGTGTGAAATTTTATATAATAAAATTAAAAAATATATTTAAAATAAAACAAATAAAAGTGGGGAGAGGGAACTGCTTCAGAGACAATGCCTTCTTATTATGAATCAATATTCTTTTTCCATTTTAACTTTTAAAGACTCCAAAGCTCACATATTTGGGAGCTTGGACTTGCCTTGGGTCAGTGTTTTTTCTGCCGATTTCCTGGTTCTCACATTTCATAACTTGCTTGCCTGATACCTGGCTAATCCCAGGACATACTAGTTTCTGAATACTGAGATTCAAGATAACCCTATGGACTGTCTATATCCTTACTATGCAATGGCTCTTTAAGGAATGTTTGGACTGTGGTTCCTTGACTTTCAGACAATCTTACCTGAATTTCCTCATAATGACTCTGAAAGCAGTACCAGCTATGTACTTTGTGGGCCCCAGTGAAAAATGAAAATGTGAGGCCCCTCATAAAAAAAAATTATAAGACTTTACAGACAATGACAACAGAGCATTAAAGCAAGTGTGGGTCCCTTCTGAGTGTGAGGTATAGTGTGATGACATGGGTTGTACAACCACGATGCTAGCCTTGTCTGAGAGCAGTTGCAGAGTCTAGCTTGATGTGTCTGCAGAGTATCACAGTGTGCACAGAACATTCAATTCTGCACAGCACAGATAAAGGAGTAAGTGAATGAGTGAAATAAGCTCCTGATAAATATTTTAGTTAATGAAATTAAAACAGTGAAATACTGGTTTCTGACACGTGTATGTATAATAGCAACAAATCTAAGAATTCTAAAAAATTATTTTCAAAGTTGGTCTTTCCATATTTGATAGGGCATATATTTCAGTCAGTGATTCCATGTACCTGGCTAGAGGTTCATATCCAGCAAATGTAAATGCACTGCTTGCTGTCATTTGAAATATTTATCTGCCAGGCTTCAAGCCACTGACTTCTCGCCCCTTCTAGCCGTTCTGTTAGAGCTCACTGATCTTGGTTCATTTAGCTTCCTATCCCACAGATGAGTATGATCAGTGACCCCATCTGCCGATCAATATGGCCCCATCATGCTGTAAACTCAGACTAAATGCATAAGCAACATCTCTGCCCTTGGGGAGGAGAGAGAGAAAGACAATGAGAGGGAAGGTGGATGGAGGGGTGGGGATATTTCACTTGCCTATACCAGATGCAGTGACTGCAAATACAAATAAGAAATAGTTCCTGCCCTTGAGGAGCTTTCCACTAGAGGAGGGAAACAGAGATATAAAGAAAGCGTTGCTCGAGTCTTCCATGTGCTCGGATATGCTGCTCTAGTTACTTTCCCAATTGTCTTCCTGTTTCTTCCTGTTCTTCCCACTGTTACCTCACCCTCTACCCCATACTCACCCCTCTATCATTACCAATTTCCAGCAACAATTCTGAATTTTGTAAAAATAAAACAGATGCCCTTCTCACGGGTCTGTTAGGGAACCCTATTCTGACTGTTGCTTAAGATATGAAGCCCAGGGGCTTCCCTGGTGGCGCAGTGGTTGAGAGTCCGCCTGCCGATGCAGGGGACACGGGTTCGTGCCCTGGTCTGGGAAGATCCCACATGCCGCGGAGCGGCTGGGCCCGTGAGCCATGGCCGCTGAGCCTGTGTGTCCGGAGCCTGTGCTCCGCAACGGGAGAGGCCACAACAGTGAGAGGCCCGCGTACCGCAAAAAAAAAACCAGATGTGAAACCCAGAAAATGGGCATTAAAGGCTCAGCCAGACTTACTCATGGGAGGAAATGGCAGATTTCTGTCACAGTCTGTGGAAACAGACGGGGAGTCCTGATGCTGTCCCTGCATTTCTGTCAGCTTTGCTGCCTCCTTGGATGGAGAAGCTCTTTGACAGCTCTGACCCACCATAATATGTCAGACTGTCTAGCTTTGTGTCGTTGTGGCAACAGCCTCTCCATAACTACTAGATAAAACAGGGGAGATATGTGTGACACTCACAAGGCTTTGGAAGAAAAGGTCTGTAAAACTGAGGGATTCTGGAAAGTCAAGTTTTCCAGCTGAGATCAATGTTCATCGATATGTTCAAAATACAACACAAGGCTTGAGTCTGAAAACTACATTGATAGTTCTTACTTTTCATTATCATATTAAAAAATTTCCTTCCTGTTTTTTTCCACCAGTAATTTCTCATCAGTCTTTTCTCTTGTATAGCTATTTTCTAGCTACTAAACAGATTTATTAAAAGAGCCAGTGGGGACTTCCCTGGTGGCACAGTGGTTGAGACTACACACTCCCAATGCAGAGGGCCCAGGTTTGATCCCTGGCCAGGGAGCTAGAGCCCACATGCATGCCACAACTAAGGAGCTGGCGAGCCGCAGCTGATAAGCCCACCTGCTGCAACTAAGACCTGGCGCAACCAAATAAATAAATATTTTTAAAAATACTTTAAAAAAACCACAGTGGAATAGATAAGTAGGACAGAGGGTTTAAAATGTTGGCCTAAATCTTAAATGCCTTTCTGTTACCTTCTTCTCAGCACGCCTTATAATCACAAGTAGACCGATTTTTCTGGAATGACCTTGTGAAGGAGACCATTCATTTCCTCGAGTAGAGAGTGTCGCTGCCTTCTGAGTAATAGTTTCACCAGGTGCTAGATAACATAATTGGATGAAATCACAGGGAGCTGAGACCTAAATGTTGGTTCCGCCTGCACACTGTCCACACCAAGGGCAAAAAATGAGGATAAGAAATGGAGGG
>NW_006793856.1:1554244-1566693 GCF_000442215.2 Lipotes vexillifer | reverse complement strand
ATGGGGGGAAAGAGAAATGCTACGTTTAAAACAGAGGCCAGGAATTTGAATAATATTTTATAACCAAATCCACCTAATTCCACATAATCGAATTGAAACAACAATCTGAATTAAGATAAAAAATAAGGAGGTATTTTCTCCTCTTTGGTTCCATACTTAGCGGTAGAGATGTCATAATTAGCTGGTAAATTGGCTTCCTGTATTCCAGCAAATTGAACCATTCAGGGATAGGACGGCTTCTGAATTATCTGGATGGCTTACCCACACTAATCATGAATATTTATGAAATCTGAACCTCACTTTGTGCTCTGTAAACACAGCCTGAATTATTCAGATTGTTTGTCTATATTGTAATAAATGAAAAATTCTCCATGTACCTTATTTTTAGTATTAAAAAAATGGGCACTATAATGTTTTGGGTATAAGGACAAAATAAGACAAAGGCATTTACCTCCCCTTATGATAGCGCCCCATTAGCCGTGTTTGTATCTGTGAAATGATTTGTTTATGTTAAACATATATTTTGTGTTTGATGGTTCAATAGTGTTTAACCTATGGCTATGCTTCAAATTAGCTAAGCCTTTAAAACATATCAGTGATTGTGTAATTCAATCAGATAGCCTGGTAGGAGATTAATTGGAAACATATGTGACACAGTGGCATCTTAAGTGTCTGCCATAGACTAAGAAAGGATTTGCTCCGAGCTGCTCCAAAGCTGCGTGAGTTGAGCAGTGGTCAGCACCTAACCAGCAGCTAACACGGTCTCAGAGTCAGAGACCCCAGAAATAGGCTTCCACTGAACAGTTTAAAAATTAGGCATAATGACATGTGATTTCATAGTTAAAGCAGCAAGAAGATAAGACTAAATGATCTGTGTTATTATTCCAAAGTCTGTGTATGTTTCTGTGTGTATCATATATATATATATATATACACATGTATATAATTTATATATAAATAATATATATAATTTTTTTTCTTACCACAGTACCTGCAAGATGGCTTTAGCACACCAGTAAAATAAAGCATGCTTTATTTTGCAGGTTTTGCACACTTCTGCAGGAAGCTGGATAGCAGTTCATCTGGTGTAAACTGTTTTTGTTCAGGTTTTATTGTGCTGTGAGATTGTTTAGATGATATAAATAGGATGCCCACTTATTGAGTTGCTTGTGGACTGTATTGTAGTTTAAGACTAAGAGAGGAGTATAGCAAGCGGATTCTTTGGGCTCTTTACAGTAACACTATACTTAAACCCTGGGACTTGGGTTTTCAATAAAGAGACAGAGCTAGGGCTATTCAAAAGAGACGCATATTCAAATTCAAAAGCTATGTGCTCTATGCCTTTTGTCTTGCTATACTTGGTGTTGTTTATGGTATTTGTGTTATAATCATTTATATTATTTATATTTAATGGGGATTAAAAGAAGAAACACTTATTGTTTATTTGCTTGTTTTTTGTGGTATGCGGGCCTATCACTGTTGTGGCCTCTCCCGTTGCGGAGCACAGGCTCCGGATGCGCAGGCTCAGCGGCCATGGCTCACGGGCCCAGCTGCTCCGCGACATGTGGGATCCTCCCAGATCGGGGCACGAACCCGTGTCCCCTGCATCGGCAGGTGGACTCTCAACCACTGCGCCACCAGGGAAGCCCAAGAAACACTTATTTTATGTGATTTGTGGAAGAACTTCCATGCATAGCTATTCCTGTGTGGTATTTCTCTTTTGGTCAGCCATACAGGGTCTAGGCTGGAAATGTTGACCCCCATCAGCTGTGGAAGCAAGGGGTCTTGCAGGTCACCTGGTGATACGATTTATAGACAGAATCTGAGGGAGATCTAACTGTACCCTTCTAAACTTACCATCTTAAATACTAATGAATGATGGAACTATCATAGTAATGTATGAAAAACTCTTCAGAAAAGAGAAAAATACCCTGAAAATGTGGAAAAAACCACACCCAGTTTATTATGAATTGGAAATAAACTGTCAAAGGTATTCATCCCCCTCCCTTAACGTTGTCAAAATGTTCAGTAGAGTAAAAAATACATGTGATAATATTCTCGTTTCCTCTTGACTTAATTCTAGGATAAATTGGTACCTTTATTGAACTGCCTAGTTCCCAAAGCAGTGCACGTCATCAAATCTGGATCAAGGGGAATTCAGCGGGGGTTCAATCAGGGGTTCAGTCAGCACTTGTTGAAGGCACCGCTCTGCCTAGCTGCCCTGGAAGAGAGCTCATTAGACTTGTAAGGAGCCCATTTCACCAAACAGAGGATGAGTCAAACCCCCCCTTCTTTTTGTTTCCTCACCGTCTTAATCAGCTCGGGCTGCCATCACAAAATACTGTAGACTGGGTAAACACCAGGGATTTATTTTTCATAGTTCTGGAGGCTAGAAGTCCAAGATCAGGGTGCCAGCGGCGTCAGGTTCTGCCGAGGGGCCTCTTCCTAGTTTACAGCTGCCTACTCTCTGTGTCTTCACATGGTCAAGAAAGAGCAAGACTACGGAGGTCACATTTGACCAAAAAGGGGCAAGAGTGAAAATATTCAGGCACTTTTTTTTTTTGCGGTACGCGGGTCTCTCACTGTTGTGGCCTCTTCTGCTGCGGAGCACAGGCTCCGGACGCGCAGGCTCAGCGGCCATGGCTCACGGGCCCAGCCGCTGCGCCGCATGTGGGATCCTCCCGGACCGGGGCACGAACCCGTGTCCCCTGCATCGGCAGGCGGACCCTCAACCACTGCGCCACCAGGGAAGCCCAGGCACTTTTCAGATAAGTTTCATATTCAAGATCATGGACATTGGAATCATCTGAAATGTTAAGTCATCATACCGGACCGGGGCACGAACCCGTGTCCCCTGCATCGGCAGGCGGACCCTCAACCACTGCGCCACCAGGGAAGCCCAGGCACTTTTCAGATAAGTTTCATATTCAAGATCATGGACATTGGAATCATCTGAAATGTTAAGTCATCATCAAAGGCCTAGTGACAAATTTCCAACAGGCCTGGTCTGGATATCTTGGGAAAGCTGTCTCATCAGATGCTGTCTGCTTTAATTCAAAGAAATCTTTATTTTCAGGTCACCAGATGATGTTCAAAAGTCCCCCATAATTCCCATTGATATTCTTAGTTGCCTTTAGTTAGCTTGGTCCATCTAGTTAGCACACACATGAGGAAGGACCATGGTTTTCAAACATAAAATTGGCCAGGGACACGGTAAGGGGGATTGCCCTCAAAATATTTGGATAACTGGGATCCCATTTCTGAGGTTTTTCTCTAGAGTAAGAGAATAATTTTCAAACAGCCTGAACAACTCAAACAGCCTGCAGACCTAGTACCAGTCAGTTCTAAGGGAACAGTCTGGGTCCCTGAGGAACCAGGCTGAAAGCTGTTCAGTGCAGTTCTGATAGAATAGCCCCAATTCCAAAGGTAACCTGGTCAAAATCTGAACCAGCACAGTTCCAATGAAACAGCCTCTGTTCCCAAAGGAAAGGGCCAAAGGCTAGCATAGTTTCCGTGGAACAGTCTGATTTCAAAATTAGGTCAAAGTACTAAACCAGAACAGGGCCTTAACTAGAACAGATGAAGCCTTAAAATGATTCCAAACAAAGCCCAGAGAGCTTCAAAATGCAAAGAGCACAGACCCTCATATGCAGGAGAAAGACATACCTTCAAACTCCAGGGTAGAATGAGGAAAGTAGTGAATGGGCTTAATTGGGTACTGCACCTGGTTGCCTACCAGCCTTGGAATTGTTAGGGGTCCTCTCTGGATTCCCACACATGTCACCAAAATGTTGACCTAAAACAAACAGATTGCAAATTACTGCTCCAGCAAAAAATGGGTTTATTTGGGATCAGCAAAGAATTGCAATTTGGGGTCTTCAAACATAACAAACCAAATGCAAGTCCCCTGCAAAAATGGAGAGAACTCTTTTATAGAGGGAGAAAAGGCAGTTGGGAGGGCTATAGTAATCAGAGTCCATGGCTTTTCGATGGCTGAGTTGTGACAGTTTCTCATTGGCTGAGATGTTGTCAGGAAAGAAGAGAAAGTCTTTCTTCTCCTTGTTGCGTTCTGCTATCTTTGTAAGGCGTGACGGGCCCTCTGGTCTCCTAACTCTATTTAATTGAGATTTCTCTTTATTAATTGTTTACACCTTTATCAAGTGGGAAAAGCACTTTATCAAGTACTCTTCAATACTTTCTTACTGAGAAATTTTATTGTGAATGGATGTTCAATTGTATCAAGTAATTTTCTGTCTCTGTTGAGATCATTATGTGCTTTTTTCTCCTATTTCCAGCAGGTCTCTGAATAATCAAGCTCAGAAAGCTACTACGCAGTCACAGGAAATATAGGAAGCCTTCATGTTCTATGGGAGTTGGAGAAATCCAGAGAGAAGAGCCTGAGTTTGAGCTAGTAGGAACTGTAAGGCCATAAATTTGACTCCAAGAATTATTCATTAGAAAAGGAGTCTTTTCTCTCAATAGAGAGCAATAAAGTCTCAGGGAATAAAAGAACACCATGACCCTAGGACTGAAAGTTTTCAGACTAGACCCTCCCCACACAGGAGTGAGAACAGAAATCTTGAGCTCTCTGATGAGTTGTCTGTAACCAAAAACAATTTCCAGCTGGATAGTAAAATATAAATATATTTGAAAAATCACAAAGATAGAGTCTGTTACTGAAGACCCTCACTTACATATTTTTCTGTTGCCAAGGCAATTTCCACTCTCCTCAATACACATATAAGTCTATACCTTGGCTTGTTACATTAAGAAACTTTATTTTTTGGCAAAAAAAATCTTTAAGTCTCAGGGGAACAGAATAGCTACTCTTTATGAAGGAACTTCAAATTCATAATTCACTTTCCAGCTCAGATGGATGGAAGCTATATTTATTTTATTGTATGTTATGTTGTAACCAGCCCTCCCCCCTTCTTTATCAGATGCAATTTCTTATGGATTGTTGTGTAAATATTTCAACTTGTGACCTTAAGACCATGAGATAATTTTAAATACATTTGAATAATTCTTTAAAAAATTATTTTAACCAAATAGTTAAAATTTTAAGTTAAAAAATCACAATAAACTCTTAACATACACATATTCCACTGTATTTTAAATTATTGAGTGATATATTTGAGGAATGAGTGTTTCTTATTTAAAATGTGGCCTTGAAACTAGTAAGCCATTTTTATGATTCTCTTTAAAGGCAGCTTTCTAAAACATGACTACTATTTTTCAGTTCTCTGTGATGAGTGGAGACCATAAATATACTTGAAAATAAATAATTGGTTCAGGCATAGATTACACAGGTCACCAAAAATGATACGTACAAAGTACGTATGAGTCATACAGGAAAATCCACCGCATCTTAAATAACCCCTTCAGAGAAATCTTTTGGTTTTGAGCCCACTGACTAGCTTGAGGAGAGGCAGGAGTGGCCCCTTAGGGCATGCAAGATACAGACATAGTTCTAGAAGAGCTGCTTTCCTGTCCTCAATGTATCATAGACTGTGGCAAAGACTTCCTCATCATTACAGGCCTTCAACTCTCCTCACAGACTTCCTGCAGAGACCACAAACACACTTCTGACAAATTCCCCACAGTTTATTTGTCAGATATTTTATTCAAATTGCTCCCTTATCCTTGCACAGTACACAAAAGAACAGCAATATCCTGGCCCCTCTGTACCTACAAACTGCTGTTTCAAGGGATAACAGACAAATTTAGATCTCCATTACAATGTTAGTTTGTACAGCAGAACCTATTTATTTTCTCTACCTTGCTGTTGTAATCACCAGAACAAGAAGACTGACTCTGGATAAAAGTATTTATTTGGGGCCAGTGTTGCAAAAATATTCATCTGTTGAAATGGTAGGGACTGTTTACCACCATCCTATAGGGAGAGGACTGAAAGCTCATTATGTCTCAGCCACACAGAGCAATGATGATTATCCATGCTCAGGTGGCATCGAAAATAAGAGTATTTTTTTTTTTTTTTAACATCTTTATTGGGGTATAATTGCTTTACAATGGTGTGTTAGTTTCTGCTTTATAACAGAGTGAGTCAGTTATACATATATATATGTTCCCATATCTCTTCCCTCTTTGTCTCCCTCCCTCCCACCCTCCCTATCCCACCCCTCCAGACAGCCACAAAGAACCGAGCCGGTTTCCCTGTGCTTAAGAGCATCAGTAAGAGCACTTTGAACAACCAAAAGGAGTTGTCCAATTAAAATATTATCACTAAAATATATATATATTGAACAGAATAGGTTATTGTTGTTTTAATGCCTGCTGACCTGAATAGGAGAGAGCCTTTATTATTTTTCCTGCTTTGGCCTATAAAGCTATTAACTGGGGTTTTCCTCTTAGCAGTTAACAATAGCAAAGTGAAGACGGCATCTAAGCTGTGTTCAGCCCTGACTCTTTCTGGTCTTGTGGAAGTAAAAGAGGTATGTTTGTAGACGACCTTCTTTGCTGGGAATTTAAGCCTTGGGTGACTAAACCCAGTATCTCTTTTGTCAGACGATACAGAGAGAATCTGGGAGAAATAACAACCCTGAAGGTGAGGTGATCAGTGTCACTCAACTAGGAAACAAGTTGAGAAGGGCTCTGCATGGGAGAAACCAGATGCCTCGAAGGACGAAACCTCTGAAATCAATCTCCTCTGAAGAGACTCAGCTTGGGCCCATGTGGGTTGGGACATATTTTGGTCTCAGTACTAGTGGTGACCACTGAGGCATCTCTTAGTGGACACGAATCTTAGGCCTAAGTGAAGGGCAGTTGCCTGTATTTTCCTCAGCTTTTGGGTGGGAGGCTAGAATAGGTTGGAGGGGGAAATCCTTTTCTGACAATTCATTAGAAATATTAACATTAAATAGAGGTATTTATGGTTCTCCATTCTTCTCCAATGCTGAAATTTTCTTGTGTGAGAAGTGTTATACCACAATAGCTGTTATACCATTGATCTGTACATGACCTAGGGCCTCAGTTTCTTCACACCTACCCTTTCTTATTTTTCTCTTTAGTTAAAGTTCTTCCATCTTTTATTCCAAAATATGGGATGTTCATAAAAATTCAGTTAAGACTGAAGAATATAAAGTGACATCTCAGGCCTTGCTTACACTTTCCTCCCCAGCGGGAGCCACCAATACATTTTTTGGTGTGGCTGTTCGGACTTCTTTTTATGTATTTACAAGTGTGTTTTGTGTGTGTGTATACACATTTTTTAATGTAAATAAGGTCGTATGTATACAGTGTTCAGTCACTAGCTCTTTCCCCCACCTTTAGCTGTCTTTGACATTATCCATCTTAGTGTATTGACCCACTTTCTTACTAATTATGGAACGGCGTTCAGTGCTCTAGATGGACTGTGGTTTATGTAGCGGTTCCATAATTGTCGGACATAGAGGTAGCACCCCCAGCTTCTTCCCGACCTTTCCTGTCTGCTGCTTCTTCCCAAGGAACATAGAAAGCATTTCCCTCCCCCCGTGGTTCTCTTTCTCTACTGCGTATTTCATTTCTAGCATCTTTACTGTGGGCATGCTCCCCCGCCACAGGCTTCGATTCCATTCAACAGCCTCTTCAGCATGTCCGATTCATCTTGATAATCATAATCATTACAATCTCCACAATGCCTCGCACAGTGCCTTGTACCTAATAGACAGATATTTGATAAAACTCTCCAAGGGGCAGGCTCAACATAAACACGTAGACAGAAGTTACACTCCAGGGTCCTGATCAGTGAGAAACCGAACGTGTGGCACGAGGCAACGTCTGCGATCTCCTGCTGTCATGCGCTTACTGCAGACGTGAGCGTTTGACACCTGTGAGGGGGACATAGTACACCACCATACGGTAGAAAAAGCGTGGCCTAATCCTCTGATATCTTGAATTTCAGCTGCAGCGCAAGTTCTTGAGCCCCGAGGAGATTCAGTCTGTCCGAGAACACCTGGGTTACCACAGTGACAGCCTGCTCTCTGTGCAGATCACAGGAAAAAAGCCCAATTTTGAAGTGGGTTCTTCTAGTCAACTTAAGCTTTCTACTACCAAGAAGTCTTCCGGTGAGACTGGCCTAGGGATATTGTTCTGTCTGAGTGGGCCTGAAAAGCCGTATTAAAAACTGAGCCAGAGATCTGAATGAGGTGGTGATATCTTTAGAGGATCATTCCCTTCCTTAATTTCCCTCATTTCCAAGTGGAAGAATGCTTAATGTACTGTTGTTCTGGGCATATTCGGATCCAATACTGAAATGATGCGTAGATATTACCTAGTTCAGCCCCTTCTTCTGCACCAGAGGACACTGAGGTCTCCAGATACTAGAGGTCAGACTCCCATAGTTTCATTAGTTAATGAAGTCTTTCCAGACCCCAGAATTATGACATTTACCCTCAGAAGACCTCACAGTGACGGTCATGGCGGATAAGAGTGTGCTATTCCTCTTCCCATGTGTCCTTTTCTCTGTGCCACTGAATTCAGCTTTTCTTTGAGGATCTTAAGACACTTATAAAAATATCTCCTCTCAGAAGATTGCACTCCACCCTTTTTCACCATTCTCACCCTTCCTATCACTATTTTTTAATGCCTGAGTTGAGAAAAATTGTCCTAGCTGTGAGGTATGCAAAAATTTACAGGTATTCACACTGCTCTGTTTTGACTGTCCAGCCTAAATCTTCAAGAAATCCTTTAGCATCCTAACCTTTGGAGTCACAGTTCCAGAATGGGTAGGAGCAGCTTAGATGGCCTGCCCTGTGGGAGATCTGAGCATCCAGTGTGACAGTGATCTCTGGGGGGTGCACTTACCCGCCAAGGCCCATTCGTGGACTGGCCCACACTGAACCCTCAGCTCTTTCGGGCCCAGAGAGAGAATCAGGAGGTGTGATTTGCTACTGATTTGTTGTTACGCCACCGCCATCAGCTCTTGAGCCCATTTTCTTGTCTGTAACAGGTCTACATGAGACCGGAGCTTTGCTATTTATAATGCTTTTTGGTACAGTTTCTTGTTTCATATTCAAATCTCCTGCAGTGGGCATAGGGAATCCTATTAGCCCCATGTTCTAGGGATGGGAACTAAGAGAAGGAGGAGAAAGCAATATGGAGTGGAAGTTAAAAGCGTTAGGTAGACTCTGTCTGTACTTGTGTATTTGTGGCTGGGTGTAACTGGCCTAAGTATCTAAACCTCTTTCCTCATTTATAAAATTAGGATGACAAGAACTTTCCTCATAAGGTGGTGAGCAGGACTAAATTAGATCATGTATGTAAAATGTTTAATGTAGTATCTGGCACAAAGCTTAACAAATGATGGCTTTTATTGCCATAAAGTGATGGGTCCCTCTCATGCCTTTATAAGTGATAGAGCTGGGCCTTGAACCCAGGTCCAGTGTGTTCCCTGCACAGCCTCAGTAGAAAGCACTTACATGTGCTTGGAGTTTGTTTCCAGCTGCTTTTCTGGAGCTTGTTTTCTTTCATTGGTTGGATTCAGGGAAGCCTGCTATGGACCCTGCAGCTGCCAAGCTCTGGACCCTCTCAGCCAATGATATGGAGGATGAGAGCGTGGTGAGTCAGCACTGTGGTCACCTGATTGCTTTCTTTCAGGCCCCACTTTGGGTGGGAATGTTGTTGTTTGGAGTGGCCTCTCTGGGTTTGTAGGTGTGAAAGCATTTAAAGCCCAGCCTTGTGGCTGTGCCTGCCATTGGCATTTTTTGACTCAGAAGGAAACTCCTCATTAGTGGCATTTTAAATTTCTTTTTCAGCATCTTTCCCCCCGCAGATTTTCTTGTTCTCACTTCATGTGATATATTAAAGACTCTTGTGGGCATGCGTAAACCTGAAAAGAGTTTGTCAGCTAAAATATTTTTTGGCTCCTTCGTCTGGGCAAGTCACCAAATGCTCACTGTCTTAACAGTAATGCTCTTCCAACTCAGATCAATGCTTTCTGTAATAAAGTTCTTCATTCCTACAACTATTGAAGTTAGAGTGGTAAGCAAACTAGGCGACGGTTTGTGCCCTCACAGAGCTTACAGATTAACTGTCTACACGTTTATCGAAGAATCACACAAGTGTATATATCATTATCTGCCTTTTCCTCTGGAATTATATAGAAAATATTCCATTCCCTTTTCTCACACGACAGCCCTTTATATATTCGCATAAATATAACGCTTCTCTCTTTGTTCTTCCTGCCCCCTCCCTCCCTGCCCTCCACACACATATTCTCTGCACATCATAAATGAGTCCCCAGCCCCCTCACAGCCTAACACAGCTTCTGTGCACGTAGTGTACTCACTATGTGGTCAGCTTGGGCGTGATGATCAAGCCCAGGTAGGATGATGGCTGCCTTCTACATAGATGGGCAAACTGCTGCTGTGGACTGTGGCCACTTCACCTGTTCATTAGCAGAGACCATGACTGGGTCATTAATGGCTTCGAACATTCTCCAGGATCTCATTGACTCAGATGAACTGCTGGATCCAGAAGATATGAAGAAGCCAGACCCAGCTTCCTTGCGGGCTGCCTCCTGTGGGGAAGGGAAAAAGAGGAAGGCCTGCAAGAACTGGTAAGCCTTGGGGTGAGAAGAGGCTGCCAGGCTGCTTCCAGCGGCTTCTGATTGTCAAGGAATCGCTGTGCTTCACAATTACTAAAACATGTTTTATTGTAAAATGTATCAGACGGTTAGAAGAGTATGCTAAATAAGTACATTTTAAAGAACAATAAAATGAACACCCATGTACTGCTCACCCAGCTTAAGTACCAGGAACATGACTTGTTCCTTAGAAGTCGCCTCTGCCTGCTCCCTCAGCTGCATCTCCCTCCCTCTCCTTACAAGAGGCTACCATTCTCCCAAATTTGTGCTAATCTTTGCTGGCTTTTTCGATAGTTTACTGTCTGTGTGTGAATCTCCAAACAGTACATCATTGAATTGTGGAGCCCAAAGCTGACTAGGCCAGGAAAGGTCAATGCTCCATATCTGTGAAGACTCCCAGGGAAAAGGTCTGTCAAGGATTTGGAGTTCCTGGGTGGTGGCAGGTCCCACTCATCACCTGCTAACTTTCCCCCAGCACCTGTGGCCTCGCAGAAGAACTGGAGAAAGAGAAGTTGAGGGACCAGATAAGCTCCCAGCCCAAGTCGGCTTGTGGAAACGTGAGTATCTGGTTGATTACTCAGTATTCACAAAGGCCTAAACTAAACACAGGCCAGCTCCAGCTCTACAGAGTTCACTGCCCAATTATTTTAATAATAGGTGAACGTGTGAGAACGTGTCTCTAGGTAGTAATGGGAAGAGGGCTTATCTCCTGAGAGTGGGCAGCGCACTCATGCCCGTAGGGGAGGCACTTGTCATTTCTTATTTTTGGCCCCTTTCTTTCTGCTTCACATTAGGCCTGATGCTACTCAGCCATTTGCTGAGTGTGGCTGTGATTTGAACTGCTGAGAATACAGAAGTATTCACCTAAGGGACTTCTCTAGACTTTTGTCTTTCATGAAATCAGAGATCTTAAAGCCTCTTAGTATTTGGATCCCAGTTGGACCTACAAATGTACGCAGTCATTCTCTTTAGGCCACTGTGGCCATACCATGAAATTTGGGATCCCTTTCTTCTGGCCTGTATCTCTGGGAGAGCTGACACTTGGCTCCCCTGTATGATGGTCTCTTCTTTCAACAGTGTTACCTGGGCGATGCTTTCCGCTGTGCCAGCTGCCCCTACCTTGGGATGCCGGCCTTCAGACCTGGGGAGAAGGTGCTCCTGAGCGACAGCAGCCTCAATGATGCCTAGGGGAGGGCCCGGCCTGGGACACACCTGCTCCTCTGCCAGCTCCTGCCCCTTCCATCCCACCACGTGGTTCCTCCCGTCTCCTCTTGATTGGCTCACTCTGGCTTAGGTCCATTGCGGAGAGGGTGCTCAGTGGACAGAGTGGAGCTGGCTGGGAGCAGTGGTGTGGAGTGCTGCTGCAAGTCAAGACCACGGTATCCCGGGGCCCTGTTACCCTGAGTGGGGACCTCCTTCACCCAGTGTTAGGTAAACGGGGCACATCCCAAATAGGCCCCTCTCACCAGGTCAAAATGCTGATATTTCGTAACACTCTCCGAGCCCGCCATGCTTGAGTATTAACACTGTGACAGAGAGGGCCCCACCCCATTCTAAGCTCCGCAGTAGTGCCACGGCTTATCTTCCAGAGTTGGTGGTTTATTCACCATGCAGTTTTCTTGGTGACAAGAGGCAAGTGTCTCATGACCTCAGAGCACCAAGGGAATCACTCCTTGGTTGCTGTGATCATATCCAGTGTCCCTCTGCCCCCTCCAGTCCTACCCCCCATCCCTGTTTTACTGTGTTGCATCTGTGCCCCATTGTCATTTCTGTTAATCTCCAGGTATTAAACTTACGTACTAATGTATATTCGCTGTGAAGAGGGGATATGTCTGTGTGTGTGTGTGTGTGTGTGTGTGTGTGTGTG
>NW_006793856.1:1500510-1553890 GCF_000442215.2 Lipotes vexillifer | reverse complement strand
CTCGCGCCCGTCTCTGGAGCTCCTTTAGGCAGCGCTCTTAAAACCCCTCTCCTCGCGCCCCAGGAAACACAGAGGCAAGAAAAGGTCTCTTGCCTCTTGGGTAGGTCCAGACTTTCCCCCGGACTCCCTCCCGGCTATCCGTGGCGCACTAACCCCTTCGGGCTGTGTTCAAGCCGCCAACCCCAGTCCTCTCCCTGCGCTCCGACCGAAACCGAAACCGAGCCTCAGCTCGCAGCCCCGCCCGCCCCCGGCGGGGGCGCACACGAGCCTCTCGGGCTGGTGAGCGACGGTCGGTGCCGACCCTCTGTGCGGGAATCTCTCCACTTTGCCCTGCGCGCCCCTGTTGCTGTGCTGTCCTCCGCGGCTCCGAAGCTCCCCGCTCCGCCTCCCGCAATCTCTGCCCGCGAAGGGGCTCCTAGTGTGTGGAGACCTTTCCTCCTTCACGGCTCCCTCCCACTGGTGCAGGTACCGTCCTTATCCTTTTGTCTCTGTTTATTCTTTTTTCTCTTGCCCTACCCAGGTACGTGGGGAGTTTCTTGCCTTTTGGGAGGTCTGAGGTCTCCTGCCAGCGTTCAGTAGGTGTTCTGTAGGAGTTGCTCCACGTGTAGATGTATTTCTGGTGTATCTGTGGGGAGGAAGGTGATCTCTGCGTCTTCCTCCTCCGCCATCTTGGAAAGAGTCCTCAAGAGTATTTTTAAGTAAAAACTTTTCTCTGTCAATGTTTTTAAACAGGTAACAATTATCCCAATTTTTTTTTTTTTTTTTCTCTTTTTGGAGCTGGAATCTCAGTTTCAAATATCATCTTCCTAGGGCCTCATATACATCTTACTGATAGAGTACACTGTAAATAAGATATGATCTAACAGAAATACTAAGGCAAGAGAAAGTAGGGAGAAAAAAAGACCTGGAATAATTGAGGCTTAATTTGACTCTCATAAGAAATGTTGGTTCTCAGGAACTAATGTACAGCATGGTGACTATAATTAATACTGTATTGTATACTTGAAAGGTGCTGAGAGTAGATCTTCAGCATTCTCAACACACACACACACACACACACACACACAAGCTGACTATGTGAAGTGATGGGTGTGTTAAAGATCATGATCTTGATAATCATTCCACAATGTATAGTTATAACAAATCATCACATTGGGCACTTTAAATGTATATAATTGTATTTGTCAATTATTCCTCAATAAGGTTAAAAACCCAGAAATGTTGGTATTTATAGAAAAAATAAAAGCATTCTGAGATAATAGCAATCCCATTAACAATTTAAATCTGTATAGCTGGTACTTTATAGTTTACAATGCAATTGCAAATTATGCAGCCTTAAAAAACTCCTTTTAGCAGATCAGGAAAAAAGCATATATTTCTTAAAAATTAAGTAGAATTCTAATTCAGAAGGAGATCTCAGTATTTCAGGGGATAGAATTCCACCAGAAGCAGTTTCCTGTTTCATGTTGCCATTCCACAAGATAACTGGCCCTCCTTTCTTTTCTTCTGCTTAACCTTAAATGGAAATGTTCTTGGTTTCTTCCTTGGGCTTTTTCTCTTCATAATGTATTCACATTCTGTTTCCTGATGCTTCTGACAGCCAAATCCATACGTCTAGCCTAAACATCTCTCATTCACATCAATATTTACTAAGTACAATATTTACTAAGACCTAATGGTGGATATGAAAAGTAGAATGAAGATCACTCATTCAAAACATTCTAGATGAAAAATTTCCTGACACAAAGACCTGAGAAGTCTTATTGCTGGGGCCTTCAGATGGCCAAAAGGAGGAACTGAAAAAGGACCACAAGTAGATGTTTAGGATGTCAGAATTACAAGGATGAAGATAGACTCTTACATCTTCCAGAGAGATAAGAAGTTACCAACAGGGGAATAAAAATAAAGTTGACATAAAATTCTTTATCAATAACACTTGACTATGGAAGGAAAAAGAGCAGTGCTTACAAATTTCTAAGGGCAAGTGCTTTCGAACCTAAGCAAAATAATGGCCCCTAAAGATGCTCACAAGCTAATATCCAAAACCTGTGAATATATTACCTCAGATAGCAAAAGGGAGTCTGCAGATGTAATTATGTTCATGGACCTTGAGATGGGAAGGTTATCCTGGAATGTCCACACGGGTTCCACTTTTGTAAAAGAACTTTTCTGGCTGAGTCAGAGACAGATATGTTAGAAGGATCAGAGAGATGTGACATGGCATTCAGCCCACCATTGCTGGCTTTAAATATGGAAGCAGGGGGCCGAGAGCCTAGGAATGCATTGGTCTCTGGAAACCAGAAATGGCCCTCGGTTTACCAACAACCAGCAAGAAAATGGGGACTTTGGTCCCGTAAGCACAAGAAACTGATTTCTGCCAACAACCTGAATGAGCAGGAAACAGATTCTCCCTTACAGCCTCCAGAACAGAATGCAGCCCTGCTGACACCTTGATTTTAGTGCAATGAGAACCGTGCCAGACTGCTGACCTACAGAACTGTAAAATAAATAAATTTGTGTTGTTTTAGGCCAAGTTTAGTCATTTGTTACATCACAAGTTAATACAAAATTTATGCCCAAAGTGTGAGTTAGTGTGAAGGACAAGTAAAGCATTTTTAGACATACACAGAATCAGGATAGTCACCCTCCAATTACCCTTTCTGAAATACTCACTTGATAGATACTCCAGAAAAAATACAAAAAGACAAATAACAAGGTTTGGTAAACAGTGGAACTAACTCAGCAGATGTAAAAAAAATCCCAGGATGATAGCTGTGCATCAAGCTTGGAAAGCCATCCTCAGGTCATGTGAAAACCTTGACGATGATTTCCAAGAAACTGTTAAGGCAAATAGAATGTATTTTCTTTCAAAAGAAGATAAAGAACAACTGAAAGATTTTGGTAATAGTGTGAAGACATTATATGACTTTTTCACAAAAAAAGGAAACTGAGAGGCAGTTAGAAACTGCAAGAATAAAACACTCCATAGGAGACGTCACAGCTCATATCAGAAGTAAACTAAGATGTGACATGATAGTAAGCAATCCATGGTGCATAAGGAAATCCATATAACCATGTTGTAGGCATCCTTCACCTTAGAGTGGGCCAGGGGTGCCCTGAATTGGTGAATTTGTAGAGAAATCCGTGCGCACCACTTGGCTTAAAAGTGAACACTATACAACTTAATCCTGATGATATAAATATCTGTAATTGGCTTTCAACTTTTAGAATCAGCTATAGACCAGGCAAAGGAGACTTCGTTATGCACCCAGGATGGCATTTAAATATCATCCACCTTGACAATATAGGGAAATGTATGTCTGACAAAACTAAGAAAGTGGGGAGGTAGGTGGAGGAAAAGGAGGAAGGGAAATGGGTTGGTAATGTCCTTCCTCCTACATGAGGCAGGGCAGGGTTAATACTAATGAATGTATAAATATAATAGAATATGGCAGTAGAGAAATACTTAAAAAAGACAGAAATAAACAGTTACATCTGCAAGGTGAGATGAATATAGGGGAAAATGAGGAGAAGCTTTTTGTTTTTGTTGTTGACAACTTCAGCCCCGTCTCTTTTATTTATTTAATGTTATTATTATTAATATCATTCTTTTGTCTTGTGAGTGTACCACGTGCATATTTTGTAAACCACCTGCTCGTCACTGAAGACTCAGCTTAAGGTCATCTCCTGTGTGAATCCTCTGTTATCTGGCCAGAATAAGTAATCACACTTCTGTACTCCCTTTGCACTGAACTCTATTATAATTGGACTTATCATCTTCCAAACCTTTTTGTTTACACAAGTCTTCCCTCTAAGCTTTGAGTTCCTAGAAGGCAGAATTGTTTTTAAACTTAGTCCACAGCCTGGCTCATAATAGTCCTTCATCCCTCTTACCCTCCCTTCTTCCTTTTTCTTTCTTTCTCTCTCTTTTAAATAAATAAACAAATAAAATAAATGAGCAAGCATTGAATGAATAAATGCCAAGTGAGGCCCCAATGTTCATGTCATCTGCAAAACTGGATTCCCCAATGCATATACAACAAATAACATAGTAAAACCAAGGATTACCTTATATTTAGTAGTTTTATGTTTAATCTGAAGATCCTAACTTTGGAAGACATCTCCAGAAAGTAAGGTCAACTGACTCGTATTTTATTTCCAGATTTCAAAGTTTCACTCACAGCTAGATCTGCATGTCCTCACTTTTAAATGACCCCAAATATTCACAACTAATACTCTTGTGTTTCATATTGCCTAAAAATCCATTTGAATAAAGCGAATCCCCTTCTAGTCCTAGAATGCTCACTAGGAGTATTTTGATCCTGAAGGAGACGATTTTGATCTGAAATTGCTTTCATCTACCTCTTGTGCTTCAGTATTCAAACAGTAAATTTTAGAATGACTATGAAAATGTGGTTGTTCACAGAACAGTCACGTATGAATTTTCTAATATGTGGAAAGTTAATGGATATAGTTTTAAGCAAAACGTCAAATCAAGTCACAATGAGTAACTGTAACGATGAAGCTCTCCTCATATGTCTTTGCAGTACGTCAAAACACCAGATAGAACAGAGAAAAGTATTTCCTTTCTAGGTCCAAACAGATCAAAAGGGTTCTCAAGAATAGACATGGGGATGGTAACCCACTAGACACTGTCCTTCTGAGGCTTCCGTCTGACTAATTACCATTTAGGGATTGAAGTGCAATCCCTCAGAGGAGATGCTCACATGACGTCACACGATGTGCCGCTTCTTATGAAGATTATCTCTAAGTGCAAGAGGTGCCAAGGTACATTCTGCCTCTTGGCATCTGGTTGAACCTTTTTTTTTTGTTTATTGAATTTTTTTTCACATCATCTGATAGTGGAGCCAAATTGTATTTTTGACTGGAAATAACTCTCTTTTGGAGAACATCATTGGTTTAATGAAGACACTCTTGCAAGTATTCTACAGCACAGCTGAAATTTCACTTACCTTTTAGCTTGAGGCCATTGGTTTAAGTCCAAGTTGACAATTTCAGCTTAAGTCCCTGGTGGACAGACGTCCACAACATAAACCCATTGTACATAATCTTGTAATTTTGGCAGTCTATGCACTGGAGAGCCTGAAACGGATACTAATGCAGAATACATTACTCTGAACAAAAGACAAGGGGGCGAGTGAGAAGGATAGAAAACCCCTTAAGAGCAGCACAGAAAACATAATGAATCTGATATCTCTTTCCCACAATTACAATACTTTCCTTTTAATATTGACATTTTTTAATTAAAAGAAAGAAGAAAACCACCTAAATTCTAATTTTACACCATAAATATTTAAAATATAAAGAGTTTATACATTGTATACACACATGTTTATAAGTACACTGATGGAAAATTATGCTACATAAATAAAAGTATCATTTTTACGTGAATAACACTTGTCAAGAAAATATTGAAAAAATCCCATAAAACTACACAAACTAAATTACAGATAGGAGGAAATTATAAATTTAACTCCAAATGCATTTGTAAAATCAGCAAAATGCTTAAAGTAGAAAAATAAGGGTTTTTTTCCAAATAAATTCATTGTAGATTTGTCAATAAATTTATATCATGTTTTGCAAAATGAGGGAGAATGGTAAATTTCCTATTTTAAAAATCTAGAAGTCTCATTAAAATAGAGAACTAAAAATGGTTTTATTATTTAGCAAAATATTTAATGGAGAACCAATCAACAATTTTGATAAATTTCCTATTTTAAAATCTAGAAATTTCATTAAAATAGGGAACTGATATTAATGATTTTTATTCTTTAGCAAAACATTTAATGGAGAACCAACCAACCTCCCATTTCAAGCAATTATTAACTCTAGGTCAGTCCTTTAGTGCAGGATACTTACTGGCTTTGATGATAAGAAACAGCTATTACCAATTGTCAGAGAAGTTAATATAACCTCATTTCATAACTTGCTCTGAGATTTGACTGAGAGGTATAATGAAAACAGTACTGCGGCCCTAACTATGAACCAACTTACCTCCAATCACAAGCTCTCTGACAGATGATTTTGGGCAAATCACTCAGTCTCACTGGGCTTCAGTCTCTTTATCAATAATATGCAAGTTTCACACGCTATAGTGGAAGTGAAACAGCTGGAGCAGGCTGCCGACACTATCCCTTAAAGGGCAGAGAGCTCCATTGGAGCCCAGGTTTTCTTGAGCCTAGTAGGAAGATATCCTTTACTAAATGTTTTCTCCTTCCTTCCCTCTCAGATGACCCTCTACACCTTCTCTCCAGACACACAGCTTTACCTGCAGAATGATCCAACAGGAGAACTGACGACCTCTCATCATCTTGCCCATCTAGGGAACTAAGAAAGAACTGCAATCTCTCCAACTATTGTAGACTTAATTCCCCTTATATCAATAGTTTCCCATCCATTTATCGTTCTCCTTGACAAAGGACATAAGACAAGAAATGGGGACCAGCTAACATCAAATTTACTAGTTTTGTTTTCTGGATGTGCCTTTTCTGGGGTTCACTGTGGTGGTGAATATGATTTTCTCCTTTAAGCCTGGTCTACCATTCCCCATTTGGCAAAGACCCCTCCAAAGACATAGCTCATACCTTACTTTCTGAGTCATTTCTTCCTAGGGCCTCCCCAAATAGAGTGAAGCTGCTCTGTCCTCACTGAATCCATATCTGGAGGACCTTTTCAACCTTCTATCCCTTATGAGTGGTTTATCACTTATTTTGATATCTCCAACACTTGTAAAGACTTGGTACAAAGTAGAGATTGCAAAATATGTTGTGAAAGTAATATTGAATAATTAACATTCAATATGGATTGTTTGAATGAATGAATGCTTTATACTCAATACAGCTTGCTTATAGAAAGCAGAATAATTTTTTTTCATTCAAGGCTTATGATTAGTAACTGAGAAAACACTAATTGAAGACATTTATATGAACAATCTCTCTGCCCGACTATACCATAAGATCCATGAGGCCAGCCACCATCTCTGCCTTGCTCACTAGGAAAACCCTACTATATAATAAAGTGTTCAATACTAACTAATTGTAATAGATCAAATAGGAGTTCTTATATCCTTAAGTGTGACCTACATATTTATTACTAGGTTTTAGAAATCTCTGATCAAAGACACACATAGACCAGTCTAAATGAACAACTTAATTGATTTAGCCTTAAGCACCAAAGGTGCTAAAGATCCTTAACTAAAGGAGAAAGGTACTGGAATGGTCAGTATGATGTGTCCACTTGACTAGGCTATAGGTTCCCAGTTATTCAATCAAACCTTAATCTAGATGTTACTCTGAAGGCATTCTATAGATGTGATTAGCACCTATCATAAGAATTGACTTTATGTAAAGAAGATTTTCCTGGAAGATCTCGGTAGGCCTGACACAATCAGTTGAAAGACCTTAGGAACAGAATTGAGGTTTTAGCTCCTGCCTAAGTTTCCAGTCCTCCCTTCCAGATGGCCTTATGGACAGATTTCAGACTAACCTAGCCACAACTGTGCAAGCCAATTCTCTGTAATAAATCTCTTTACATATATATCCAACTGATTCTGCTTCTCTAGTGAACCCCCCATGGATCCAGATGTATTGTCTATTGATTTTGACAAATTTTGTTATATCAGAATTTTATGCACGAATTCCTCAGGGTCTTTCTACTCTCAAACGAAAGTGTTGCTTTTTCCTTCACGTCCCCTCATCCCATGGAGGAAGCCCCTTAATTAATCTTCCAGTCAATAGAACACTTAGAAGCCTTTTTCGAAAACTCTTTGCTGGTCTGTGTGTGTGTCCCTGTGTGTAAATATACATTCCCTCTCCCTCTTCCTTGTTGAATAGAAATTAGTAATGATAACTTTGATAGTTTCTCTCTGCAAAAATTTTTACTGGGCTTCCCTGGTGGCACAGGGTTGAGAGTCCGCCTGCTGATGCAGGGAACACGGGTTCGTGTCTGGGAAGATCCCGCGTGCCGCGGAGCCGCTGGGCCCGTGAGCCATGGCCGCTGGGCCTGCGCGTCCGGAGCCTGTGCTCCGCAACGGGAGAGGCCACAACAGTGAGAGGCCCGCGTACCGCAAAAAAAAAAAAAAAGAAAGAAAAAAGAAAAATTTTACTAAAGAATTAAGAAACCTAAGAATTTTCAGAAGGCAATCACAGCTGAGAAGTAAGTTCCTGTTATGCCATACTCTTCATTCTTACAGCCCCTTGTATTGTTATGAATAAGCTTTTATTTTTAACGTCTACTCGTGCCCCCTAGCTCTTCAGTAGATTTCAGAGGACCTGCTTTTTATGGCAGAGTTATTACCCTAGCGTTATGTTGACATTGCTAAATGCTTCTTTAGGTGATGTCTGTGGTTTTAGAAACTTTCAGGAAGAGGAATTCTTAATGCCTTTCAATCTGACTGCAAAACCCCGAGCAGAGCTAAGTATTGGGGTGAACCCGGCTCAGAGAATCTCTTTCCTAAAAAAATTCTCATTCTTTTATAGAGCTCATAGATATTCTTTTAAAATCCAACTCTGGTACAATTACCAGACATGAGTAAGCATCTTATTCAAAACAGCAATAATAACAAACACGCTGAAAAGTGGTTTAACTGATTTTAATTCATCATTGTATAGAGTCCAAAGACTCTTATTTGCTCCACTGTCATTTTTATCGATTGGAAGTTATGATTATTACGCTTCTGCTTTATTTTCCTTTGCTTTCTAAATAAGTTTTGGGACTTCCCTGGAGATCCAGTGGTTAAGAATCCGCCTGCCAATGCAGGGGACACGGGTTCGAGCCCTGGTCCGAGAAGACCCCACGTGCCGCAGAACAACTAAACCCGTGTGCCACAACTAGTGAGCCTGTGCTCTAGAGCCAGCGAGCCACAACTACTGGGCCCACGAGCCACAACTGCTGAAGCCCGCATGCCTAGAGCCCGTGAACCGCAAGGATGAGCAGCCCCCGCTCGCCACAACTAGAGAAAGCCTGCACGCAGCAACGAAGACCCAACACAGCCAAAAAAACAATAATAATAATATAAATAAATAAAATTTTTAAAAAATTTTTGTTTTTGCTATAGGAGGTCATTCAATATTTGCTAAGTATGTTAAAACTTGAAGCGACTCATTTTATAAATTCTGGTGAGAGAATTGTGTCAAACATATTGAACATTACAATAATTTATCACTATGGATAGAGCCTGAAAACAATAAAATCTAGGAATCCAGTTGTTGAAATGGTGAACACTGTGGAGAACAACCCATCAAACACAAAGTGGACCGACTGTACATCCCAATCCCTGCTTAATTGGACAGAGGTTATTTGAATTTATACAACTTTCATATTTACCTCACGAAAAGAGAAATTCCCTTGTACTACTTTCCTATTTATTGCTAACTTCTGCAGAAATACTCGAATTTTATTCTAAGAAATATTCCACATTGGAGCAGATGATGCCAAGAATATTAGGCAAAACTAAAATTTTTTAGATTTTAAATGGCGAGAAAAGGGTAAATTATACATGGTGAGATGGCATTTTTAATAGTAGATCTTCTCGGAGTCTTTCACATGCTAGTGTGCACCTAAGTCTCCAGGAGGAATATAGGATTGAGAGATCTCTATTCCTAACAGGGTTTGAGAGACGCTGATCCATAGGAATCAAATCCATAGTTTCTCGTCATTCAAGGTCTGTTACTTTTGCTTCAAAATTAACTTCAGCTGCTTCCTTATGGCTTCTCCATTGGAGCCAGATTGACCAAATCATGATTCCTCAAACCCGGCTCATGTGCTGCCAATTTTTAGTCTTTGTAGATCTTTATCCCTAGCCTAAAAGTCTTGTCTTTTCTCTACTTAGGAAATTCTAATAAATTTTCAAGACCTATCCATTTTCTGACTTCCTCTAGTGACTATGATATTTATGACATATTTAATTTCTATCATATCTTGGTTTTTATTGTTTTTCAACTTGAAAGTTTGTGTGTGTTTTCCTAATAAGACAGTTAATTCTTTGAGACCAGGGACTATATGCTTTATATTTTCTTTAGAGCTCTACTTGAATTTGATGCAGCATTTTATGAATATAGCCGTTATTTAGTTTCTTCATGAATGATTAGATGAACATTTGAACATAGACACTCCTTACAGCCAGAAAGAACTAAACCCATTTGCTAGAGATGACTGGCGAATCTGAGGGCCCCAGACATGTACCTTAGTTTGAATTATTTAGCTTTTCTGACTATTCAGAAGGTATCTTATTATTCCTCACTACTTAGTTTCATAGTTTCCCATTTGTTAGAGAATAAAAAATAGAATAAGAGGACTTTCAAAATACTGAAGAAGAGATAAGTCTAAAATGATAAATTTCAACATGAAAGAAAAGAAAAAATTTTATCCTTTCATATGTCATCTAATCCACATTGGGTTTCAAATGGTTTTGGTTCCTCTTTACTCTCATGAAATGGTTCCCCCAAAGTAGGCAATCTATCAATACGATGGAATGGACATAGATTTGGAAAACATTTGTTAATTCTCTCTATATAATGGAAAGTAGCAATTGAAATAATAGAACAAAATCCTTTTCTGCTAAAAGATTACTTGGAAGTGAATCTGTAAAAATAAATAGCAGTACAGGTTGGTGTAAAAGGAAACAGTGAACCAATGTTAGCGACTGGATGCTACAGAAACATCTTTCTTCTTATCTAGCTCAGTGATCTTAGGCAAGCATGATGGTCATTGAGGACCAGGTTCCTTTATGACCTCTAAGATTGGTTCCGGTGCTAAGATTCTATGACTTAATGGATAATAGGAATTGTTGTTTCTATTTATTAGAGGGCATTTATGTACACTTTCAAAAATGATTACACTATCATTCAAAAACAAGAGGAAAATTAATCTTTCCAGTCTGATTGGTAACATGGGGTAAATAGTGGAGAAAATGGGCACATAGTATGGCAAATCTTCTTACCACCTCCACACCATATTTACATGCGGTAACCCAATGGTAGGCATGTGCACATCTGGTCAAACAGCTGCAGAAAAGGAGAGCAACCTTTTATTTCACGAAATACCCACATGAATTTGAGGAGCTTGAGTATCACTGGTCATGTTCCTATCTCCATTGATAAATGAATCTTAATTAGTGCTGTTTTGAATTTCACCATTCTGAAGCATTTTACATGGGTACAAACGAACTGTGGCTTTTTGATTTTAAAATAAACCTTTCATATGTGTTTTTAAAAATCAGTCTGTGGTGTGATCTCAAAGATCAAGGCAAAACCCCACACTCTCCCCTAGTGATCAAAGTTTGATGACCTCCAAATAACAGAAAACACAATAAGTGGACTTCAGATCACAAGAACAAAAAAATGCCCAGAAGCTACACAAGTCACTGCTGGTGTTCTCTACTTAGGATCCTTTTTATGAGAGAAGAATAAAGCACAGGCTGTCAAGAGGCAGCAACTTCCAATTCCTTGGTCTGAAGCCTCTGTCTGAGTAACCAAACAAATAGGTTATACATATACTCAGGAGAAAAGATATAAAACCACAGAGGGTGGGAGCAAGCCTCAAGAAATAAGATTTGAAGAAGAAAAGAAAACAAGGTCAGAAGCAGAAATTTAAACTTGAAATTTGTAATTATGTAGCTCACCCAATTCAGCTGCACTGAAGGACTTTGGAGTCCATGGAGAAGATTTTCTTTAATATTTGTTTCAGTGATAGAGATAGAATATTTTTATAGATACTGTGATTTGTGAATTATTAGGGATGACTTTCATCCTTATCCTTGAAAAAGTTATTATTTCGTTTCCAGAATAATATGATTACTGCAGATCAAGACAGTTTTCATTGAAGTCCCTCAGTCCCTCACAAATATATTAAAATATTCTGCAAAATTGAAAAGAATTAGATTAATTTAAAATTCGCTGATTTAAGAATGATTGATTTCTAATTTACATAGCGTTCAGGCTTCAATTTATCTCTGCCTGAAATTAGTAATACAAACAAGGGAAATTCTTACTTGATGAAAGAAAGTACTCTTAAAAAGCACTTTGACAATGCTTGGTGTCAGTTTATTTATCTCTAAAAATAAAATACAGTGTGTGTGTGTGTGTGTGTGAAAAAAAAAATAAAGCACTTTGAAATTGCTATTAGCAAACAACTGAACTATATGATTCTTACTTTTTCATGAGAGTATGTCTGTTTGGCAGAACCTTCTCCCTACACTTCCCGGACATGTTTTTAGTTATGTGTCTCACCACTACCGTCACCACCTTCAACATCACCTGCTCTCTCTAAAGACGGAAAGACCTCAGAATGTCTAAGTCCTGACAGCTACCCAATCTGGGGCGGGTCTTCCACAATCCTAGTGTGGTTCCCCCTCCGGCCCATCTTGCACAATTCTGACGTGGTGGTCTCCCTCAAGTGCAGCTCGTATAGTGTCACTCTGCAGCTCATAAGCATTCAACGCTGTACATAGAATAAATTATAAAAGCCGATTACGGCAGTTGACATATTTCTCCCTCTACTCGCCTAACATGTCTTAAAAGCCAATTAGACCTGCTCATCATTATTTCCCAGTTCATCTTTACTCTTTCCATATGCTTTCTCTGACTCATCTCTTTTTCTGGGGTGCTGGACATGTTTTGAATTCTTACTCATCCTTTAAGGCTCATATGCCATTTTTTTCCAGGTAGCCTTTCAAGCTGTTCCTCTTCTCCAGCCCCCTGACCCTCCACGTCATCTTCCTGCTTGGTCCTTTCATCACGTTATGTGTGTCTCCAAGAGCTGGCCACACCTGGCTTGCGGATGCGCTACCTGGTGCATGATGACTATGCTGAGGGCAAGGCTCCAGGCCTTTGTTCCTTTAGCATCCTTCAGATACCTGGTACATACTCTAGTCACGGTGCCCTCCAGTACATGTGTATCAAATTTAATTAGATAGGAAATATTTCATTCTGCTAGTTTCAACATATTACCATAAAATTCTAGCATCACCTATTGAACATTTTAAAATAATGGCATTAACTTGTGATACCAAAAAAAAAAAAAAAAACAGCCTACCCACCCAAAACTATGTTTTAGTTACTGATGATCGAATAGAAAGAAAAAAAAGCACCATATGTTTTCATCCCCCTTTAAAAAAATCATTATAGTTAAATGATAAAATGAATACTTCCAGTAAAAGAAAGAATGTAACCGTACGTTACTGGTGTTTTATATTTCTCTTTTATCAAAAATTAAAAAGAAAATGAAAAGGAGCTCAGATAAGTGATCTGATCCTGCTTTGGAAGCAGTTTAAGAGTTTTCAGGATAAGACTATAAGTCTGACCTATTATAGTTATTTAATCTCCTTATGAACTTTATTGTGCTCATGTTGAAATATTCAAGATGCTAATGGCATGTCACTAAAATGAAAAAGGATCCAGGGACCGACTTCTCATTCTGTAATCCTCTAACAGAAAACTCCTCTCTTCTCACTGAAATACAGGCACCTTGAATGTGGAGGTATAATACCAGAGAACACATTACTTCCCAGCAGGGTTATAGTGTGAGGTAATGTGCCGCCAGAAGGGAGAGGCAGACACATTTTCAGCCTCTGCTCTAAAGTGTTATGTACAAAGATCCATTGAGAATAATGAGGATTCTATGCATAACCCCCTGAAAATACAAATTAATAATTAGTGCTGAATTGTGAAAGCAGCACCCATCAATAGGCACATACAGACACCAAATTGCTTATAAACATGAAGGGATAATTCTTTCAAATAAATCTTTTGCTTGCAAGCAGATAAAGAGGAATTGCTTTCTGTAAATATATTATGTTCATGGCTGATAATTTTTTCCAGATACCTGGACTCATGTGCATATAGAAATTTGGAAAATAAAAATTTATGTATATTTACACTCAAATTAACATTTTATTGATGGTAAAATTTTTCTTTGCTTGGTATTTTTACAGTATAGTAGTTATCTTTTAATGTGAAGGAACAAATACTATTTATGGCAAGTTCAAGGTAGATCTCTGAGTATTCATTTCCTCCAGCAAATATTCACTGAAATTGGTTATTGCCTCTCATAACATGAAATGTTCAGAGTAAAACAATTAAATTACACTTAAGACATGAATTCATTTATAAACGAACTTTACTTTTTACCATAAAATTCAGAGTACCTTAACCTCCATCACCTAAGGCAGAAAAAGAAATGTATGTTCTGTATAATACTGTGGAGCTCATCCAATAAGGACTATATAAATTTACATAGTTTTTCCAAAAGAGCATAAGGCTTGAATATGTTACTGTTATTCTTCTTATTTATTATTATTATTGTTACCATAGTTATTTAATCCACAGTAATTATATCTTAGATCTATATAATAATTTGTGATTTTAAAAAATTCGTGGTCATTTTTCATATTTTCTTTACAATTTCACTTCAAAATAGACAGTATAAGAATTATTAGTTTCATTTTACAGGTAAGCAAGTCAAAGTTAAAAGAAGTGTGAGATTCGCCTAAGTCTGCTGTGAGAGTGGAAGAACAGGGATTTGAACCCAGCTCTTTTGATATCTCATTCTGTGATTTACTTGTCTTTCCCTCCATTTCCACACATACTGGTATAGAGAAACTGATTACCTCTTTTTCTAATGGAGAAGTCTCAACAGCACCCACTGTTCTTTCAAGAGTAGATTTCTCGGGCTTCCCTGGTGGCGCAGTGGTTGAGAGTCCGCCTGCCGATGGAAGAAACGCGGGTTCGTGTCCCAGTCTGCGAAGATCCCACATGCCGCGAAGTGGCTGGGCCTGTGAGCCATGGCAGCTGAGCCTGCACGTCCGGGAAAAAAAAAAAAAAAAAAGAGTAGATTTCTCAGGGTCTTCCTTCCCAGAGTGAACATTTATGCCAACATCATATTATCATCAATTAAGTGTAGTTTAGATCCCTGTACCACACTAGGAACCAGGACTATCTTCAAGGACATCAGACCTGCATGGTTGCACAGTGTCCTGCTGTTGATTTAATGCTCTAATGTTAGAGTTTTGATTTTTAGTAATGTTTGAACTTTTACTGCACTTTGTGCTGGGTCTCAAAATAATGTAACTGTTTCTACCAAGAAGCATCATCCATTTCCCTAAAACCCAAAGTAAAATAAAAGAGAATACAATCAAATGACATAAAACTGTGTCATAGTACTCTTCTAATAATTTTACTAAATTCTTTCCATAAGCCCACTTGTTTGAAAAATATCAGTTGTAGCCGGCTTTCCTCTGACAAAATGTACTGAAGATGAGCTAACACCAAAATTAGTAGGCAATGGAGGGGCGGCATTGAGATGAGAGATGCATGACTGTGTCAGAGCCCCTCCGGGGATTAAGAGAAAAATCACTGTTGGCCACATCATCCTCAAATGTATGGATTCTCTATGTTTATTCTCTATCACCAAATTCATGAGCAGAATAGAAGACTAGTTATATGTATTATACAGGTTTGCTCTGTCCCCAGGAACACAATACCAGAGTTGGAAATAAAGACTTTTTTCCCTCATTTCATAATGGATTTCTTAAATTTCCTTGCATGTCATGACCAACTTAAGACCGTAAAGAACACTGAATATCACCATAACATTATAACATATAACAATGTTTATAACATTATAAACCTATGATTTGATTTTAATTTTGATGTTTTTGTGACACCACCTTTTTATCTTTCACATTTTAGAATGGGATTGTTTGTTTTTTGCTGATTTTTAAAGCTGTAAATTGTCATTTGTCGTGTCCTTTTGAATATCATATTTTGATTAAGGTAAAATTTTATTTGTTTGTTTTTCGGCTATTATCATGTCTAGACGACTCAAAGTAGAGAGAACACTAAATTCCTGTAAAATGATAGACCACTTCTGCATCATTTCTATTTGTCCAATCATAGTTTTAATTCATGAGCTCTTTCTTCCCATCTATGGCTTCATAATTATCTTCAGATTTATGTAAAGTTCTAAGTGATATTGTATTTTGTTCCGTGGCCTTATTTAATGACTTTCAGGTCATTGAATTATATGCTCCGTACATATTCTTCCTTCTGTCTGGATCACCCTTTACTGTCCTGCACTGTGAACCCTCCTCTTGTCAATTGACTTCCACATGTTCCTCAGATCTAGGCTCAATTTAGATGTCATCATCCCTAAAAGGCCATCCTTGACATCAAGGACCAGACTGGGTGTGTTAAAGTGCCCTGAGCTTTCTCTTATCATTGCGCTTACCACACTGCATTCACTTGTTTATCATTCTCCCTACATAACATTCATTCATCTTCGTATCTTTAAAATCCAACTATCTTACCTTGCCTAATAGTAAGTATATTTCAGAAAACAGCTGTTGAATAGATGAATGAATGATGAGGGTATGAGTAAACGAATCTTTACAACATTTCCTGGAAAACTAGTCCACTGCTCACCAGATGATACTATCTAATTAGGAATTTTTAAAAAAATCAACTCTATTCCTCATATAACTGGTTTTAACTCAATAATCTGTTCATTCATTATTAATTTATCCAAAACATATGGATTAAGTACCTACTGTGTGCTAGGTATGTTACTAAACACTGAATTCACAGGGCATGATCCCTACCCTGGGACACTTCGAGTAAATAGCATGGTCCTTTCTAAAGACTATACACATCATGACCCATCCACCTAGTGAACAGAATAAGACAAATGACTGCAAAGATTTTTTTTTAACCTTTGGCTAGGTTGTATAGTTCAATATCATGTGTCTCCACCTTACATCACATTTTATTTCTCAAACCTCTTATGAGAACCTATCATACTTCTGATACCTTGAATTTAACTATCCATGCAAATATATGCACATTTCCTACTCATAAAATGTTACTATAGGAAATGCCTGCTTTTTTGGAAGAAATGGTAATGAACATTAAGAGGTTCTTACCTAGGCAAATAAATAAAATTAGAATTTTTCTTAATCTAATGTGCAAGTGAGGTTTTAGTGACTCATATATAATATTAAATGAAAGGTAATTTTCTTAACAGCATTCACGGACGAGCAAGAAATTCTGTTTATAGTAGTCATTTCTGAGACAATGAGAAAGCAAACATGGTGAAATCAGAGTCCTGGCACATGGGTGCACCCTTCCACAGATACTGTCTCAGCACTGCACGATAGGCTACTTTGCGTTTGTAATCTCCTACTCCAGCATTTGTGTTGATGCTCATTCTACTCCCTCAGAGACTGGTTTTCCAATTTTTTTGCATTTGAAACTGAACAAAACTATTTATTTTCTATATTTTTCACATTTTATTTGAGATGGCAAAGCAACCTATGCTTTAGACAAAGGTAGCTAAGGAGACTCCAAACAGAATCAGAGTAGCTAATTTGTTATTAAATTCTTTATAACCAATTATTATTTTATAGCTACTATATTAATTTTCCATAAAAATCTTATGCCTCAGACATGAAAAATACATGCATTAGTCTGCTAACAATAAATGGGGTGTGTTGTAGTAACAAAATAATGGGACTTATAGTATAAGAATGGGTTTAATTTGGAGTTTCACTCTTTCAACTAGCTTTTTTTTTTTGGCTGTGATGAGTAAACATGAAAAATAAACTCTGAAGCTCAGTGGAGATTTTGATGATTACTTATGGACTAATGCCACTTCAGTTCTCACCTTCCATGAGTACTTTACTCAAAGTACACCTTTCTTAATTTATTTGTTATTAATTAATCTGAACCTGTGGTCAATGAATAATGCCACTCATTTTGTTTGAAAGAAACCATATAGAATATTTTCTACACAAAAGTGATTGAAATAATGACAGAAATTTATCCACTTCTGGATAGAGACATAGGAGGTATTCAAGAGAACCAGCAACTTGTTACCCAAAATTTAGACCAATAGATGAAGAATCCCAAATTAAAATGAAATTGAAAAAGTATTGGAAGGAAAAATACAAGTACCCAATTTGGGATACTGATAAGATACCACTACTTTTTAAAAACCCATCAAAGTATCTTTAACAATTAAAATTTCAGTCTGTTTGAACATTTCACCCCAACTTAGCACATCCAACTGGGGAACTCCTCCTGAGGGACTTGGTCCTGTCCGCACCCAGGCCTGTGGAAGAGCGCCACCTACTGCAACTTTGTCAAAGTCCTTTCTACACCCCATGAAATTTCTGTTGGGGAATTTGCTGACCAATTGTGTAGTATTGCAAGAGTACTTTTCCTTTCTATTTTAGCTCCATCATCTGAGTTCTGCCAACACAGCATCAGAGAATACATAATGGTTGAAAATAAATCGCCAATAGCAAAATTAATAACCTCAGATCAGTCAACATATTTAAGCTTTCCAATACAATAACATTGCAAAATATGTATTTTGTTTAATGCTTGTTCCTCCCTGGAGTTCTAGCTTTGTCATCCTGTATTTCCAGTTGACTTGAATTTATTTCTCTATGTCATTTGAGTAACTTCACTTTGTGATTTTCATTCATTTGGTCTTCTTCCTACCATGAAAAAGCAACTCTTCTTTGAGCTGTCTTCATTTTTAGATGTTGGGAACAAAGGTTTTTACATTTGGAAGATTGAAGTCCAGTGAATCTTAAAATGATATTTTCTCAGCCAATCAACAGAAAACATTGTAAAGTGAACTCACATCACCTCCTCTGCTTCTGTTCTTTCCATTTGGAGCTGAATGCAGAAAATATACTGCCTGAGAGCCTAAAGGAGATTATCTCTCTTTCAAAAGAGTTGCAGATGCAGGGAGAGGGTAATTGGATATTATCAAATACCTCAAAATGATATTTCTACTTCAATTTGGGCCTCCAAAGGATATGGAAGGAAGGGTCCGAGTGTCAATTTCTTTTTGTGAGAGACTGATGTTTAGGATAGGAAATACAGCGTGTCAGAGGTATGTCCCAATGTGCGAAATTACCCAGAAAACTTCAATAGTGCCTGATCTTCTAGGTAGGGCAGTTTTATGCTAGTGTCACCTATGACTGGAAAATGAAAAAAAAGAGTACAGAGAAAATTTAAAATTTAGTTTTAATTTATACCCTGAGGTGAGGATTATATTCTTTAAGAATGTTGATATTTCTGATTGAAAATGAAAATTAACCATTACCAACCAGCATGTGAACAGATTCACAAAAAGCCTCTTTGATTAGATCTCTGCAAGCTGCAACTTTAGATAGACTCCTACGTGGCCTCTTGATTTTTGTGACAAAATATGAAAAATCTAGTGACACCATTCACATTATGCTGCTAACAGTTACACAAAATATCTTTGTTTAGGGACCTAATAAAATTGGTCATATAAAGAGGAAATGAGATTTTTAATGCAAAATGAAGCTGACAGTGCTCTTCTATTACCAGGGTCTTATTAGGGAAAAATTCTCTGACATCTGTTTATCCCCTGCAGCCAACCTTGTATTCAGAATACAGTAATTGATTTGCAGCATCCACTGGGGGATCTAACTGGCTCACTTTTCCACACCACACTACACAGGTATCTCTGCAGCTAATTCTGAATGTACATCTACATCGTTATCTCCTGGTGAACTGTGACCCTAAACACTTTGGAGGCCCAGATGAAAGTGCTTCCTCCACCCTCCAGTGCTAAGGGTGTAGCGGATTCTGCAGCATGGCAATTCACACAGGACATCCAATCAGAACCATCCCCTTTGAAGCCCTTCTCAGCTGGGAGACCATGAATGATTCATAGCTTCTCTACACAGACTAAAGAGGAAGAGCAAAGCTAGTGTGTATTATTCAGGACTGCATCCTCAATAAGTCTCCATGTTCAGCAAATTGCTACAATGTTTTTTCTGCTTAGTTTTTACTTCCATACAACATCTCTTTTGTGTACAAGTTTTAACAAAGAAAGAGCGGCTGTTTAAGCAAACTTGTTGATTGGGTTATTTGCCTCCCCTTTAATGAATGTTAGTGTAGTCACAGATTTAACGCAAAGGAAAGTGCCTGGCAGGGACCAGTTTTCCGAGAGAATCCCAAGATCCCAACTTCAAATTAACTTATAAAATATATTTGGTGTCAGCTTCCTATTTTTTCATGATTAGGGTAAAAATATTAATTTTGCAGTGTACCCACGTGCAAAAGCTGGCTTCATAATGCCACATGTAGAACTAAATGAAATACTTTACCCATTGGAAAAGACTTTTGTCAGACAGAACTGCTGGGCTATCTAGGAGGCCTAATTCACAGTCCACACCGAGCGATCATCATGATAACGATAACTAAGCATCTTCCCTGTCCCAGGATTCTGCATACACAATAACTGGATATTACCCCCAAAAGAAACATCAGTTCTGGGAGCTTCATTATTAAGCAAGCAAGATTCTGTGTCATCATTCACAGAGGGTTAATTTTCCAAGCTGAAATATAAGGACCAGGAGAAAACCACAGAAATCCTACCTGAAAGGGATAGTGTCATTCAACATCCTGGAGGTTTTGTTCTAGAAATACCAGTTTTCTTTTACTTATGACCAAATCTATGGATCTGATGTTGGTGTTCATAACTATAACTTTGGTATTTCCAAGCATCTTTTAGCAATCCCAAATTTTAGAATTTTCCTAAACATCTTTCACTTTGCTGCATTCACATATGTAAGAATGTTTTCAGAACTAATACATGCCAAGAGTTCCTTAGAATCAATTAACCACAGAGTATTATTTGGTAGTTGGAGGTACTTTAGCCTAGCTCGATAATTTGAAGAAACCATCAAGAAAGACTAAAATTTTTAAAAAGTTCACAAAATGTACTTTTAAAAAGTTCTTAAAAGATGAGAAGCTGTATTTATTAAAACACCCAAATTGCTTACATTCAGACAACACAATATGCTTTTTGAAAAATATTGCCTTAAAAAATAAATACATGAGGGTTTCATCCACCTTAGATCACCTTGCTCTTTTTTTTCCCTTTGGCCCAGGTTCCCATGTGGGCTACCTGATTTGCTCATTGCTGGAGCTGATTGACAGGTATGGTGACAAAAATGCAAATGATATGCAAATAGACACATTAGGGCAGTTCTTTGTAAATAGAATTGCTGCTTATGTACATATGGTACTCCTTAATAATGGGCTTCTACCTTTTTAAATGCAAAACAATCAATTTCCACAAACTATGAAAAGCTCAGATTTAGTTCTATTTTGAGAGCAAAATACAAGGTAACTCTAAATATGACTCATGGGAACAACTTCACTGTATTTATCCATATCCAATTTATCCATAATTATATACACTTAAAGTGTCCTCACTTCTTTTATTATAGCTATGTATTTTGTGTATGTGCTTATGGTACTGTCTTAAGATATGGTTATAATGTGGCCCTGTTAGGATGAACTTTTATCTGTATATTGCAGGTAGAATCACTTGATTTTAGTTACAGTATTTTTTTGGTTCTAAAATTTCCATTTGATTCTCCTTTGTATCTTCCACTCCTTTGCTAAGACTTTCTATTTTTCTATTGGTTTCAAGAGTGTTCATGATTGCTTGAAGCGACATTTTTATAATAGCCACTTTAAAGTCCTTGCGAGATCATTTTAACATCTGTGTCATCCTAGCATTGGTGCATGTGGATTGCCTTTTCCTGAGATTTTTCTGGTTCTTCATATGCTGCATAATCTGGGATTGTGCACTGGATGCTTTGAGTGTTATTTTATGAGACACTAAGTGTTGTTTAATACTCTGGAGAGTATTGATAGTTTTATTTTAGCAGACAGTTGATCTAGTTAGGTTCAGGCTGGGGGTTCAAACCTTCCCTCTGTGGGCTGTCAGTTCAGTTTTCATGGTCTTTGAAGGGCTATTTGGATCTGACCCGCATATGAGCCACCCAGCCTAGGATATGGGGGTTGGTCTATCTGTTAGTTCAGATTTCAAAGTCTCCACTATGATGGATAGAATCAGTTCCACATACATGAGCTCTGAGCTGAGCCCATAAATTCATAAATGACTTTAAGGAACCACTTTCCCAAATTCTCCCCCTCCATAGTCTCCTCGGTACTTTCCCATTTCTGAGGTTCATCATTTTGGTCTTCTGGCTATAAAGGTGGGGCTTTCCTCACCCTCCTCTGCTCTCTGCTGTGCACTTCTGCAACGGTGTCTGCATCTGGTGCCAAGTGTCAGGGAGGAAAAAAATTGAAGAAGAGAATTGGCTCATCCTGTTGGATTCAGAGGCCCCACTGAATGTAGAGGAAATTTCCCTTTCTCCAGAGTTTTGCCCCCTTTAGGCGTCTGTTGCCACTCACTGTCGCTCCTATCACAGGACTATATGGGAGAATGGAGAAAAGAAAGAGAAAAACACAGGGAAGATTCTCACATCCTTTCTGTGTCATGAGTTTCTTTCCTGGATCTTTGAGCCAGAACTGAGAGCTTCTCCTTGAATTCCTTTGGGCTGTGCACCTATGCCCACTTCCACGTTGGCTGAGAAATAATGGAAGAATATTTTTGTATTGGTGAGATCATTTTTCAATGGTAAACTCATATTGCTTCAGTGGTACTTTAACTCCGGTGTTCATCCCGAAGGGCCCCTGCTACTGTTCAGCTTCAGAATTCTCAAATAGGTACTTCATGCTTTCTGTTCTGTATTCAGTGGAAGTGACAGGGTAGACTATATTACTCCATCCTACCTGGAACCAGAACTCTCTAGAATTACTTCAAATGCGAGGATATTTTTGGTGTCAATCATGAGAGAAAAAATTAGATATTCTTACCTAGAAATCAGAACTGAGATGGAAAGTGACGATTCAAGTTACAATGCAGGAATACGTTGCTTTTGGTGTTGCCCACAGAGATGCAAGAAGTCTAGGAGGAAGCTGCAAGGTGATTGTGGGAGAGGTGGTGCCTTCCACTTGAAATCAGACATGGAGCCAGGCATGGTTTCTACCAGTTTAGTCTGACCTGTTGCCTCTTGTAAGACAGCTGATGGAAGGAGCCCAGGGTTCAAGCTAGCTTTAGGTGGAGGAATAAATTGGAGGGATTAAAGCAGTAATGTATATGTTATAAACTTGCCCCTTTATCTCTTTTTTCCTATTTCTTATTCTTTAAGAATTAATGACATCTTCTGGAAGTGCATGCTCAATTTCTCTGTGGGAAAGGGAAACAAGGAAAGGAGAAATTTTTTCCTTCTTTTAAAATTCAAGCAAAGTTGACTTGCAACATTGTGTTAGTTTCAGGTATTCAACGAAGTGATTCAGTTATATACATGTTTTTCAGATTATTAGGAAACGAGAATTTAATTCAACACACATTCCACAAAGATTTATGGAAAACTAGTGAAGTGTCAGCATTGTTATAGGCATGGAAATAGATCAGCGAAAAAAGAAAAGTTTCTGATTTCATGGAGTTTATGGTCTCAGGATATTCTAGTTCTTTTATTTCCTGGAACGTGCCCAAAAGTGTGATCGACAGAGTGTTAGCGGGATGACCCTAGGGGATAAGTGTGAAGCAGAAATCAAGAGAGTAAGAGGACACCAGAGAGAATATGGACTCTAGGTGGGCAGACCAGACCTTCTGTCAGCCACCATGGTCCACCCTGCACATAGCACCCACCCTGCAGATAACATTTCTTTTCTGTATTAAACCTTGGAAGTTCTGGATTCTAATTTAAAAAGAAAAGTTACAGTCTTATATTTCTAGAAAACATGTATGTTCACTGCTCATTACAAATTCTTTATAATGATTACTTCTTTACTACAATTATATTTTCCCAATCTGGCTACAGTTTGCTTTACAAATGCACTGACTCCCTACTTAGATTTCTCAAGAACTGGAGTTAGTACTAGAACCAGAGAGACAAGTCAAATATAGCTCCAGCACCCAAAAAGAGTACATTCTAATGCAGAAGATTGAGAGTAAAGGATTATTTCAATACGAAGTCTAAAATCATAGGTTTTACTGTACACTGAGTGCTTTGAGAAAGGACAGTTAACCAAATCTAAGCTGATCATTGAAAAAACAGTTGAATAAGATTGGGAACAGTGGACTTCCCTGGTGGCACAGTGGTTAAGAATCTGCCTGCCAAGGCAGGGGACACGGGTTCGAGCCCTGGTCCGGGAAGATCCCACATGCCGAAGAGCAACTAAGTCCGTGCGCCACAACTACTGAGCCTGCGCTCTAGAGCCCGTGAGCCACAACTACTGAAGCCCGCGCCCCTAGAGCCTGTGCTCCGCAACAAGAGAAGCCACCGCACTGCAACGAAGAGTAGCCCCCGCTCGCCACAACTAGAGAAAGCCCGCGTGCAGCAACAAAGACCCAAAGCAGCCATAAATAAATTAGAAAAAAAAAAAGAAAAGAAAAAGATTGGGAAGAGAATTTATCTCAGTACCAACATTAAAAAGAAAGAAAGAAAGAAAGAAAGAAAAAGAAAAAAGGCCTGAGACAGTATTGTGTTTTTGTATAATAGCATGAGTTTTGGTGGAGAGGAATCTGTGTTTGAATTCCAGCTTAATTATTGACTGGCTACATGAACATAGGCAAAAGAGTTCTCTTTATGCCTCAGTATCTGCATCTATAAGATGGGAAAAATTAACATCACTTCAAGGATTATGAAACTTGAATAAGCTGTTAAATGTAAAATACTAGCACAGTGAGAAGCATCAAGCACATTTGTGTTCATGGCTTTTCTTTCTTTTCCTCCTCTCCTTGATATTTTGATAATAATAATTACTATTGTTGTTGTTGTTATTATTAAAGTGTCTAGTGTGAGATGGGAAGAGGTGGGGTGTAAGGATGGAAAGAGATTGGGGTGAGGTCATAGAAGACCTTGTATGTCATCTAAGGAACATAGAAGTTATCCTGCAGTTTATGTGGAGAAATTGAAAGTCTTTAACAGGGAAGTAAACATGATCCAATCTGAAATTTCTGCAATGGATTTAAGTTTAAAGGGTTAGAGGGTGAAAACTGGAAGTAGGAAGAAACACAGAAAGTAACGAAATAGTCCAGATCATGATGATTGCTTCAAGTAAGATCCTGGGAAAAGAAATAGAGAAACGAGACAGATTTAAGAAATAGATATAAGTAAAGTTGGCGGTAACTTATGAATATGACTCATCTAAGTGGATGAGTCACAGTATTATTTTTTCCTGGCCTTATTAAGGGGTAATTGACAGATAAAATTGTATATATTTAAAGTGTAAAATGTAATGATTTGATATATGCATACATTTTGAAATATTCACCACAACCAAGTTAATCAACCATCCATCACCTCACAGTTACCTTTTGTGTGTGTGTGTGGTAAGAACACTTAAAATTTAATCTCTTAGCAAGTTTCAAGTGTATAATAAAGTATTAACTGTAGTCACCATGCTGTACATTAGATCCTCAAAATTTATTTACCATATAACTGAAAGTTTGTACTGTTTTCCATTATCTCCCCTTTTTTCCCACCCAGAGCTCTGGCACCCACCATTCTACTCTATGTTTCTATAAGTTCTACTTTTTAAAAAATATTCCACACATAAATGACATCATATAATATTTGTCATTCCCTGTCTTATTCCACCTATGCTATTTATTATTAAGCATTCAGCAGAACAAAAACAAAACAAAGTATTATACTTCTAAAGTTATTTATAAGAATAGGTGTGAGTCCGTACACTTTATTTAAAGACACTGGTTTAGAAAGAATGTTGTGAATCCATATGTTAATTTATTAGATTGTAAACTTACTCAATGCAAAGACTGTTAATCTGATTCTTTTGGTTTTAATAGTGCCCAGTACATGGCCTTGCACAAAATTAGGTGGTAATTAAAGAATATTGAATCAAATTGTTGAGCTAGGTTAGTGGTACCTCAAGTTACCAGTCCATGAAGAGGTAAGAAGCTTCCTAGGTCAATCAACATGCTGCTTCTCTCATCCAGAAAATCGTGCTTTGAATAAAGCCTCAGCTGAGCCAAATAATGGGCTTAATGTTACAGCTGATTAAATTCCAAGCCAAGGGACTTATCTCTTCTTGGGTTAATAGCACAGAGTTCATATATCTGTTACTTTGAGTAGCAGTCCTCTAGGTCCCTGGGGTCTAAAGTGGAGCACTGAGATCCCCCGAAGGGGTGCACATTGGGACCTAAGCAGAAAACGATCATTTCTTTTCATTTATCTTTTTATCTCAAAATTATTAAGAAATGGAAATTCATCAATATATATATATTTTTTCTTGCGTTATGCGGGCCTCTCACTGTTGTGGCCTCTCCCATTTGCGGAGCACAGGCTCCGGACGCGCAGGCTCAGTGGCCATGGCTCACGGGCCCAGCCGCTCCGCGGCATGTGGGATCTTCCCGAAACGGGGCACGAACCCGGGTCTCCTGCATCGGCAGGCGGACTCTCAAGCACTGCGCCACCAGGGAAGCCCCATCAATATTTTATCAAAAAGTTGATAGAAGTACAAGTGTACACTTTATGAATGAATGTATATTTAGGTTCTATCTCACTTTTTATTATTTTATTACAGTAATAATCATGACTTGAGCAGCTATCAGAAGCAAGATACTGTTCTAGATGGACATGGGGATAGAAAGATTAGAGACAGATCCTATCCTAAGTGGATTTGCAAGCTAGTTGGGTAGACAAGGTATAACCAAATGAATTGTTAAATACAATATGAACAAAACAGATCTTTAATGAAGAGTTCAAAACAATAGCAGACCAGAAAATATTTGTCATTTGAACATTACAGACAATTTTGTTCTGTTGCAGTTCAAAGGACGGAGATGTCAGTCCAGATGGGGATGGCTAGATAAGAGGGTAAACATTTTCATTTGTTTTAAAGGATGGGCAGAGTTTAGACAGATGGAGAGGAGAGCATTGCAAAAGCAGGGGACCTGGGAGATCAAACGCTCAGATGCAAAGAAATACTGGGAGCATGGGGAAAACAGAGTAAGCCATCAGGCTGATGTGAAGTTTTTCATGTTGAGGAGAAATGGAAGAGGAGTCTTTAAATGAAGATAGCATCCCAAATGTGAAGGGTTTTACACTTTCAGGTAAGCACTATGGACCTTTTGAAAATTTCTGATTATGTAAATTATGTGATAAATAGAATACTTCAGAGCTTTAGGCAGAGAATTTTGACATGCAGCAATAATATGATATATATGAGTAAAGAAATCTATAAAATAAAATATATATTCATTAAGTCCTTAATTGCATGGGGCTGTGTGCCGAACAATTTTGTTCAGCATTTCATTTCATAATTCATTCAGTGAATTAGCAGCCGACTTGTGAGTCAACCCAAGCACCGAGTCCAAAACCCATCGTCATAAACACTATTCTATAGCGAAGGGCGCTGGGTACAGGCAAGGTTAAAAGAATGGGAGAGACATTCCGGAAAATGAGTGTGGTGTTGAAGTAACCCAGGCGTGCACTACCTTTTGTGAAAGATCTTTCCTGGGCACGTGGAAGCCTAGGTAAGCAGAAGTAAGAGGGTTTTTTTTATAGACGTAGCACCTTTTAGTTTATGTTTCCCAGATGCCTCTGTATTTCTTAAACCTGGAAGACGCTAATCACAGAAGGTGAAGAAACTGCAGCCGTCAGCCACAGCTAATAGGTCATTTTATGAAACTGGTATTTGTGTATTTAAATGAAACCATAATAACATCGACTGTGTTCTTCTCAGGTGCCAGGATTAACTCATTGAATTTTCACCACAACTTACTTAATAGGAAGCCCATTTTGATGATGAGAAAGTGAAGACACAGAGCAATGAAGTAATTTGACAAAGAGCATATGACTAATTAAGTGCAAAGCTGGGGTTGACATGTTCCTGCCCACTTAACTACTAAATTATGTGGCCTGTAAAAATCGAACAATCGAATTAAACCATCTTAAAAACTTAAAAAAAAAAAAGAATGGGAGAGAGTTGGGATGGTGGATAGAGGAAGAAAGCAAGAAGACTTTTGGAAATTATTGTGATAAAGGTAACAAAGACCGGAAATCTGTAAGTGGCAATTTATAAAGGAAGAAATGGATTTGAAAGACATGTCATGTGTAGCACAGTGCCTTGAACTGTGCCCAGACCTTACAACGGTGCCAGGTAGACTGTCAATATATAGTGAATGAGTGAATGAATGAATGAATAAGTGGGAATGTTTTGGAAGCAAGGGTAATAGAGCACTGGAGAATGATGGAACCATTAACAAGTGTCATAGCAATATAGCCTAGCAGAAATACATTACTATTGCAATTAAGGCAATTAATTGAATTGAGCATGTAGTGGGGGAAAGAACCCAATCCAGACTTGTGCAAAGATGGGTGTGGAAAAAAACTGATTTTATTCTAAGGATAGAATTGTTCACGATTTTAAGTATACTGGCATATTAAACAAAGGATAATGATTTCAGTGAGCATGTGATGACTTTTACTGGAGCCATTATGTCATTTACTTTCTTGTTTGATAGAAACAGTGACAGGAGTTTGCAGTGGTACACCTGTAAGAGAATATGGTATTTTAATTGGTGGAAAAGGAACATGAAGAAAAATAAGACTTTTCTCCTTTGAAATTCTACTTCATTTCTCTTCTCCATGCAGACTAAGAAGAAACAACAAAGACTGTATCTGCATGGTTATATGACATCAGTTCTTTCACCCCAGGAAAATTTAAGAGCATATATTTATGGTCTGAAATAAAGCAAGAAATGAGAACCTCTAAAGTATTCTGGTGCCGCAAAGCAGTATTACATTAATGCACCAGGCTTTTCATTTGAACCAAAGCCATATTATGAGGGAAAACATTATATTGCCTACAAATATCCTTAGTAAAATTATAAGCTTATTAAAAAATCTCGGTTTCCATTTAAGTCTTAAATATTTGGCAAGATTTTAAAATATATAACAGTGGTAATCTTCTGACGTTTGTCTAGATCAGAAAACTTAAACTTTTGTAGCATAACTCAATCAGGGCAATGGACAAGATAAATGGCATTGTTATCATTTTATCTTGAAAATTATTATAAATTTACAGAGAAGGTTTGACACTTTATTCTTCTAAGAAGATTCTCATAGAAATTAAATTCTGCACCTTATTCTTGCCTTAGATAGTTTGGATTTACTTTGATGCAGTTTTCTCTGATATTGGTCTGAGGTACTTCTTTATAAAGCCTATCTCTGGACTCCACCCCAGATGTAGGGAGTTAGATACCCAGGGCTGGAGCCCGGGAATCTGCATTGTAGCACATGCCTGAAGTGATTCTAATGCACGCTAGAGAATCAGTAAAGTAGAAAATCTTCTGTGTCCAAAGAGAAAATAAATGACTTGTCTGCTTATCATATGTCTGTTCTTTTTTTTTTTTTTTTGAGGAACGTGGGGCTCTCACTGTTGTGGCCTCTGCCGTTGTGGAGCACAGGCTCCGAACGTGCAGGCTCAGCAGCCATGGCTCACGGGCCCAGCCACTCCGCGGCATGTGGGATCTTCGCGGACCGGGGCACGAACCCGTGTCCCCTGCATCGGCAGGTGAACTCTCAACCACTGCACCACCAGGGAAGCCCTCATTGTAGTTTTGATTTGCACTTCTCTAATAATTAGCGATGTTGAGCATCTTTTCACGAGCTTTGTAGCCATCTGTATGTCTTCTTTGGAGAAAACTCTATTTAGGTCTTCTGCCTCCTTTTTGATTGGGTTGTTTGTTTTTTGATATTAAGCTCTATAATCAGTTTTTATATTTTGGAAATTAATCCCTTGTCAGTAGCATCATTTGCAAATATTTTCTCCCAATCCATAGGTTATGTCAATGTTTATTTTTAAACTGTAGATGGTAAATAATTGTGAATTATATCAATAAAAATATATTGTGAAACATGTTTAAATACATGAATTATAGTGTTCATAATAAAGCAATACTCATCATCAATAATTTTTAATTTCTCTTTGACACAGGAAACACAGATAAATTGCTACATTAGGAATTTTCTTGGATAACAGTGAGGAATGTGGTAGAAGGTCCACTCAGCCTCTCAGAGAGCACCCCGCGAAAGAGTACAACCATGTACGTGACGACCTTCAGGATTGTTTACTACTTTGCACTGTCTGGTGTTAAAAGGGCCAACTTAGCAGAAATGGCAAAGTGCCTCTGTATAAGGAAAGAGAAGTTCACGGTTTAATAGCATTTGGAGGAATGTGTGGTATGACAGTGAACAACTGCTCTCTTTTTAAAACTCTGTTATAGGATTCCCACTTCTGACCCAGTCTCAGGGAGGAGACAAAAGCTGCATCTGATTTGTTTTTTTTTTTTCAACTAGGTCTTCTGTCCTGGTACTAACAATGAAGAGGACAAATAACATATTGAGTTTTCTGTAATCTATTTGAAATGCATATTTCACTGTATATTCAACAAAAACTCAGCTATATTTCTCTCCAAATCAGGAATTTCATTATTGATATGCTTTATGTCTCATTATGGGAGACATTTTTAGAGAGTCATCTTGATGCTCATGTTTTAGAGTATTAAGATTTCATAAATAACTGGGTCACGGTTATGGGATAAAATGATCAAGTAATAAAGTGTTTCAAATAACATTTGAAATAAAAGAAAATATTAAATATAAATGCGTTTTATAAAAGAATACTCATTCCATTCACCAAGAAATTAGAATTAGAAGAAAACCACTGACGTTTCAAAGAATGGAAAGAGAAAATAGTTAGAAATAACTCATCCATCTGTAAAGCTATCATTTAAGGTCCTAATCACATGGCCTCTCAAAATAATGATTTTGATCGGTTCAAGCTAATCATCAGGGTCTTGACCTTGACAGATTTCCTTTATCCAAACCACTACTCATTCATATTTTCAGAGGGTTCTGCCCCTGATATACCACACAGGATGCAAACTACTTTAAAGCTCTTGCAAGAAAATGTGTAGGAGCAGTATGCTGCACACCAGAGCAAGTCCTAGAGACTTGTGAAATTATATTCTTGTCTAAATGTTGAATAATTTCCAAAATATTTGTAAGCCTGAGTCAAACCACCAGTAACAAAGGCTAGTTTGTTTTACTTATCCACATACAAATTCCAAAAAGAATTTTCAAACTCATTTTTACATGTCACACACTGAAGATATCTCTACTTGCACTAAAAGCAGGAAGATGACTGTTCCCTTTAAAACTGAGAACCAACTAAACATGACTTATGAGTAGTCTGTGTTTATTCCTCATACCACTCATTACAGATCATAATGGAAAAAACCTTAAATGATATTACATGTACTTGTTATTAGAATCACTGATATGTTAGCAATTCCTCCACCATTTTATGAGGCATATTCAGAAACTGGAATTTTACTTGTCATCATAGGCTATTTGCTGTTTTGTAATGGATAGTGGCTAATTAAACTTGCGATGACCTTGTTGTTCTAGTTGCAAATACGATAGTGTCTTGAGTCATTAGCTAGGTTGTCAGTGACGGATGGAAGTGCTTCTCAATAATTAGGTGGTAAACAATGTTAACTGAGCAGTAATTCACACTAGCATTGCTAAGGTATTTTATAGTAACATGGCGAATGACTCATCACTGCCATCTTTGTAAAATGGTGCTAGCCCCCCAGATAAACCATAATCTTCATTGGTGCAAGAGACATTAGAAGACTATCATATTTCAAATAAGCCAAAGAATATATTCCTCTCTCAAATTTGTCCTATGCACGGAAGAGGCTTCCTCTTATAAGCCGTTCTGATTTGCAACACAAATTGGCAACTTCTCCAGAGTGGCAAGACATATGGCAAACATTTTTATTATATTGGCTTTCTTGTCATAGTTGACATGAGGGACAGAACAAAAACAGTGAAGAGAATTCTAATGGTCCAGACGAGCATCTGGAAAAATAATAAATAAAATAAATTTGCTGATTAGAACAAATATTTCCTTTTATCGATTCAGTTATCTTCCCCTTAAATATTCCCACATACTTTGGCCTCCAGGTCTGTTCAGTGGGTATAATTTTTTAATAATCCTCTTATTTCTCTCAAAGTTTTGGTAAACACAATTTTTTCTTCTGTTTCATAGATTAAGACACTGTGGTATAGAGTGGTTAAATGGCAAAAGTGACAAAGTGAGACAATCGGTGTAGACAAAACAATCCAGGCCTTTAGATTTCAAGTTCAAAGTCACTGTTCATGAAAGCATGTGATGGTTTAAAATTGTGACTTCTGTAATAAAATTATGCCTACATCCTTAAGCTAGTTCTGATATCTGATTTTCATAAAGTGTAGAAGAAATGAACTGCTACACTGTGCAGGCCATCCACTCTTAGGTGAGAAATGGAAGACTCTAGGCAGATTACCAACACCTTCATTTTGAGGAGAAGGCAGTACTGTTTTGCTTGCCTGAGGACACGCAGAGAGTTGATGGCAGAATTTTAACCACATGGATGAAAACTGAATTCAAATGAGTCCATTGCCAGACAAGATAAGTGCATGAGTGAGCTGGGTGTTGGACTATAGGGTATGGTGGCCACTGAGAGGAACGTACACTCTGACTCAGCATGTTCCAACAGAGCCCACAGCCCACTGACTTCCTACCTACAGTTGCATCTACCTTCTTATCATGCCATATGAACTGTCTCAGCCTTTAAGGGATTTTAACCAACTATTTTACTACTCCCTAAGTAATACAAGAATAATTGCTATTAGCTTTCTCACTACAGAAATTTTTTTTGAGCCAAACAATACATGCCCCCAAAGTAAACTTGGGAGAAACTAAAGAAGTGTCTTTATTTGAAGGGGCAAAGCATTGTAGATTTTCCCAAGAGAGCAGTTTCAACCTATCCTCCTATTTTCTTTCTAAATAGATGTTTATAGCATTCTGTCACTTTTACTTCAGATATACCTCTCAAAACTCCTCTCCCTCACTTCCTCTTAAAATTGTCCCTCCATACTGACTGCCTTGGTTCAGGGCCCATCATTTTTCACCTGGACTCTCGCATTAATTTCCTAAGTGGCTTCTCCATGAAGTTAGAAACGTGTTCTCCTAATTGCCAGCATCCATCAGAGTGCCCGGCACATAGTAAATTCTCAAAAATGCTGGTTAAATAAAATTCAAAACTGACCAGATGCCAAAACAGATAATAAAATGCCTGTTTCTATATGTGGACCTCAGGATCCAGAAGCCTGATTCTCATAGAGTGAGAGACCATCACTCTGCACCAATGAAGCAACAAAGGAGATGCCCACCTCACACTAGTTTTGATTGCAGCTGATGCCTAAGGAGCTTGTTTCAAGAAATTTAAAAAGTACATTTATCTATGGAAAAAATTTTATTAAGCTCATGAAGGAAAATTTTGATAATTACAATGAAAATTATAATTTAAAATTGATTTTATAGAGATGCATGCTGTTCTAGCCTGGATATAAATGTCAAGGCTGTGTTACTTTGTTGTTTGAACCTAGCTCTTCATTGGTATCAAATGTCTCTGGGGTCATAATGGAAGATTGTCTCTTAGTATTCTTTCTACATGTAGATTCATAATTTTAGGGTTTTAATGCTGCTTCCTTCACGCGTAAAATCTGCTTACTAGACAGAATGAATTGAAATGGAAAAAATAACTAAGTGTATTAGTTCCTTTAGGAAATAAAAGGGTAACTATCATAAATCATATGTCGTTAAAGTTAGCAGGGCATTGGTCTCTGAACCTAAGAAGGAAGTTAGAAAATTATTTATCCAGTAGAAAGGACATCACTTCTAAAAATTCCTCATATCTTTGCTGAGAACAATTTAACATGTTTATGAGATCTGCTTTTTTTTTTTTTTTTCAGGTTACTTTCCTTACAAATTTGAAGGAAAAATTCACAGCCATGTGAAATTAGTTAAAAGATGAATACTCACTTTACACTTTAGGATTCTTTCGGTAAATATTTTGGAATATGACAGTGCGTTTTAAAGATTTCTAGAGTGCAGGGACTAAGCACCACTTAACTTTGAATTGCTGGGGTTATTGTAGTTCCTGATACATAACTGGGCTTTACAGATTTTTTTTTTTTTTATGCTGTATGCGGGCCTCTCACTGCTGCGGAGCACAGGCTCCGGACGCGCAGGCTCAGCGGCCATGGCTCACGGGCCCAGCCGCTCCGCAGCATGTGGGATCTTCCCGGACCGGGGCACGAACCCGTGTCCCCTGCATCGGCAGGCGGACTCTTAACCACTGTGCCGCCAGGGAAGCCCTACAAATGTATTTTAAGAATAAAGAAACAATGGAATGAGGAAGTGAGGAAGTGAGGAAATGAAATTAACCCATTATGGCAGGCAACTGAAATTTAGAGCAGGCTCAAAGACAGAGTAAGGCATAAACTGCCCCCACCCCTGATACCCTAGAATGAAAACAAGCAAGCATGCCAGAGCAAGATGTTTTGTTTATGGTAAAAGAGTGGACCCCTGAGAGATGACATTCCCCTCTCCCTTCCTTTCCCAGTTTAAGATGATATAAAAAGGCAGTGAGTTCATACATAATTCTCAGACCCGGTGATTCCCTCTTCTGTGTGGCTGCTGTGACCACTAACATCAGGTCTACATCCACAAGCAACAAATGCCCTGAGGACCCGAGTCCCCTCACAACTCCATGCATCCTTAATCATGAATATGCCTTTGGCATGGCTTGTTTGTTAATTTGATAATAAATAATAAGAAATGTTATCTTAATCCCTTCTGAGTTAACATTCCAGCCTAGTCTCAAATCTAGACCAAACTTTGTGAGGTCCAAACTCATGCATCAAGAAGTCAGGAAAGATAAATATTAATGCATGTAAAATATAACTTGAATCTAACTAACTTGAAAGTTTTATTAAAATTACAGTTGGGGCACATTATAAGAATATTCTTCACTTGAATCTAATTAACTACAGGGGGATGGCTGCAACTTTAAACACATCTCATGTATTTGTTTCAAGGAACTGTTATCCCTTAAACTCTGTACTCTATTCCCTTAGCTTCGTTGTTACTCTGCAATTCAGAGTCATACTGGCCTCATGGTTGATGGATTTCTTTCATGGCTGATTTTCTAAACTAGCATAGAATCTTTTCCTTAATGTCCTCTGATCCCACTGGGATAAAGCTTTATCTGTTAGTTACCTTTTTTAGTGGCGTGTAAGTTATGTACAGAGAAGTATAAAAGTCATAGTCAATAAATTACCATAAAATGAACACACCCAGGTGATTACCATGCAGGTAAAGAAACAGATTACCAGTATCCCAGAATTCCTGTTTAGGTCCCTCATACTCCTTGTACCAACATCTATTTCCCCTTTCTTCTTCCAATTCAACCACTATCCTGACCTCCAACACCATGGATTATTTTTGCATATGTTAATTTATATAAATGGAATCATTATATATATATGCACATAAATACATATAAATATATAGCCTTTCACATCTGGCTTCTTTGGCTCAGCTTTACATTTGTGAGATTAATCCACATCATTACATGCAACTTTGGTTTTTCTCTTCCATTTTCATTGTTGTATAGTATTTTATAACCATATCACCACTTATCTAATCTACTGTTTGTGTATAGGAATGAAATTCCTAGCCATATAGTATGTGGTTAGCTAATTAGATATATACAATTTTCAAAATTATTGTCCTAACATTCATATTATATGGAGAACTAACATTATCTACATCTCTACTGACACAAGACAACATCAGTCTTTCATTTTAGCTATTCCAGTGGGTGTAGAGTTATAGAACCATCTTCAGTGGGTTTGCTATCCACTGAGATATCGTCTTTTGTGAGATTCCTTTTCAAGTTTTTTGCTCCTATCTCTGCTGGGTTGTCTCTCATTTTTCTACTGATCTGTAGGTGTGTTTAATCTATTTTGGATATAAATTCTTTATCATTTATATGTGTTGCATATATTTTCACCCATGGCGTGCCTTTTCATGATACATAAGAGTTTGTCAATTTAACATAGTCTACTTTATAAATATTTTTCTTTATGGGCTTGCCTTTCATATTTAGATCTATCATTTACCTAGAATTGTATATGGTATGAGGTAAATGAATTTTTCCTATATGAATATCCAACAGACCCAAGATCATTTATTAAAAAGGTGACATTTTCCTTGTTGCTCTGGAGAGAAAAATAATTTTTATAAATCAAATGTCTGTATATTAACGAAAGCTGAAACATTTCTCCTCTAAAGGCTAGGAGTAGAATGATGAGTCACATTTTATCTCTGATCAGTTGATTGTAAACATCTGGGACACAGTACCGGGAAAGATTTTGAGGTCACATCTGGGCTCAGTGAAAGAGAATCACGACTGAATAACAGTGACCACCATTGCCTCAGGACACATGATGAAGGGAAGAGCATCTCTTTCATATCCTTAGACTAAACAATTACAAAAGGGAAATAAAATCACATGAAGAAAGGGGGATTAAACTACATTTTATAAGCCTTAGTATCCTGTATTTTATCCTTTCCTAATTCCCAGATTCCTCACTGTGATGTAAGTAGTATCTGAAAATAAGGAAGGATTCTCAGAGGCCTCACAATTCTCTGGCTTCTACTCAGAAGAGCATGAGGTCACGAGAGAGTAGATTTCTTCTCTCTCCCACCTAATATAAACCTTGCCTTCTGTGGTAAGCAGCCTCCAAGGTGGCCTGCAATGTATTCTGCCTCCTGGATTTTTGCTTCTGAGATTAAGATATAAAAGGTCCCGGCTCCATCTTGGAGGCTCTCACTAGGTCTTGCTTCACTTGCTCTAAGGGAAGCCAGCCGCCTTTCCAGGGGGAGTCCCGTGGAGAGACCCATATGAGTGAGTTTGGAAAGAGATCTTCCAAGGCTCGCTGACAGCTGAGAGTGGAGGCAGGTCCTTCTTCAGTTGATCCTTAGAAACGACTGCAGTGCCAGCAATAACTTCACTATGGTCTTCTGAGAACCCTGAGCCAAAACCACGTATTCTCTAAACTGCTCCTGGGGGATTCCGGGGGCTTCCCTGGTGGCGCAGTGGTTGCGAGTCCGCCTGCCGATGCAGGGGACGCGGGTTCGTTCCCCGGTCCGGGAAGATTCCACATGCCGCAGAGCGGCTGGGCCCGTGAGCCATGGCCGCTGAGCCTGTGCTCCGCAACGGGAGAGTCCCCAACAGTGAGAGGCCCGCGTACCGCAAAAAAAATAAAAATAAAAAATAAATAAACTGCTCCTGGATGCCCCTGAAACTGTGAGGTAATAATAACTCTTTGCTGTTTTAAGCTGCGATGTTTGGGGGTGATTTGTTGTGCAGAAGAGAGAACTGAGGTGCTTTCTTAGTTCAGGTTTATGTTCTGAGCACTCGTCTCTAAAACTACCACGTTCAGAATACTGTAATCTAACACAGATTCACCAACATTTGTAAGAGACACACACCAACAGAAAATGTGTCAGGGTCTGTTTACATTACATTACTGCTTCCCTGCTTTTAAACATTCTTTTCCACCACCTGGAATCATCTCAACCTTGTTCTCTACTTATTACTCATCCTTCAAATCCTCCTTCAAGTGATGCCTCTTACATAAAAGCTTTTCTTTTTTTTTACTATCAATCCAGAACTACCTAATCATCTTTAAAATCCTATGATATATATTCTTCACAGTACAGTTGAGCAGTAAAATGTCTTGTGCTGTTTTGTCAGCATGATCTATTTTAGTCTTATCTTCATAACTAAGCTATCAGCCCCTGATGAGCTATTTGAGGTTAGCTATCTTATTTTGTAATATTTATCTGTGCCTAATATTTAACATATTAGGCATTTAATAAATCTTTATTAGTTGTTTGTCCTATTCAGCGACAGCATCAAACCATCCTAGACTTGACCTTCCTAGTGAAGTATTGAGAAACCTCCAATTTGCTCCATCATCTTTTACCATGTCCTGTCTGGGAAGCAGCATTAATATGGGAATACTATGGAATCCCAGTAATGTTTGATTCATCAAGGTAATAACTAAAAAAATATTTTTAGTGATATGAGCATAAAAACCAACACAATCAGAAATACTTCGGTATTACTTTTTAATAAAGTGTGTGTTTGAGTGTGTATGTGTGTGTATGTGTGTGTGTGTGCATTGTATACCATGTCCATTTGGATGGGGTGATGTAAGAGGTAAGCACAGGAAAGAAACAACGTAGGCTTCTCTAACTATGATGTTCAAATTACAAATAGAAGTAAAGATAGTTACTTAGACATAATTTACCAATAGGATAGCTACAGCGGAAACTTAATGATTTATAAAATACTATTTTTCTTTCTAATTTCCCATGGGTCATATGGATATTTTAGTCAAGGTTGAAGCAAGCAATGGACATTTCAGTGCAGTATGTGTTTTCCTTTGCTTCATATTACACTTATAAGGGCCAATTTTAGCCCACTGATGTGCATGTATAATTCTCTCTTTTATGAGGAACATTCAGTTCCCTAAGACTTCTACTGCTATCTATACAGATTCCCAATTAGAATGTTTCTTAATTATTAGAAAATATTACATACCAAAGGACTACTGGCCAACCTTACCTGGAACACATCTAAAGACGCAGATTATAAGTATCATTTGGGGGGTGAGTTAAGGGGAAAATATAACAAGAAGTGTTGTGCAGGGGTCAGTTCCCAGTTCAGTGCTATTTAACATTTTTCCAATGAGCAGGATGATGGAATATCAGGTATGCTTGTTAAGTCTGCTGATGACATCAAGTAAAAGAAATAGCCAATATCTTGGTGAATAGAATTAGAATTAAAAATGACCATAATATGTGTGAACAGTGGTCAAAAATGGAAAGAACAAAATTGAATGTGTATGCATTCCTGGTTTATATGTAATGTAGGATACGAAATGTTCAGGTAAGATAACAAAAAACAAAGAAAATACAAACCAACAAGAAACACTTTCTTTTTTTAAGGTGTGAGGAAATAAATCAAAGAGAATATTAATTTCATTTTGAAAGTCATCTGCTTTTTTATAAAAAGGGGCAAAATAACAACTACAAGAGCAGCAATAACAACAACTGAAAGTTCTTAGGAACAAATGTGGACTGTTTATATAAGAACCTGTCTGTAGCCATATTGATAAGCCAAAATAACCACTTACCATACCAATGTCTTTTCCTCATGTCCTATCATTTTAAAAGGTCAACTATCTACCTAAGATGGTAACAACTTAAGTGAAAAAATAGCAAAATGGGAGCATTCACACAAATTTAAAGAAGTCATACATATGCTTCTACTCATCTGAGTTATTGTTATGTAAAATTTTGACTTCACAAAACACTTCCCTGTAATTTTTTATTCACATATGCCTTGTCTCACCGACTAGATTGCACAGTTTTCAGGTGCAAAAATTTAATCATTTAAGCATGCAAAAATCATTGACTGTAGGAATTATATTTTTCAAATAGTTATTGGTTTGAAATAGTGGAATTTTCTAGTTCAGTTAGGTCACTCTTTGACATAGCAACTGAACGGTTATAGTCTAAGCAGTCACCTAGCAAATGGTAACAGACAGTATTTCTTTTGTACATCCAAGTAGTTGTTTAGTTGTAGCCTTTGGGGGTATGACAGGGTAAGGGTTTGCTATTTTGGGGTTCATCTGCACCTTGGAGGTTACTTTCATTAGGCTAGCAGTTCCCAAGCTGCGGTCCAAAGACCTCTTGGGGCTCCTCAAAACCCTTTGTGGAGGTGCATGAGGTCGAAGCTATTTTCAGAATAAAACTAAAATGCTATTCACATTTTTCACCCTCCCTCTCTGACAAGTGTGTAGTGAAGTTTTCCACGTGTGTGTTATTGCAAAAATGCAGAAGCAATAGGAAAACTGAGCTGCCTTCTATTAAGCTACACATTAAAGAGATTTGCAAAAATTCAAAACATTATTTCATCCTTCACTGATTTTTTTGTTTCATAAAATAATTTTTTTATTTTTATAAAAGTTATGTTTATTAACATGTAATAGGTTCATTGCTTTCATTTTGAAATTAATTAATACTTTAAAATTAATTAATTAATACTTTAAATTTTGTTTTAATTTCCAATAAATTAAAACAAGAGATGTAACAAAAACTCTTCAGGGTCCTCAATAATCTTTCATTGTGAAAAAGAGAACTGAGGGCCAAAATATGAAACAGTATGACAGCTTTTAAATGAATATTGATGCCAGGATGCTTTTTAAAATTTATTTTATTTATTGTCTTTATTTTTAGAGGCAGGGGTGTGTTTCTGTTTAGGTGTCAGGATTTTAAAAACCTTCCCCTCTAGCTGTAATATGCAGACAAGGTTGGGTGTGCATGGGATAGACCTTCCTTCCTCTATGCCAGTCTGATGGAGGTTTTGGACTTCTACCACACAGTATGGTGATGCCTCCTCAAATGGTGTGACCAGACAAAACTTGTGTCCACTTGCCCGCACATAACAAAGCCAATCTACTGACAACAGGTTGTGGTGAAGGAAAGTGAAGCGTTTATTTCAGGGTACCAAGCAAGGAGTCCAGGCACCTAATGTTCAAAAGACCCAAACTCCTTATGGATTTCAGGGAAAGATTTTTAATGGCAGGGTAAAGAAGAGGATTGCAGCTTGTGTGATCAGCACATGGACATTCTTCTGATTGGTTGGTGGTGAGGTAATCAGGAGTCATCATCATTAATCTTCTGGTTCTAACTGGTCTGGGGTCTATGTGCTTGTGGTCAGCATACATTAACATCTTCCACCTGGTGGGGGTTTCAGTATTTGCAAAACAGCTCAAAGGATATGGCTCAGAATATTATCTATATCCCTTGAGGAGGAACTAAATATAAATGAGTCATATAGTATATATGTTGTCATTAATTTATGCTAATTTCATAATCTCTGGTACTCAATAGAAGCAATCATATCTTTCAATATTAGAACAAAATTTGGATTTTGAAAGTGATTGTACACCTTTATCAAGTATCATAGCCAAGATGGTAATTGGCTATAATATTTAACAAAAACAATTATTACAGAGAATTCTGTGTTTTGAAATTTATTATTTGGAGCATTCACGCAAATCTGTGCAAACATTTCTCAAATGTCACAAATGTATGAGTATTTCAGTGAGGTGTTTTCTGATGAGGAATCTCTTGTGAGATAGTATATACAGATGAAAAGGTATTATTCTATAAACTGTTTTCATTTGAAGTTGAAAAGAAAAAAGTATTAGAGTCATTTAATTTTCCCATATATATGCTCAGTTCCAAATTTCTCTGTACTGTGGAATGATTCCTAATGACATTTTTTGTCCCTCAAAATCCAGTTTACTACAAAAGAGGCATCTTTTACTAAAAGATTGGTGAAAAAAAATATTAAATTGCCTATTAAAATATTTTAAATGATTCTTCTATATGTGAGTTTGTGATGGAAATAAAAGAAAACTTTCTTAATATGCAGCAAATTAACCCTTTTAAATTATTAATGCATAATAGGCTGAAGAGAAATATGTTTACCATGCACATATACCTATAAATATATATATTTTATTAGTATAGTCTTTGCATAATTTACATTTTATATCAGTTTTTAAGGAATTAGTGAGGGAAGCAAAATTCTTACTTTGTGATTAAAACATGATATTATTTTAAAGTAATATCTTGATTTTAGTACACTATTTTCTTTCCCTTTTTCTTGTTTTTTTAAAAATGTCTTTATTGGAGTATAACTGCTTTATAATGGTGTGTTAGTTTCTGCTTTATAACAAAGTGAATCAACTATACATATACATATATCCCCATATCTCTTCCCTCTTGCATCTCCCTCCCTCCCACCCTCCCTATCCCACCCCTCTAGGTGGTCACAAAGCACTGAGCTGATCTCCCTGTGCTATGTGGCTGCTTCCCACTAGCTATCTATTTTCTATTTGGTAGTATATATAAGTCCATGCCCCTGTCTCACTTCATCCCAACTTACCCTTCCCCCTCCCCATGTCAAGTCCATTCCCTACATCTCTGTCTTTATTCCTGTCCTGCCCCTAGGTTCCTCAGAACCTTTTTTATTTTTAGATTCCATATATATGTGTTAGCATACGGTATTTGTTTTTCTCCTTCCGACTTAACTTCACTCTGTATGACAGACTCTAGGTCCTTCCACCTTACTACAAATAACCCAATTTCATTTCTTTTTATGGCTGAGAAATATTGCACTATATATATGTGCCATATCTTCTTTATCCATTCATCTGTCGATGGACACTTAGGTTGCTTCCATGTCCTGGCTATTGTAAATAGAGCTGCAATCAACATTGTGGTACATGACTCTTTTTGAATTATGGTTTTCTCAGGGTATATGCCCAGTAGTGGGATTGCTGGGTCGTATGGTAGTTTTATGTTTAGTTTTTTGAGGAACCTCCATACTGTTCTCCATAGTGGCTGTATCAATTTACATTCCCCCCAGCAGTGCAAGAGGGTCCCCTTTTCTCCACACCCTCTCCAGCATTTGTTGTTTGTAGATTTTTCTGATGATGCCCATTCTAACTGGTGTGAGGTGATACCTCATTGTAGTTTTGATTTGCATTTCCCTAATAATTAGTGATGTTGAGCAGCTTTTCATATGCTTCTTGGCCATCTGTATGTCTTCTTTGGAGAACTGTGTATTTAGGTCTTCTGCCCGTATTTGATTGGGTTGTTTGTTTCTTTAATATTGAGCTGCATGAAATGTTTATATATTTTGGAGATTAATCCTTTGTCCGTTGATTCGTTTGCAAATATTTTCTCCCATTCTAAGGGTTGTCTTTTCATCTTGTTTATGGTTTCCTTTGCTGTGCAAAAGCTTGTAAGTTTCATTAGGTCCCATTTTTTTTTTTTTTAATCTCCATTTCTCTAGGAGGTGGGTCAAAAAGGATCTTGCTGTGATTTATGTCATAGAGTGTTCTGCCTATATTTCCCTCTAAGAGTTTTATAATGTCTGGCCTTACATTTAGGTCTTTAATCCATTTTGAGTTTATTTTTGTGTATGGTGTTAGGGAGTGTTCTAATTTCATTCTTTTACACGTAGCTGTCCAGTTTTCCCAGCACCACTTATTGAAGAGGTTGTCTTTTCTCCATTGCATATTCTTGCCTCCTTTACCAAAAATAAGGTAACCATATGTGCATGGGTTTATCTCTGGGTTTTCTATGTTGTTCCATTGATCTATATTTCTGTTTCTGTGCCAGTACTGTACTGTCTTGATTATTGTAGCTTTGTATTACAGTCTGAAGTCCAGGAGCCTGATTCCTCCAGCTCCGTTTTTCGTTCTCAAGATTGCTTTGGCTATTCGGGGTCTTTTATATTCCCATACAAATTGTACAATTTTTTGTTCTAGTTCTGTGAAAAATGCCATTGGTAGTTTGACAGAGATTGCATTGAATCTGTAGTTTGCTTTGGGTTTTTCACAAATGTTGATTTGTGAAAATTGTTTCACAATGTTGATTCTTCCAATGCAAGAACATGGTATATCTCTCCATCTGTTTGTCTCATCTTTAATATCTTTCATCAGTGTCTTATAGTTTTCTGCATACAGATTTTTGTCTCCTTAGGTAGGTTTATTCCTAGATATTTTATTCTTTTTGTTGCCATGGTAAATGGGAGTGTTTCCTTAATTTCTCTTTCAGATTTTTCATCATTAGTGTATAGGAATGCAAGAGATTTCTGTGCATTAACGTTGTATCCTGCAACTTTACCAAATTCACTGATTAGCTCTAGCAGTTTTCTGGTAGTAACTTTAGGATTCTGTATGTATATTATCATGTCATCTGCAAACAGTTACAACTTTACTTCTTATTTTCCAACTTGGATTCTTTTATTTCTTTTCCTTCTCTGACTGCTGTGGCTAAAGCTTCCAAAACTATGTTGAATAATAGTGGTGAGAGTGGACAACCTTGATTTGTTCCAGATATTAGTGGAAATGGTTTCAGTTTTTCTCCATTGAAAACGATGTTGCCTGTGGGTTTGTCATATATGGCCTTTATTATGTTGAGGTAAGTTCCCTCTATGGGTACTTTCTAGAGAGTTTTTGTCATAAATCAGTGTTGAATTTTGTCAAAAGCTTTTTCTGTATCTAATGAGATGATCATATGGTTTTTCTCCTTCAATTTTTTACTATGGTTTATCACGTTGATTGATTTGCATATACTGAAGAATCCTTGCATCTTGGGATAAACCCCACTTGATCATGGTGTATGATCCTTTTAATGTGCTGTTGGATTCTGTTTGCTAGTATTTTTTTGAGGATTTTTGCATCTACGTTCATCAGCGATATTGGCCTGTAGTTTTCTTTTTTTGTGAGATCTTTGTCTGGTTTTGGTATCAGGGTGATGGTGGCCTCCTAGAATGAGTTTAGGAGTGTTCCTCCCTCTGCTATATTTTGGAAGAGTTTGAGAAGGATAGGTGTTAGCTCTTCTCTAAATGTTTGATAGAATTTGCCTGTGAAGCCGTCTGGTCCTGGGCTTTTGTTTGTTGGAAGATTTTTAAGCACAGTCTCAATTTCAGTGCTGTGATTGTTCTGTTTATATTTTCTATTTCTTCCTGGTTCAGTCTTGGAAGGTTGTGTTTTTCTAAGAATGTGTCCATTTCTTCCAGGTTGTCCATTTTATTGGCATAGAGCTGCTTGTAGTAATCTCTCATGATCCTTCGTATTTCTGCTGTGTCAGTTGTTACTTCTCCTTTTTTATTTCTAATTCTATTGATTTGAGTCTTCTCCCTTTCTTTCTTGATTAGCCTGACTAATGATATATCAATTTTGTTTATCTTCTCAAAGAACCAGGTTTTAGTTTTATTGATCTTTGCCATTGTTTCCTTCATTTCTTCTTCATTTATTTCTGATCTGATCTTTATGATTTCTTTCCTTCTGCTAACTTTAGGTGTTTTTTTGTTGTTGTTGTTCTTTCTCTAATTGCTTTAGGTGTAAGGTTAGGTTGTATATTTGATATGTTTCTTGTTTCTTGAGGTAGGATTGTATTGCTATATACTTCCCTCTTAGAACTGATTTTGCTGCACCCATAAGTTTTGGGTCATCATGTTTTCATTGTCATTTGTTTATAGGTATTTTTTGATTTCCTCTTTGATATCTTTAGTGATCTCTTGGTTATCCAGTAGTGTATTGTTAGCCTCCATGTGTTTGTATTTTTTACAGATTTTTTCCTATAATTGATATCTAGTCTCATAGTGCTCTGATTGGAAAAGATACTTGATAGGATTTCAATTTTCTTAAATTTATCAAGGCTTGATTGTGACCCAAGATATGATCTATCCTGGAGAATGTTCCTTGAGCACTTGAGAAGAAAGTGTATTCTATTGTTTTTGGATGGAGTGTCCTAAAAATATCAATTAAGTCCATCTTGTTTAATGTATCATTTAAAGCTTGTGCTTCCTTATTTATTTTCATCTTGTATGATCTGTCCATTAGTGAAAGTGGGGTGTTAAAGTCCCCTACTATGATTGTGTTACTGTCAATTTCCCCTTTTATGGGTGTTAGCATTTGCCTTATGTATTGAGGTGCTCCTATGTTGGGTGCCTAAATATTTATAATTTTTATATCTCCTTGTTAGATTGATCCCTTGATCATTATGTAGTGTCCTTCTTTGTCTCTTGCAATAGTCTTTATTTTAAGTCTGTTTTGTCTGATATGAGAATTGCTACTCCAGCTTTCTTTTGATTTCCATTTGCATGGAATATCTTTTTCCATCCCCTCACTTTCAGTCTGTATGTGTCCCTTGGTCTGAAGTGGGTCTCTTGTAGACAGCATATACATGGGTCTTGTTTTGGTATCCATTCAGCCAGTCTATGTCTTTTGGTTAGAGCATTTAATCCACTTACATTTAAGGTAATTATCGATATGTAGGTTCCTATTACCATTTTGTTAATTGTTTTGGGTTTGTCATTGTAGGTCTTTTCCTTCTCTTGTGTTTCCTGCCTAGAGAAGTTCCTTTAGCATTTGTTGTAAAGCTGGTTTGGTGGTGCTGTATTGTCTTAGTTTTTGCTTGTCTGTAAAGGTTTTAATTTCTCCATAAAATCTGAATGATATCCTTGCTGGGTAGGGTAATCTTGGTTGTAGGTTTTTCTCCTTCATCACTTTAAATATGTCCTGCCACTCCCTTCTGGCTTGCAGAGTTTCTGCTGAGAGATCAACTGTTAACTTTATGGGTATTCCCTTGTATGTTATTTGTTGCTTTTCCCTTACTGTTTTTAATATTTTTTTCTTTGTATGTAATTTTTGATAGTTTGATTAATATGTGTCTTGGCATGTTCTCCTTGGATTTATCCTGTATTGGACTCTGCGCTTCCTGGACTTGATTGACTATTTCCTTTTCCATATTAGGGAAGTTTTCAACTATAATCTATTGAAATATTTTCTCAGTTCCTTTCTTTTCCTCTTCTTCTGGGACCCCTATATTTCAAATATTGTTTCATTTAATGTTGTCCCAGAGGTCTCTAAGACTGTCCTCAATTTTTTTCATTCTTTTTTCTTTATTCTGCTCTGCAGTAATTGTTTCCACTCTTTTATCTTCCTGGTCCTTTATCTGTTCTTCTGCCTCAGTTATTCTGCTATTGATTCCTTCTAGAGAATTTTAAATTTCATTTATTGTGTTGTTCCTCATTGTTTGTTTGCTCTTTAGTTCTTCTAGTTCCTTGGTAAACATTTCTTTTATTTTCTCCATTTTACTTCCAAGATTTTGGATCAACTTTACTATCATTACTCTGTATTCTGTTTCAGGTAGACTGCCTATTTCCTCGTTATTTGTTTGGTCTGGTGGGTTTTTACCTTGCTCCTTCATCTGCTGTGTGTTTCTCTGTCTTCTCCTTTGGCTTAACTTACTGTGTTTGGGGTCTCCTTTTTGCAGCTTGCAGGTTTGTTGTTTCCATTGTTTTTGGTGTCTGCCCCCAGTGGCTAAGGTTGGTTCAATGGGTTGTGTAGGCTTCCTGGTGGAGGGGACTAGTACCTGTGTTCTGTTGGGTGAGGCCGGATCTTTTCTTTCTGGTTGGCAGGACTGTGTCTGTTGGTGTGTTTTGGGATGTCTTTGACCTTATTATGATTTTAGGCAGCCTCTCTGCTAATGGGTGGGGTTGTGTTCCTATCTTGCTAGTTGTGTGGCATAGGGAGGCTGTCTAGCACTTTAGCTTACTTGTCATTGAGTGGAGCTGGGTCTTAGTGCTGAGATGGAGATCTCTGGGAGCGCTTTCACCATTTGATATTATGTGGGGCCAGGAGGTTTCTGGTGGACCAACGTACTGAACTCAGCTCTCCCACCTCAGAGGCACAGGCCTGACACCCAGCTGGGGCACCAAGACCCTGTCAGCCACACAGCTCAGAAGAAAAGGGAGAAAGAAAGAAAAAAAATAAAGTAAAATAAAATAAAATAAAGTAAAATAAAACAGAAGTTATTGAAATAAAAAGTAATTATTAAAAATAATAATATTGGGCTTCCCTGGTGGCCCCATGGTTGAGGATCTGCCTGCCGATGCAGGGGACACGGGTTCGTGCCCCGGTCCGGGAGGATCCTGAATGCCGCGGGGCGGCTGGGCCCGTGAGCCATGGCTGCTGGGCCTGTGCATCCGGAGCCTGTGCTCCGCAGCGGGAGAGGCCACAACAGTGAGAGGCCTGCGTACCGCAAAAAAAAAAAAATAAAATAAATAATAATAATATTAAAAAATAAATTAAAAAAAGAAAGTAGAGAGCAACCAAACCAACAAACAAATGCATCAATGATAAGAAGTGCTAAAAACTATACTGAAAAAAACAAAACAAAAAACAGACAGAACCCTAGGACAAATGGTAAAAGCAAAGCTATACAGACAAAATCACACAAAGAAGCATAGACACACACACTCATAAAAAGAGGAAAAGAAAATACATATATAATAAAAAAAGGAGGAATAGAGCAACCAAATCAATAAACAAATCTACCGATGATAATAACCTCTAACTACTAGACTAAGATGAACATAAAACCAGAAACAAATTAGATGCAGAAAGCAAACTGCACATCTACATTTGCTCCCAAAGTCCACCGCCTCAATTTGGGGATGATTCATTGTCTATTCATGTATTCCACAGATGCAGGGTACATCAAGTTGATTGTGGAGATTGAATCCACTGCTCCTGAGGCTGTTGGGAGAGATTTCCCTTTCTCATCTTTTTTTGCACAGCTCCTGGGGTTCAGCTTTGGATTTGGCCCCATCTCTGCGTGTAGGTCACCTGAGGGCATCTCTTCTTCACTCAGACAGGACAGCATTAAAGTAGCAGCTGATTACGGGGCTCTGGCTCACTCAGGCCAGAGGCAGGGAGGGGTACAGAATGCAGGACAAGCCTGTGGGACAGAGGCTGGCATGACGTTGTACCAGCCTGAGGCACGCAGTGCATTCTCCCGGGGAAGTTGTCCCTGGATCACAGGACCCTGGCAGTGGCGGGCTGCACAGGCTCCCATGAGGGGAGGTGTGGATAGTGACCTGTGCTTGCACACAGGCTTCTTGGTGGCTGCAGCAGCAGCCTTAGCGTTTCATGCCCGTCTCTGGTGTCCACACTGATAGTCACGGCTCGCGCCCATCTCTGGAGCTCGTTTAGGTGGTCCTCTGAATCCCTTCTCCTTGTGCACCCTGGAACAATGGTCTCTTGCCTCTTCGGCAGGTCCAGACTTTTTCCTGGACTCCCTCCCAGCTAGCTATGGTGCACTAGCCCCCTTCACACTGTGTTCACGCAGCCAGCCCCCGTCCTCTCCCTGGGATCCTACTGAAGCCCGAGCCTCAGCTCCCAGCCCCCACCTGCCCCAGCAGGTGAGCGGACAAGCCTCTTGGGCTGGTGAGTGCCGCTCAGCACCGATCCTCTGTGTGGGAATCTCTCTGCTTTGCCTTCTGCACCCCTCCTGCTGTGCTTTCCTCCGTGGCTCTGAAGTTTCCCCCCCGCCCAACCCCTGTCTCCACCAGTGAAGGGGCTTCTTATTGTGTGGAAACTTTTCCTCCTTCACAGGTCCCTTCCTGATGTGTAGGTCCCGTCCCTATTCTTTTGTCTGTCTTTTTCTTTTTTCTTTTGTCCTACCCAAGTACGTGGAGGAGTTTCTTGCCTTTTGGGAAGTCTGAGGTGTTCTGCCAGCGTTCAGTAGGTGTTCTGTAGGAACTGTTCCACATGTAGATGTATTTCTGATGTATTTGTGGGGAGGAAGATGATCTCCACATCTTACTCCTCCGCTATCTTGAAGGTCTCATCTCCCTTCTTCTTGATTACTGTTTTCTTTATTACGTTATAAAAGATTCTGTATTTCCTAAAACAAAATAAACACCTTCATTCCTTCTTATACTCATTTAACTTACTGCTTATGCACTGTAACCTAATTTTTCTGTCCTTTAGTAAATAAGCATGAAATATTAATTGTCAACAAGTGAGGCTTCTAAGTGGTATTGTGCACAGTTATATAATAGCTATACAGAAAAACTTTGTCTCACAGTAACATTCCTAGGGTTGATAAGAAAGTTCTCATTAACATATAATTCTCTGGCAAGATGAATGAATAACTTACATAAAGACAATCAGATAATGAAAAGCCTAAGAATCAATACCCAAGTAAAATATATTCATTAAATTAAAAGTTTCTGAATTGCTTACTAGTGAGAGTCTGGAATCATTTTTTTATTGTTACTCTTTATTGTTTACTGTTTCATGAGAAGTTTCTTCATTTATTTGTGTACCCTCTACTGCACAATGGTTTTAAGCATTGTAAAAGAGCAACATCAAGCTTCTTTCTTCGCTTTTTACTAGCTTCTATTTACAAATCCATTTTGGGGGTTTCCCCTAATTTTGTGTTGGCTTATGTTTTGATATCACCAACTGTGTTTTCCCCTTTTTATTTCTTAAGTAGGAAAGAATACATTATATTCCTCGTGGTTGCTTTTTCCTTACAGAATTCCCCTGGCTCACCACTGACAGATCTTGATATCCAAGAGGGAGTCAGCTTGCAGGATTAAAGGCAAGAACCTCAATTAGACACTCTCTGATTTCTTCAGATGTTTTTTCTAATCTTTTAATATGGGATTATAGGCAGCTAGAACCTATGGTGCTGTTATAAAAATAGTGAAGACTCTTTGTTCTAAATCATAAGCACCTGACATTTTTAAAATGTCTATTTTTCTTAATTTGAATTAATTCTGGTCTAGATGAGGATAATGAACTTTGGTCAGCTCTTCGCGGTTCTGAGTACAAAATAGCTTGATGAGCACTGTGAAGCACACACACTCCCTCAGAATCTGCTGGAAAACTCCCTCAGAGACTGATTAGTTCACGCTTGTCACAAATAGGGGAGATAATTATGGGGCTTAACAGTCTATGTGGTGGATCTTTTGAGAGGCAATGGGTAGATCTAAGCCTGTCTTTGGATCAACCCTAATTCTTATTATTGCACATATCTTGTGAGGTTTCTTGTGGGTTTTTTTTAGCACATCCCCAGAGACTAAACATTTTCTCTTCCCAGAGGATGACATCACATTTCTTTTCCAGAAGATAGAATTGTCCAAATTAGATTATCTTTAATTAGTCTAATCTTATGAGCCATTCCATAAAGTTTATCACACCCGTGCTGGCACCATGTTACAAGATTCTTATTGAATGAACTAATCTTTCCCCACGGAAATGATGCTTATAAACAATGTTGCTGATTCCTTTATTACAATAAAGATTTCCTTCTCTGAAGCTTCAGGTTTCAATAACTGTTTTATGGTTCTCAGTAATATCGGATGACTTTGCTTTAATGAGAATGTTGACTTATTCTGAATTTCATTTGTTACTGAGTTGCTCTACTGCAAAGTGACTTCACAGTGAGAAAAGGCAAATAATTAAGTTTAAATAATTAACTTTAAAAAATTAAAAATTTTAAATAATTTAAAAATTTCAGAAAATTTCATTTTTATAAACTGTAATTCAGGATAATGTTATTTCTTGTTTTATCATAAGGACCATCCTCTTCAGTTTCATTCAGCCTTTTCTTTTGGAAATAGGGCCATCTACTCACACACCACATGAAAAGACCCCATTCATTAAAAGCAAATTTCTAGACAGAAAGATAAAACAAATTACCATCTCTAGAAATTATGTCCTAGTGATATTTTATTCAATCTATTTTCTGTCTCAATTGCCATCCACTTAAAACGTTAGGATGTTTCACAAAAATGTGCTCAATTTCTTTTGTCATGGATTAAAATGAATTACAACCTCTGAATTAAAATTGTTGACCTGATGATCTTAATGACATTCCAAATCAGATAATAATGTCTCCAGTTTAAACTTTCTACTCTTTCAAACCTCTTAAAATCCTCCACACCAAGATTTTCACTCTTAATTTTAAGAATTTCAATTGGTTTGTGACCTGGATCAAGTCCCTTAACTTTGTGGATTTCTGTTTTATGATCTTTGTAATTAGATGGTTGCAAACATGGTTTGAAAATTTCTAAAACACTCTGATTCTATGATATAAAATGCTGTTGTTCTCTGAGGACTCTCTTCTTCCCAGAAAATGTTGCTCAATTGTTGAGAGTTAAAGGAATTGCTTTTGCCAATGGGCTCCTTGGTTTTCTTGAGTGATTACAGTACCTTAAGTTGTATAACTTCTAATAGAATTATTTTAACACCTGATCTAGTTCCTTGGACCCATTTCTTTAAATAATAAGCTTTCTTAGGGAAAAAAGAAATCCCCCTTTAAATGAAATAGATGACTGTCTCTTTTCTGTAAAACACCCTCAAAATGAAATCAGATCATTCTTCTCCCTTACCTCTAACATATATTACAATAAGGATCATTAATATATTTTGCACCATTACAATGTAAACAGAGGAAAGAACATCTTATTACATCAGAATAAGTGCATTTGCTTCACAGAAGGTTTTTTAGAGTGAAAAATGAGAAAGGCCATATACTCAGTTTTCCTTTATGACTTCCCTAGAAGGAAATAAAATATTTCAAGTGAAAAGCTTACTTTTGGTGGTCTGTATTGGTAAATTTGCTTACTAAAACCAGAAGGGAAAAAATGAGATGATAATTATTGGGAGTTTTAGTGCTTTTCAAAATTAAAAAATGATCTCATCAGAGAACTTGAATTCTTAGTAAAATGATGAAATTTCCTTACTTCTTTGGACACAAAGTCATCTCTTCACATTCCCATTTCTTTATCTTTTGTTGCTGTTCTCTCTCTCTTCCTATTCCCTCCCTGTTATTTGGATTTAAAAGGAAGAGGTCGCTGCTGCTTTCTGTCTGACTTGGTTTGCATAAGTAGAAAAGACCAGCATTAGACTTTTTCTAAAGAGTAATTGAGACTCAGTCAATCAGACTCAGTTGATTGATCTTTGGATCTGAGCTGCAATGGTGCCTGTTACTGTTAGCCACCCTGGTGAAGCTGAGCAAAGTCTCTAATCCTCTTAAACAGCAGTCAAGAAATTGAGATAAAAGCTGTAATTCAAATTGTTCAAATAACAGATTTGACAAATTAGGAGGGTTCAACCCTACGATGCAAAACAAATTCAATCTTGGTGGTTATTATATGCTGTGGTTCAACAAAACGGATGAGATGCAAATCAGGTCATTACAAAGAAATTGTTAGAAATACTAATAAGAGAAGTAATTCATTTTATTTTGTAAACATAATGAAAATTATAATGAAAATGAAATGGTAACATAACAGAACAACAATCTTCAGAATTCCAAAAGTCAAAAATTAGGTATTGTACACTGACAATTTCTATGTCCTCTTTGATGGGAAAAAAAAAAAAGAAAAGTAAGGTTTAAAAAACTATTTGTTTTGCATATCATACTTCTGGTCTAATGACATTTTTAATTTAATTCTGTTAATAAATGAAACATGAAAACATGAACAATTTTAGTCTCTACATAATAAATATAAATAGTGTAAATATTTATGCTTAGTTGATCATTCAAATAAATTAACAAATCCAGCCAGGCAACTTATTTGGTAATTTCATTGAATTTACTAAAATTATTGTTTGTTTCAGTCAAAAAAAGTTGAGATTTCTCTTTGAATAGACATAGACAAGGGATTTTTAATGAGAATTCTGGTCTACCCTTGATGTTATCATAGATGTATTCTGAAACATTATCCTACTTTTTGTTCACAAGTAATGTAGTATATACCTGTAGGATGGGGGAAAAAAACTTTAGATTTTAATTCTAATATTTCACTTCCTTACTTGTCTTCAGGAAACAGAAATAAAGCAATATATCCATCTCACAGATCACAGAAAGGCATTTCTGTGAGATTTCGTAGTTATTTGATTGCATGGGGATAAGGCTGTATCTCCTAAGCTTAACCATTTCAAATACCTTTCCTTTTTCCTTTGTTTCTTGTTGGTTTTTTTCCTTTCTATCTTCATATACCCAACACTTAGAATATTACCCAGAACATAATAAGCTGCCAGATAATTGCTTTTCCTGCT